>NC_064308.1:20282949-20592016 GCF_023373825.1 Bactrocera dorsalis | reverse complement strand
TACCCGTCACCGGGTAGAATGTTTAAAGATATAAGTAACGATATTCCCGAATCATTATCTTTTTTTTTGGAACAAGTCATTCTTAAATACAAGGGCCATAATTTGGATCATTTAAAGTTAGTCTGCACAAATATTAGTCATAGCATAATGACTGCTGTTCGGCCTAGAAGCTTTAAATCTAAATTACAACTGAGCCTTTCAGTTTTCTTCCATCGGCGGTTTGGTTCAAAACGTCTTTTACAAATTTTCTCATGCTTTGGTTTATGCGCATCTCACAGTGAAACTATGAACTATGAAGCAGCAGCAGGTTTTAGTCGCCCACCTCACATTTTATCACCAGAAAGTTGTACGTTTGTTCAATATGTTGCAGATAATGCTGATATGTAAATACTTTAGACGGCAATAATACGCTTCATATAATGAGTATTATACAAATTGTAACTCCCAAAGAGTCAGTGCTACAAGAAGAGCCGATGCCGCGAGTAACTGAAGTTCTTTCTGCTAAAGATTTTGCGAGCAAGGCTCATGTACCTATACAGGTTTATCAAAATACTGGCGTAGTAGGATATAGCAGAGTAAATGTCCGAAATTTTGAATACGAAAATGAAATAAAAGTATCTTTTCTAAAAAAATGTATGTGATGTCCTTCTATGGCAAATTCAAAAGTTTCCGTTTACCTGGTTGGAATGGTTACATTGAACAACGGCCTGCAAGTAATTACAATACTATGTACACAACTTTACTTTGTGCTTTAGAAAATGCGAAACGTTATAACCATAAAGTTTGCATAATTACTTTTGATCAACCTCTATATGCAAAAGCTCGTGAAATTGTATCTGCTGCATCTGAAGGATCGGAATTATCAAAGATTATTGTGAGACTGGGAGGATTTCATTTGTTAATGTCATCATTTGGCGCAATAGGTTACATAATGCAAGTAGCTAATTGGATGCCCAATTCGTGGGAACACCCATTACAATTTAGATTGTTAATAATAAAGCACTTACACTCGCGTTAAGTACCACATACATGTAAGTTAAAATGCGGTTTATTTTGGACAGATCAAAGTTTATTTTACTATGATAAAATTATTATCGTTACAATAAATACTTGTATATATAAAAAAAACGGCTTCGAGAATAACAAAATGATTCGTCGATAGGAACTCCGCCAATGTCCGACTCCTCCTTCGGTTTATGGCAATTACCGCGCGCCAGATCGGTGACGGAAGAAAAACGTTTTTTTTTTTTTTTTTTTTTTTTTTGTGCCGGAGGGGGAATCTTACATAGATACTGCTACTTTACTAGCAGTATGCACGATTCGTACTGCTCGCTAAAGGTGCACCTCATTCGGGATCACGCCCAGTCAGTATTACCTACTGTTCTGGACTTGCGAAACGGTACGCCTACGTACTAAACCCTAACTCCGTCTCCTTTAGCTTTACTGAGGCCCTGTGGGACCGCCGTTAGGCATTTCATCGCAGGGCAAGCTTAGCCTATGGGCTCACGTCGTTACAGCGATATTCGCTGCTCTAGATTCGCTCCTTCTTTGATGTTCTGCTCTTCTCAGGTCATGGAGAATCCTGGCTGCCATCTTCTTCACTAAATCCCACACATTCCTCGAGTGCAACATATAGTTCACTATATTATCTGGTGTTATTCGGTTGGATACTTCCTTTTCCAAAGATAGTCGCTCCTTTGTATATTTCCGACAGTGGAAAAATATGTGTTCTGCGTTCTCGCTGTTGCTACCACAGAACGAGCAAGCTACTCCTTCCTCGTGGCCGTACTTATGTAAGTACTCCCTGAAGCATCCATGCCCTGTTAAGAACTGCGTCATGTAATGATCTACCTCCCCGTGTTTTCGTTCCATCCATACTTGTATGTTACCGATTAAGCGGTATGTCCATCTCCCCTTGTTTGATGTATCCCAGCGTGTTTGCCATTTGTCTAAGCTGGCTTGCCGTTCTACTCTACGCTCTGCTCCCGTTAGTTTCCAGCCTGCGCTTTTACTTTTATCATAGATTCGCTTAAGTTCGAGAGCCATTATGTCTGGAGGCATAATTCCTGCTAGAACCCCGACAGCTTCCTTGGAAACCGTGCGAAACGCACTGACTATTCTGATAGCGCTCAACCGGAACACCGATTGTGCCACCCCAGCATACGTCTTATGTATTAATGCCGGCCCCCATACAGGCGCCGCATACATTATAATTGATTGGCTCACCTTGGCCAGAAGAGCTCTCCTGCTCTGTTTCGGTCCTCCAATGTTTGCCATTATCCTTGATAAGGCCATGTTTACTCGCGCCGCTTTTTCACACGCTTTTTCAACATGCATTTTGTAGTTGAGCCTCGCATCAATCGTTACACCAAGGTATTTCACGGCGGATTGTGTTGTAATGTTGTGCCCGTCTATGTTAAGCGAAATAGTTCCCAGTTTTTTCCTGCTAGTTATAAGAACTGCTTCCGTTTTGTGGCCGGCAAGTTCGAGTTTTGCACTCGTTAGCCACTGTTTTATCCTCAGGACAGTATCACTACAAATACTTTGTATTTGATGGAGCTCCTTAGCTACTATTGTCACAGCAATATCATCTGCGTATCCAATTATTTGCACTTCTTTCGGCAGAGGGAGGCGCAATATTTCATCATATAGTGCATTCCACAGGAGTGGGCCAAGCACAGATCCTTGCGGCACACCACCCGTTACCCTATACTTTTTTTGTCCTTCGTCAGTGTCATAGAGCAGGATCCTATCGGCCAGATAACTTTGTATGACGTACAACAAATAGCTCGGAGTTTTTTTAAGCACTAATGCACGCATTATATGGGGCCAATGGGCCGAGTTAAAGGCGTTTCTCACATCAAATGTGACGACCGCACAGTATTCTTTGTTCCCGTACATCCACCTGTCTCCTTCAATAGCCTTTTCTGCTATACCAGCAACTTTCTTGATAGCATCAAGAGTTGAGCGCCTTTTACGAAAACCATATTGGTTATCAGAGAGACCAACATCTCCTTCTAAATGATTTTCTAGACGGGTACAGATTATCCGCTCTAGGATTTTGCCCATCGTATCGATCATACAGAGCGGTCGATAGGAACTTGGTTCTCCTGCCGGTTTGTTTGGCTTCTGTAGTAGCACCAGCCGTTGTACTTTCCAGATTTTTGGAAACACTCCTTCACGAAGGCTACGCGTGTATAAATCCGAAAATGGCTGTGGATGGTAGCTGATGGCAATTTTAAGAGCCCTATTCGGAATACCATCCAATCCTGGTGCTTTGCTATTTTTAAAGCGCTCAGCAGCTTGAACAACTTCCTGCTCGGTGATTTCTGGCACATCTGCGGCTTCTTCGCGATAATAATTTCCTTCTTCTTGATTTTGTTGTGGGAACAGGGTTTCTACCACATTTTTGAGTAATGAAGGGCATGTAGGCGCTTGACATTTGCCACCTTTAATCCTTGACATTACAATCTTATACGCTGCTCCCCACGGATTTTCGTCCACTTTTTCGCATAATTCTTTGAAACATGTCATTTTGCTCTTTTTAATCGCCTTTTTTAGGTCGTTGCGTTTCTTTTTGAATGCTTCTCGCAGGCTGTCACAATTTAAGCTGCCTATGTTTCGTTGAAAACGGCGCCTCGCTTTGTGACTTTCACTTCTCAGAGATTCGATTTCTCGATTCCACCAATAAGCAGGCTTTCTCTGTGCGGCTGTCCTCTTTTTATTCATAGCGGCATCACAGGCTTTGCTAATGTGTTGTACCATTAATTTAGCCTGCTGGTCTATGTCATCACTTCCGTTTACGTTTAAGTTTTCATCCAGCATTAACTTATAAAGCTCCTCATCTAGGGTTTCAATTCTCCACTGCACTGGACTGCACCTTTTGGTGGCAAACATTTCGCTGTTGCACACTCTTGCTGATACTTAACATTATAGCTAAATGGTCACTTTGGGTATACATGTCGCATATCCGCCAGTCTATATATCGATATAGTACACTGCTGGCAAAAAATATATCTATAATAGAGCCACGCCCATTCTTCTCGAAGGTGTTTTGTCTTCCTGTGTTAAGCAGTACTACGTCTAGAACACCAAATGCTTTAAGTAATGCGCTACCTCTCAGATTTGTATTTTTGCTGCCCCATTCTAGCGCCCAGGCATTAAAGTCACCTGCAATTATATTAGGTGTAGTTGTCATCGCATCCTTTACCAAGTCGTCAAGTATTTTTTCATATTCAGCATGTGGTATACTTGGCGGTATATAGCAGCTGTAGAAATAAGTTCCCCATATTTTGGCTCTTGTATAGTATGCCTTGTCAATTAGTGGTATGTCTTGCATCATCTTATCTCCGCATGCCCATATTGCAACCTTTTTTGTGGTGTCGGAAATCCACTTGTCAGAGTCTTTATTTTTATACTGTTCACAGATTAATGCAACGTCTATTTCATTTTCGTATATGTTTTGCGTCAAGAGATCCTGGGCCGCTTCGCAGTGGTTCAGGTTTATTTGTAATATTTTCATCTTTTAGGTTTTTTGAGCGCTGCTGTATATATGGGGCATTTCCGGCTTCCTATCTGATGGTCTATGTTTGGCCTTCCACTGTGTTTACATGCCTTGCAGGAAGGATTGTTAACACAATCTTTGGCGAAATGACCCTCCTCTCCGCATTTAATACAGCACTTGCTCCTGTCTTCTGGGTTGCTGCATGCTTTCGCCACATGTCCATACTCTAAGCATCTGAAACATTTCTTCAGCTGCGCTTTTTCCCTAATTCTGCAGATTGTCCAGCCGATTTTTATCTTTTGTGCTGCCAGTAAGTGCTTTGCTTCCTGTGCCTGAAGGCTTATGATAGCTTTTTGCGTGCCTGCATATGCTGGTCTGATGTTTTTAATGCACTCTACACTAAATAGACGCAGCTCTTCAAATTCTGAACGAATTGCCTGTGCTATATCCTCTTTCGTCGTGATATCGTCCAAGTCTCGCACTTCCACTGTAATTTCCTGCGTTAGAGATCTTATTTGTGCCTGATCTCCTAGTATCTTCACTATCTCGTCTCTATATTCCTTAGTACTTCCTGTCTGCGCTTTCTTTAGCTCCAACAGTATCTCACCTTTAGCTATCTTTTTAATTCGTGAGACATTTTCCCCAAGCACTTGCAGATTTTCATTCTGCTTAACCGCCCGAAGTATGTCTGCGTAAGACATATCACCAGTTTTTGCGATAACAATTGCTTCTGGTCGAGGGCGTGGTACGGCGTTTTCCTTCTTCTTGTTTTTATTTTTGTGGGATTTACTTGGTATCGTGAGCCAGGTATCTTCCCTTGTCGCGTCCTTTTCTCCTCCCCCGAGATTTCTTTCTACTGCTTTCACAAATGGTCCGTCATGCGTCGTTTTAGTCCTTTTTGGAGGGGTTCGTCGCTTTATCTGCATGTCACGTGGTCTCTTCGGTGTGACTTCAGCAGTCGTCTGCTCCATAACTACTCTTCTTGCTAAGTTGGCTTCACGTTGTCTATTATGGTCATCTTGTGCACGGGTGTAGAGCTTCACTATTTCGCCAAGCAGTTCCCTTATGGGATTGTTGATAGTGCGCTGTGGCGGATGCATCATATCCTTTAGCTTTTTTATCATATCTCCAAGTTCACACATATGATCACGTTGCGACTCTGCTTCTTCCAATATCGGGGTGTTCTCCTGAAGCGTTGGAGGTGACGATTTCGACCTCACTGGTCTTTGTGCGGAGAGCACCCTCACGGGCGATCTAGCCAAACGCGAGGCTTTTTTAAAGGGATCTACTCCTGTCATCGTAAGTTGGCTTATGACACCGCTAAACTTGTTGCTGCTATTGTTGTTGTTTTTTTGTTTTTTCATTTATTGTCTCCATTTATCAGTTTAACCAGCGCATCGTGTGCAGGGGGGCGGGCCGAAATAGACAGGAACGGGTATACCCTCGGGGGCTATGCCCCTACCCCAGTTCCCTGAGGCCTGTCCTACGCTTTACCGGTTCCGGCAAACTCGGACGAACCGGCGCTCGCCCGGAGCAACGCAGTCTACTAGTTCTGCGACCAATGTAAACTTCCTGACCAGGGCCCGAAGGGGCTGGTTCCTGATTCACATCGTGGCTGACACTTCGGCAGAGCTGACTCACATCACCCTCTCCACACCACCAGTGAAAACAGCTGGTGATGCTTCTAGGGGCTCCCAGTGCGCCCCGGTATGGACCGGTCTTATTTACAGCCGCACCTAACATGGTGAACAGACGCTGACCAGGAAGCCGCTCACTTTGAGTCCGTCGCGCCTGGATTTTGATCGGTCACCTATATTAGAGAGGCGGCAACTATTCGCCTCTGTCGCAAGAGTTTCATCGGCTTGGCTGGCTTTTATACCGCATCCTCCACTCCTGCCGCTCCTCGTCGGGGGTTGCTTATTCGTTTTAACTTATTTCGCAACTAACCTGCTACTACAGGCCGTCCGGCTATCCGCGACCTGCCGACCCCCCCGGTAGCTTAGAGCTCAGCTGGGATGCCTGATCCCGTAGGATCTAAAATCCTACCAACGGGTCTAAAATCCTACCAACGGGCGGAAGAAAAACGTATGTATATTGATATGTGCACAGGATCGGTGTTGATCTTAGCGAAGTAAATTAGCGTAGAGTGCTAACGCGGCGCAGTGCACAAGCGAACGTGTATCGAATTATATGTGTCGAAAAGCTTTGCACGAGTTGAGTCTCCTACCCTGTTGTCCATCCTTTTTGTTTAGTGGGTAGGGGAACAGGTGTGGTGAGTTGTGTTGTAGCGCCATCAGCTGTGGTGAATTGCGCTGTCGTATTAGAGTGCGCCAGTTTTTCCCAGGTTGAGTGAGGGGGAGGTTTAACTCATTTAAACATCCTGGGCCCCCTAGGCGAATATTTTTCCTAGTATTCCAAACATATGTTGTTGGACGCATTTAGCCGTACTGCTGATGGAGTAGCATGGATTTGACAGCAAAAGTATTTAATATTGGCGTTGTAATATTGTCATATTTACATATTTGAATGTACATGTACATATTTGAATTTTAAAATGCAAATAGATAGATGCTTAAGAGAAGCAACTTTATTTGGCGGGTTTATTTGATTGACGACTTATCGGTTTATTATGCGGATTATTTATTGTTTGGCTTTTCTGTGTTATTGGCAATTGTTGCTATTTTTGTATCATATTTAATTTATGATAGTAACTCCACGCCTGGTCAGATATGGCCAGAATGGGTACTCCTTAGCCCTGGTGTTAGGACTGTGACCACAGAGGGATCTTGCGGGAGAATGGCCGTGAATTGCAAACGGCTTCAATTCGTACAGTACAGAATTCTTCATAATTGTTTAATGCTTTGTATAGCTGATTTCCCTAACTCACCCATATGAGGAGCGCTTGCATAGATGCGATAAGAGCGACCTTTACCATTTTGTAAGTGTAGGTGCGTAACTGTATCGCAATGGGAGTATGGTGATCCCTTAACTTGCTTTTGAAATTTTATTTATTTATTTTTGTTATATTTGATATTTAAGTGACTATGCACTAATTTGACGTTTAGTACCGCGCCACATAGCTTGAGATTTTTTAAGCAGGATTTTTGTATCATTATTGGCGAAAACCATCCTGCGGGGTCGAAAAGTTACGAACATATATTTTTGGTTTTATATGAGGTTGTCAGATGGAATCTGACCTTGTTTTTTCTACTATTCGAAATTTGTGGCTCTAGTGGTTGTCGTACGACGTACCGGCCATTGTTTGATCGAGTACTTGTGGCTTTAGAAAAGTCCTCACAATACTGATCTTCTTTAGTTCTGTTTAATGTTAGGGGAAGCTTCCCTATCTCTTGAAATTTCCTTAATTGTGAATTAAGGTATTTATTTGATTTTTTCTCACCATGAGTTGGTTTGGTGGTAACTAGTTCTGTAACTAGTCCACTTTGTGTTTCGCTGTTGAGCGTTTGAAATTTTTATGCCTTTGAGCAACATGGTGTCTCTTGGCTATTTTTAGAATTTTGGTTTTCGGGATTTGCTTTTGCAATTAAACCCGTCGTTCTTGATTTATAAGCGCTTTTATAGGGTGAAATCGGATATGTGCTGTAATGAAGCATTGAGTTGTATCTTTTGTGACAATATAAGCAATTATATTTGCTTTTGCAATTTTTAAGATTGTGTGTATGGTACGGTTTGTACAGAGTCTCTTTGATCTGACAAAGTTGTTCCTTTCGTTAGTGTTTAATTTTTTAAACTTCTCGCAAGTTTTAAGTTTATGCCCTCTTTTACATAGTTCGCATGACGTATGTTTTTTCTGTTCGGATGTGAACGTTTGTGGTTTGTTAGAAATTCTGTTTGATTTGATTTTGCTTATAGCTTGGGGTCTATTTAAGCTTCTATCTTGGTCGTGTTTGTTCTTAGTTTTGATTATTTTTTCTTCTAACCTTTCCGCAATTTCGTATTGAGTAGTAAGAAATTCTTTCATTTGCTGCCACGTTGGGCACTTTCTTCGCGATGAGAGCGATTGCTCCCACAAAAGTAACGATTTTTCTGGTAATGCAGCTGTGCATATATTTACCAGAATGGGGTCCCAATTATCAGTGGGAATATTCTGTGTCGATAAAACCGACAAACAATTTGAAACAGTGGATTGAAGCTTTATGAACTCTTCACTTGTTTCTTTCTGAATTTTTGGTAAATTCATTAATATCGTCACCTGTTTGTCGACCAATATTCTTTCGTTTTCATAACGTGCTTTTAGAGCTTCCCAAGCAAAATTGAAATTTTCGTCATTGAGAGCGAACTGTTTTACTATGACGCCTGCTTGACCTCTTGTTTTGTATCGGAGGTGATACAATTTTTGTGCTTTTGATAGTTGTGGATGGTTGATGTACACGGCTGTAAACATGTCCCGGAAGGACGGCCATTCTTCATAACCTCCATAGAATGTTTCTGTGTCACATGGCGGCAACTCGAGGTGGATGCCGGAACTTGCCTTTTGACTTTCTATTTGTGTCAGCTCTACTCCACTGTTGGGAGTAGGTGCAATTGCTTTAATGAGTTTTAATTGATCGAAGATCATCGCTTTTGTTTCTTCGTACTGGTCTAAGCCGTTTTCGTATATTGCGTAAGCCGAGGATTTGAAATTGTGTATATCTGAATCGTCAGAATCTAGAATCGCGTCATGAGCCGCTTGGAAGCGAGTCCAAAAATTTGTAAGATTTTGATTTTTGATTTCTAATAACGATTCAGAGTTTTCATGAATCGGTGAGGAGGCAAATCTAGTGCAGTATCTTATTAAACTGTCACTTTGTGAAATGAATTTAACAACCTGTTTTGAGCGTGTAGCCCCTGCAGGTGTATTTTGATTTGTGTCATTATGAACCATTTTTGATATATTGGATATTAAAACATTTCTCAAAAGAATTAAATTTTTCTCAGAGTAAACTGATTTGTAAATGGAAATTGAATTGAAACTTTTTTAGGAAAATGGTTTTATTTTCAGTTTAGGTTGCTAACAAACGAATATGTTATTTCGTGTTATTTATAGTACAGTATACTCTCGAAAAGTAAATCGATTGGTATTTTGGGTAATTTACTTTTTCGAATAATTTACTTTTCCAATATATACATAAATTATCTGTTTTTATAATATTAAATGCATTTTTAAACATAAAAAATTCATTCATTTATTTGCTTCAATAAAACATATGGATTTACATGAAAAACATATTTATATTTACATACATACATATGTATTTACTATGAAGAGAAAAAATCTTAAATATTCTTTTTTTTTTTTTCTTTTGCAATATATTTTCTGACCATTTTTGTACGACAATTCAAAACCTGATTTGCATCGTTTTCATTTTTAAACCAGTGGATCAAGTTGTTTACGCTTTGAATTGCTTCCGCATATGTCACTTTGGGTTCCTGGCTGACTTCTTCTCCATCTGAAGTGTCTGACAAAATTTCTATTTCATCAGCAGTTTCTTTGTTTACTAAAAAGACGCAATAAACAAGAGAGTAAGTGTTTTTGCAACATCGTAAAAAACGCTGCTTGCTTCGTTTCGAATTTTTTATCACACTCTCCGAAAAGTAAATTAAAAAATTTACTTTTTCGAGGTGCATGTGTAATCTTAAAGGTGATTTACTTTTCCGCGATTATTTACTTTCTGAGAATTTACTTTTCGAGAGTATACTGTACTTATTTGTTTTATTTTAGTTTTAAATTTGCAAATATCCGCACTTTTACGTCCTTATGTTAGTATTTGGGCACACCCTAATACTTGGACTTGTATGTATGTATGTGCTTATGAAGGTACTTATGTTTTGTGCAATTGAGAGCTCGCTGAGGAGATCAATGCGCTATTTACATAAGTATGCACGAATTGTTTGTGCTAATGATTATGCTTTGTTCGTAAGCAATTGAGAGCTCGTTAGAGAGATCAATTCGCTTTTTGTGCACAATCCTGCTTGTTTTTGTTTGCCAAAGAACAAGAGGTATTGCTGGTTAATTTCAAATGTGGACTTTGAATATTTGTGTGTACTAATGTTTATGTGTTAATTTTGTTATTGTTTGGCAATATATTTGCACGACGAAAAGAGAGTGCGAAAACGGATTCGGTAAAATGTTTTCCGTATGCAATGTTATATATATGTACGTATGTAAATAATCATATGTTCTAATACTTCTGTTATAAGTACATACGTAATTTGTATGTTAAGGTTTCTGTGAATATGTTTTTGTGGTATGTACATATGTATATTAAGAATATAAAGATAAATATGTTTCCACTAGGTATACATTTGTATGTATATGCGAATATGTATGTATGTCTTTTTTGCAATTCTTGCTTTGTTTTTTTGTGTTGCAATTTTTATTTATGTTTGTGCCTTTGCTTATTTCATTTATGCAATCCTGCTTAATGTTATGTTAAACATAAGAGGTATGCCGGAAAAATTGCAAGATGATACTTGAATGTTTTTTGTTTGTTAATAAGTGTTTGAATACACGAAGGTAAGCTAGTACCTAGGCAATAATGTAAAATTATTTATTAACATATATTGATGTATATACGTTATACCAAACTGTGTTCGTTTTTCCGCTGTTAAAACGGATTTCGAAATACGGATTTTATATTCGCATATGTTTTACATACATACATATGTGCATTAAAATAGATGTAATGAAATGAAATAAATACACTCACTTCGTTTTTCCTCAAGGGGGCGTTTTATGTGGTATACTATAGGTATTTACAAGCTAGGGCGTTTTGTTCCAATTTCTTTTCCACTCCTGAAGTCTGCTGGATACGAGAACGGCTAATAGTTTTTGTTGTTTTATAGTTAGTAGATATTTTGTGTTCGCGTCCGAATATTTGTTATACTTTGTTTTTATTTATGTTTTGTTATAAGTTTTCGTGCCCGATAGGCTGTGTGTGGTTTTTATTGTTTTTTGTTTGTTAGAATTGTTTATTATATTTTGTTTTAAATTCGCGCACATATGTTTGTTGTATTTTTATTTTGGGGTTACGCGCCCGGTTTATTGTTCTGTGTTCTTTGTTTTTGTAAAATTTAGTATGTTTTGTTTTTTATATTACTATTTTATGTTTATGCCCTTGCTTATGCAAACCTGCTTATTGTTTTTGTTAAACACAACAAGCATGCCGGAAAAATTGCAAGTAAATATTTTAATTTTTTTTTTTTCTTGTTAATAAGTGTGTGTAAATACACGAAGCTTAGTATTAGGTATTGTATTCATGTGTGTATTATATGTATATTAAAGGACTTGATACGCTCACTTTGTATTCCTTTTGTATGTAAAGTGCGCTTATTATTTTGACCATATGTGTATATGTATTTATGTCTCTCCCGCCAATTTTGTTCCTCCGCTTCTTCCAGTTGGTTGGACTTATTGTGTTTGTTGTTTTGTTTGTATATTGTTTTAATTGTTCGCGCCCGTTCGATCCGTTTTTGTGTTTTTTCGTTGTTTTAATGTTGAGGCATTTTTAAACTTCGCGCCCGATTTGTGTTTTGTTTTTAGGTTTCGCGAAGTTGTTTACTTTTACCGCCCAAGGAAGTGGTTTAAAAGAAGTACTTTCTGAAATTTATGCACCTAAATCTTTGGAAAAAATGCTTAATGGGCATGCTTACGCGAGGGCAGTTCGAGCTCTTACGTTACTTCAGCTCATTTTGGCATTAACAATATTAAAAGAACTAGCTATTGATATTGTTACAAAAGTAGTATTAAGTTGTATTTGTATTACTATATGCATCCCTGATTATGAACAATAGCTGTAGGTATATGGAATAGCATTTGTCTTGTTGTAGCCATCTGGCGCCACGGTTGTCTGCTTGTCGAAACAATAGACATCTGGCGCCGCACTGTCTGCTTGTCTAGTTAAACAATTGCTGAGTCTGGCGCCGCGACTGTCTGCTTGCGTCTGGCGCCGTATAGCCGTATGTTCTGATAATTTCCAGACGCGATATTCTAGAAGGACACGTCGGCATCAGCGAGAAGTGCGTGGCTATATAAGCCGTGGCAGCACCAACGTAATCAATCAGTGCTAAGAGTAAACTGCTATAGTGTAGACGAGTTGTGAAATAAAGAGTTGTTGAATTAAATTAAACAGTGTTGATTTTATTTGTCAATCCAGAGATACGAACCTAACAAAGTAAACTAGCAAGAGTAAATTCGTAACAATTGGTGTCAGAAGTGGGATTGTCAAATAATCCAAATTCAAGATGGTTAAATTCAGAGAATTGAGAATTCAGCAATTGAAAAAGGAACTGGAGGAGCGTAAATTGCCGATAAGCGGGCAAAAGGCGGATCTGCAGGCACGATTACGTGAAGCAATGGAAGCGGATGAAATTAATGTGGACGAGTTCGAATTTGATGGGCCAGAAACTTCCACAAAGGTAGAAGAAAAAGTAGAAGAACAACGAACATCATCAAGTGCAGACATGAACATGCTGTTAGTGGCTTTTAAGCAAATAATAGCTGAAAATATATCACAAATAACAGAAAATGCAGTGCAAACAGAAAATCGTCTGGCACAGCAAATAACGCAAATAGCTGAAAATACATCACAGTTAGAGTCTCGCCTTACACAACAAATGACTGAAAATAATACGCAGTTAGAAAAGCGTTTGGCACAACAGATTACAGAAAATAATACACAAGTGCAAGAGAAATTTTCAAAATTTGAAGACGAATTAAGCACAATAAAAAATGACGAAGAAAATTTAAAATCAGAAGTTCTTCAGTTAAGTAATCGTGTGCGAGAACTGCAACTACATGGCCCTGCACCATCAACAAATAATCAAAGATTGAAGGCACCCACATTCGATGGAAGTATTCCATTTCAAATTTTCAAACTTCAGTTTGAAAAGACAGCAATGGCCAATAATTGGAATGCAGCGGACAAAGTGGCGTCCTTGTTTGTATCATTGAAAGGACCTGCGGCAGAAATCCTTCAGACTATTCCAGACTGTGAACGGGACAACTATGAGGCATTGATGAGTGCGATAGAAAGACGATATGGTAGTGAGCACCGGAAACAAATATACCAGATCGAACTGCAAAATAGGGGTCAGAAGATGAACGAGTCATTACAAGAGTTTGCAACTGAATTCGAACGACTGGCTCATTTGGCAAATGCAGATGCACCTGTGGAATACATTGAGAGGGTAAAAATTCAATGTTTCATAAATGGAATTCGTGATGTGGACACCAAACGCGCCACATATGCATTGCCAAAAAGAACGTTTGCTGAAACGGTTTCGCACGCCCTCACACAGGAAACAGCTTCCCTACTAAGTAAACCAGCACACAAAGTACAAAGAGTTGAAATGGAACAACCGGCGCTGATGGAAGAAATATTGAAGACTCTGAAGACAATTGCTGCACCGCGAGTAAATACAACAGCAAGATGTTTCAACTGTGGAAAAGCGGGTCACTTTGCCCGAAATTGCAATATAAAAGTAAACCCATCAAAACGGAAACAACCAACAGATAACGAGGACGGAGCATCCACATCTCACAAGTCGTTAAACTAAAACGGAACAGTTCAAAGGGGCGTGAGCTGGTTCCCACAACTATTTGCCCCGCCATCTCGATATCACAAATAGGTCGCCATGACAACAATCTTACTATCAATGGCATCGTAAATGGACGACTGTCAACGCTTACTTTGGATACTGGTGCCACACATTCAATTATCCGACCGGATGTGGTAAGAGGAACGGTTGAACCATTAGTCGGTTGCAAGTTTCGAACGGCCACCGGAGAGGAAGCAGCTGTCGCGGGAAAAGTGTTTTGCGAAGTAATGATTGGTACCCTGGAAGTTAATCACACCTTCATCGTAGCAGAAATCACGGATGAAATTATAATGGGAGTAGATTTCATGATTGATCACGGGGTTACTTTGGATTTAAACAAGCAAATGCTGTTTTGCCAGAACATGGAGATGCCTATAAACACCGGATATGTGACCAACGTTGAAAATAAGAGGGTGATTGTTGATGATAATCAGAGTATTCCACCAAAATCTGAGGCGATTGTATGGGCTAAAGTGAATGGAGGAGGTGGGACTGAAGAGTTGTGGATTGTGGAACCAAAAAAAATAGATACACCCATATTGGTAGGAAGAACGCTTGTGAAAACTAGAGAAGACGCCACCATTCCAGTCAGAGTAGTGAATGAATTCAACACGCCTATAAGTCTGAAGAAAGGAGCAGTAATTGGACAGTGCCAGAATATAAGTGCAATAGCACGATGCGAACGGTCACAACAGAAGCCTACTATTTAGCCACAGCAGATAAGTCCTACACTCCTAAATAATTTGCTGAACGAACTGCATGGAAATGAAAAATTAAAAGCAGAAAAACTATTAGAAAAATACGCATCCATATTTGCAAACGAAGGAAACACAGGAAGAACCGGCATTGTCAAACATCGCATAAATACCGGAGACGCTAAACCAATCCGACAAGCTCCGCGTAGGGTTCCACTAGCAAAACGTGAGGATGCTAACAAAATTATTGAAGACATGCACAAAAACGGTGTAATCGAACCTTCAATAAGTCCATGGAGCTCACCTATCGTCTTAGTTAAAAAGAAAGATGGTAGCACCCGTTTCTGCGTAGATTATAGGAAGTTGAATGATGTCACAAAGAAAGACAGTTATCCTCTACCAAGAATCGACGATACATTAGACACCTTGTCTGGAGCGAAATGGTTTTCTACATTAGATCTACAAAGTGGATATTGGCAAGTCGAGATCGATGAATGTGACCGTGAAAAGACCGCTTTCAGTATGGGCGACGGGTTGTGGGAATTCTCTGTGATGCCATTTGGGTTATGTAATGCGCCTGCAACGTTCGAGCGACTGATGGAACATGTGTTAAAAGGACTCAACTGGAAGACATGTTTGGTGTATCTTGATGACATTATCATCATGGGAAAAAGTTTTGATGATCATCTGAAAAATCTAGAGGAAGTCTTTCAGCGAATAACATCAGCCGGATTACGCTTGAATCCCAAAAAGTGTTCATTATGGAAGAAGCAGGTCACATATCTCGGACATAAAGTGTCAACTGAGGGGATTCACACCGAGGAGGGAAAAATAAAAGCAGTTAAAGATTGGCCTCAACCCACCAACATACATGAACTCCGCAGCTTCCTCGGCTTATGCACGTATTACCGCCGTTTTGTACCTGGATTTGCGAACGTGGCTAGAAGTTTACATGATTTAACAAAGAAGAATCGCCCGTTTGTATGGCAGTTGGAACAAGAAAAAGCGTTTAAGCAGCTGAAAGAACTACTTTGTACGGCACCGATGTTAGTTTATCCAATACCTGGAAAGAAATTCATCCTGGATACAGATGCGAGCGCTTATGGAATTGGAGGTGTCCTGTCTCAGCTCATCGACGGACAAGAAAGAGTAATTGGGTATTACAGCAGAGTGCTCGGGAAACCAGAGAAAAACTACTGTGTGACGCGAAAAGAACTACTAGCTGTAGTGGAATGTGTAAAACATTTCCACAAGTATTTGTATGGACAACGATTCTTGCTGAGGACTGATCATGCAGCATTAAAATGGTTATTACAGTTTAGGAATCCGGAAGGCCAAATTGCACGATGGATCGAAAGATTACAGAATTACGACTTCGAAACGGAACATCGAAAGGGGATTCACCACAAAAATGCGGATGCATTATCACGTCGCCCTTGTCCACTGGAATGTAAACATTGCTCCAAATCAGAAGGAAAAGAAGGTATAATCGACGTGCGATTACTGAATATAGAACCTGAGGATGATTGGACTCCTCACCGCATCAGAATCAATCAGCTGGAGGACCCTGATCTTGCAAAGCTGATAATAGCCAAAGAAAATGGGGTACGACCACCAAAGGAACAAATAAGTAGCGAGAGTCCAACGGCAAAAGCATATTGGGCCCAATGGAACAGCATAAACCTCGTTAATGGATACCTTCATCGTACCTGGGAAAGCGAAGATGGCAAACAGTCTCGTCTGCTGATCATAGTACCGAAGTCCATGATCCCGAAAGTATTGAAAGAATATCACAATGGACCTAGTGGAGGGCACCTTGGAATTACAAAAACTATAGAGAAGATTAAACAACGGTTCTACTGGATCGGTTGTCGAGATTCCATAGCAGAATGGATAAGTAATTGCGTAGAGTGCATGGCAGCTAAAGGTCCTAAAGCCAAAAGTCGCGGTAGGCTACAACAGTACAACGTGGGATCACCATTTGAACGAGTCGCAATGGATGTTGCAGGTCCGTTCCCAACCAGTACGGCCGGAAACAAATATCTACTGGTTGTCATGGACTATTTCAGTAAATGGCCAGAAGTATATGCCTTACCAAACCAAGAAGCGAAGACAGTAGCCGAAGCGTTTGTAGAAAATTGGATAACAAGGTTCGGAGTGCCCGTCGAATTACACTCAGATCAAGGCAGAAATTTCGAATCTTCCATTTTCCAAGAAGTCTGTACATTATTGGGCATCCACAAGACACGGACAACAGCGTTACACCCACAATCAGATGGGATGATAGAGAGATTCAACCGAACGCTCGAAGAACATCTGCGGAAAATCGTTGATAAAGACCAACGGAATTGGGACAAGTGCATCCAGATGTTCCTGCTGGCGTATCGTTCAGCAAAGCACGAGACAACTGGTTACACGCCGGATCTGATCTGCGACTCCCTGCTGATCTTAAGTTTGGAACGAATCCTTCAGCTGTAAGAAATGATGGAGATTATTGTTCTGCCTTAAAGGAAGAAATGAATGAATTGCATCTAATGGTAAGACAGCATACGCATCTGATGAGCAATAAGATGAAGGACCGGTTCGATCAAGCGGCAAATTCAAAAGGTTTTGAAGAAGGTGATCTGGTCCTGTTGTACAATCCACTTCGAAAGAAAGGCTTGTCCCCGAAACTGCAGACAGCCTGGGAAGGACCCTATATGGTGATGAAACGACTTAATGACGTGGTATACCGCATACAAAGAAATGGAAAAGCACGATGTAAAATGAAAGTAGTACATTTGGAGAGGCTCGCCCCATTTGGTTCAAGAGGATTTGTGCCTAATCGGGACGATTAGGCTTTAGTGGAGGGCAGTGTTACAAAAGTAGTATTAAGTTGTATTTGTATTACTATATGCATCCCTGATTATGAACAATAGCTGTAGGTATATGGAATAGCATTTGTCTTGTTGTAGACATCTGGCGCCACGGCTGTCTGCTTGTCGAAACAATAGACATCTGGCGCCGCACTGTCTGCTTGTCTAGTTAAACAATTGCTGAGTCTGGCGCCGCGACTGTCTGCTTGCGTCTGGCGCCGTATAGCCGTATGTTCTGATAATTTCCAGACGCGATATTCTAGAAGGACACGTCGGCATCAGCGAGAAGTGCGTGGCTATATAAGCCGTGGCAGCGCCAACGTAATCAATCAGTGCTAAGAGTAAACTGCTATAGTGTAGACGAGTTGTGAAATAAAGAGTTGTTGAATTAAATTAAACAGTGTTGATTTTATTTGTCAATCCAGAGATACGAACCTAACAAAGTAAACTAGCAACAGTAAATTCGTAACAATATGTTATGGATGCAGATCTTATAATTTCAATGGAAAATATTCTAAATAAAACTCTTTCATACGATGACATTGAAGATGATGAAGAAATATATGGGCTTTTACTTGATTTATTTAACACAAAATTAATAGAATATCAGAATCGAGGACCAACTGCACAATTATGGGTACAATATTTCCGGATGGTGTCCATTGCAAAATAATTCATAAGAGCTGAACGAATGGAGATTGGCAAGCTCATTTCAACAGCATTAAAGAAATGCTTCCTTACTTCCATTCATCGGGACATTTACCTTACGCTAAGACTGCGCGCTTATACTTGCAGGACATGCTTCAATTAGAAGAGGTAATTGATCCTAGTGTTTATCAAAGGTTTACCGAAGGCTTCTTTTCTGTTCGACGTTCTCATAAACTTAGTTGTGGAACTTCCACAGATATGATAATCGAACAGTCAATGATGAAATCTATGGAAACAGATGGAGGTATTTCCCGAGGAAGAAGTACAAAAAAAAGTGTAATTAGCAAATGGGTTTACGGAATGCATGCAACGATCACAGTGTGTGACGGGTTGAAAGCTCTTGCTAATGTTCGAATGGATAGGACAGATCAGCATGTAGATACAAGTTATTCGAGGGTTAAGAAAGATGCTAAAGACATTAAAATACTTCTTGACTTGTTTTCATCACACGACCCTTTTCCCAAAATTAACAAAATCTTTTCTATCAGGAGCTTCAGGGGTTGTGGTAATGATAAGATTAACTGTCATAATGCTCGTGAAATTGGAATTGCCTCGTTATCTAAAATGACTGGTCTAACGTTCAATGAGATAAAACTGAAACGCACAGAAAAAGTACATCCACTTTTAGCTGCGAGTAGCACTGTGAAAGTTCACGAAAAAGAAATACCAATAGATCCTGTATTATTATTTCAACGAATGAGTGTTACTAAGACTTTTGAGGATGAGATTGAACAATTTTTTGCATATGACTTAGCTCCTTACCCGTTATCACTTTTCGATGCAATAGGAATGCGTAAAATAATGAAGTCGGCTCTTTAGGATTGCTTTCAATCAGTTAATGCTGAGATTGATTGTACAAACGCTAGTTATATTATTGATGGAGGATATATACTACATCATGTTGTGTGGGATCGAGAAGAAACCTTCGAAGTAATTTTTGAAAAATATTTGCAGTATTTACGTAGGCATTAAGGTCATGCAGTGACAGTAGTATTTGATGGCTATAGTGACACAAGAAAAAACATAAAAGTTGCAGAACAACGTCGTCGTACTGCTAAAACATCCTCAGGTTCCGATATAATGTTTGATGAATCTATGACAGTGCCAGCAAACCAACAACAATTTTTAGCAAATATTAATAATAAATCTCGTTTTATTTCTATGTTGAGTGACAAATTAACAGCTGAAAATATTGCCGTGAAACAAGCTCCAGATGACGCCAATGTCCTCATAATTGAAACAGAATTTAAAAAAATCTAATGCAAGAAAGAAAACTGTTGTAGTGGGTGAAGATGTTGATTTATTAGTACTACTCACTGCAAAGACTGCATCTGATAAACTTATTTACTTTCTGAAACGTTTATCGGCTTACCCACATGCGTTATTTTTAAAAAATAATTTTTTAAGTAACTGTATAGAGGGGAAGCAAAGCAAATGGGTCTGGCAGTGAACGAGGGCAAGACGAAATTTCTCCTGTCATCAAACAAACAGTCGTCGCACTCGCGACTTGGCTCTCACGTCACTGTTGACAGTCATAACTTTGAAGTTGTAGATAATTTCGTCTATTTAGGAACCAGTATTAACACCACCAACAATTTCAGCCTAGAAATCCAACGCAGGTTAACTCTTGCCATCAGGTGCTACTTCGGACTGAGTAGGCAATTGAGAAGCAAAGTCGTCTCTCGACAAACAAAAACCAAACTCTATAAGTCGCTCATAATTCCCGTCCTACTATATGGTGCAGAGGCAACGGATGAATCGACGTTGCGAGTTTTCGAGAGAAAAGTTCTGCGAAAGATTTATGGTCCTTTGCGCGTTGGCCACATCGAATATCGCATTCGATGGAACCATGAACTGTACGAGATATACGACGACATTGACATAGTTCAGCGAATTAAAAGACAGTGGCTACGCTGGCTAGGTAATGTTGTCCGGATCGACGAAAACACTCCAGTTCTGAAAGTATTCGACGCAGTACCTGCCGGGGGAAGCAGAGGAAGGGGAAGCCTTCCACTCCGTTGGAAAGACCAAGTGGAGAAAGACCTGTCTTTGTTTGGGATATCCAATTGACGCCATATAGCGAAAAGGAGAAACGACTGGCGCGCTGCTGTTAACTCGGCTATAATCGCGAAAGCGGTGTCTGCGCCAGTAAATAATAAGAAGAAGTATAGAGAGAAAGAAAAAGGCAGCCAGCTTCGCTTTCATCACCACTCTGTGGTGATTGCTGGTTGAAAAGTGACAACGGGGAAGATAGAATTATGCATTAAAATTATACTAAAATATACTACTACTCGTACATTCGTTATATTCGATTGTCATATACGTATTGGTAAATAAAACGCACTTAACTTATTTAATATTTTCGCTTAAAACGAAGAGTGTTGGCAATACACGCAGGGACAGTAAGCTGATATTCAATTTAGTTCAACTTTATTGTTATTGTCAAGTACTTTTCTGGAAAATTTTCATTATTCTGAATGAAAAAAATCGATAAACCGGCAATGCCTCTAGTTCTATACATGTGCTAACATAGGTTTTGACAAGCCAATATAAATATGTTAGCTCAAAAAATGTTAAAATTTTTTTATTTTAATTTGAATGTGCAAATTTGCCGGCCAGTGCTCTCCGTTATAATAACGGTTGGTGTGAAGCCCACGTATAGTTAAAGCTCGCTGAGCCGATCATTGCTCTGGAGCATTGGTCAATCGATTTCTTGCAATGTTTAGTCTTAAGCAATTTCCTTTTTTAATTCTTAATTATTTGCTTGGGGTTAAAAATTAAAAGTAAATCTTTAATCAGGTTTGTGGAATTAAATTAGTATTTGGGATTAAATTTCTTTACAAATCGTATATGGGACTACATTTTTTTATTTATTTTTAATCGCCCTCCATCAAATGTGGCCTTTCCATCTTGATTTCACCCTGTGTCTTTCTGCTTTGTTAGCGGAGATATTATCTCCTCACAGCAGACCACTTTAAATTTCTCCCTGTCAAATAGGCGTATTAATTCGCACAAGTGATCTGATGAGCAAATTGTATACCTTCTTTTGTACATGAGTTGTATATTACTTAGCTAGGTACGATAGATGATGTGATGAAAAGCAGCTAGGGGAATGTTTAAAATTTATTTAGTGATCCTTTAATTGTTCAGATTACTTCATATGGAGCAATATCAAATGACTTATTTTGACATATGTAAGCTTGCTGCATGTACGCCAGCGATTAGGTGGAATTTGCTGTTTGATGAGTTTGTAGTAGGAAAGATATTAGATTGGTCCATATACTATATAACAAGAAAGGATTAATTTTCTTTTGTCTATTTCGGAATAAATAAAACCTTCTCTTCCTGCCACTTGGTAGTGGGCGAGGCCACTTTTGAAATGTTGCCAACCCACATATTCCCCTCCCTTCTCGAATTCATTATACATAACTAAAGTTTTGTGACATAATTTACAGCTTATTTATGACCTTTTATAAATTTTCTGTTAAAATAATAATTTTCAAGAAAGACATTTTCAGCAATTCTTACAAGAGTTTTGTTATTATTAAAATATATTTTTTAATTACTGTACTGTAATTTTAACTTCTATTTAAAAATTAAGTTTGAATTTTAAATTAACATAGGTAAAAACACTTCAACGTTCCAAATCTCGTTCCCGGGGACTGAGGGGGCATTTCTAAAGCTATGTGTCCAATATCGATAGCTTTGTTTTGTAAACTGTTTGTATCGGGTCGCAATATGTATCCGCGTCAACATTTAAATTGTCTTTTAATATTTGAATATATTGCCGGTGATCCATTTTATCAATGAAATGTTTTCGACACATTTTGCACACATAGAGCCCCACAATACATTTTCATCACTCTGCTTAACCAAACCGAATACCTATATTAGGGGTATTCAGACCAGCCTTGGTAATTCGTTAGTCGTTATTCGGTAGTTTTTTACATGTATTTTGTTTTTGTAAAATTAACAGACTAGCGTTCTACCGAGTAACGAACTATCAATCTGGCAAGCTTGATAATTGTTTCGTTACTCGGTAATATCACATCAGCTGTTTGTTTGTTGTTCGTTGCTTTATACATTTTTAAAAGGGAAATAAATTTGGTGCTCACTTCGTAAATGCGGCTTTAATGTTAAGTGAAACTTTTTTGGTTTTTTAATAATTCTCCGTTCTTTCAGCAAAACTTTCACAAATGTGTCCGAATTAAGAACGGTTTTCGGTTCTTTTTGGGAGTAAATCCGAAGCCGATTGTGTTGTAGAGACGTAGAACCCTGAACTGTAGCGATTTTGCAGACATTGTAGAGGTAGTGGAAATTGCAGTCGAATCATCACAATCATCTGCGGAACCATCGGGTTCACTTAACGAGAAAGCAGGACAGACAACAGTAGGAGCAGATGTAGCAACAGTTCCTCCTACCACTCCCTAATTTTTCGAAAAAGTGATCCAAAGAATATTCTTAGTGAACTTAAAGATATACAAAAGAAAAGAGAACAGTTTTTGAGCAACGAATAGAAATTGAAAAAGAAAAGTTAAATTTGGAAAAGTTAAAGCTAGAATTGGACAGAGAAAAGTTAAATAAAGATTTTGAAATAAAAAAATTGGAGTTAGAGCAAAAAGAAAGACTGGCAATGATTGAACTAAAGTATAATAATTTTTAAGACGTTACAAATGTATCTAAATGTGATATCTTGAAGTGATACAACTTTTTAAATGTATATAAAAATGAAAAATGAATTTTTGATTTAATTATAATTTTTAATTTAATTAAAGAGTATTTGAAAACATAAAATGATAGAACGATTGTCTTTTTAATACAAAGCTATTTGAGATCGTTTCTTCCACGTCTTCTTCATCAATGTATTCGTACTTTCGTTGAAATTCTTTTTTCCACTGTTATGAAGTAGCATATTATGAATAACTAGTTTTCATTCGTTACAGTATTTTTGACTACTTTTATTTCGAATTCGAATCCTGAGCTCTTTTAGACTGCAAAATCGCTCTTTTAATAAGCCGAAACAGTGTTCAATTCTTACACGGTATTTGCTATGCTGTTTGTTGAATTTTTTTCTTTTAGGTAGTCCACTTCTGTCCTGAAAAGAATCTTGGCTAAAATTTGTTTAGTGAACAGTTTTTAAATATTTTTGTATCTTGAGTAGAGCCACTGTAGCCAACGACAACATCGCGAATTTAGCATATATGTATATGACTTATGGAAAAGAACGCTTCAGGATTTTTTATTGGGGATTCGGCGAGTTTTATTTCAGTGCGATCCACGTAACCTACACAAAATGGTAGTACGTTGAACGTTTCTCGTACTATTAAAGAGCGCTCAGTATTATCTGGCCAATATATATATATGGAGTTGTTTTAAAAATGGCTTGAATACTCTGCGAGTAATATTTGTTAACGTTCCTCCGTCACCAATCCCAAAAGTTGACGCAATTTTTCGTATCGATGCCCTTTCTCCTGAAGAGCCCAATCTATATAGAACGACAGCTAGCTGTATATCAATCGGGAATTGCTTGCCGCTACAATTTTTTAAAACTTCGTCACTAGATATGAGGGTCAATAAGTGAGTAAATTGAGTTCGGTCTGCACGCAGCATTTGACGGAACCGATTGTCATCCATTGTGGTTAAAATATCATCGCACCACTGAATTGACTTCGGAACAATATATTTTACACCTCTATGGCAGTTTAGTGTAATGAGCAAATCATCATACACCTCGTCAATGGTATCCTCTACCAAATCTGCATCTTCACCGAATATATCTTGAAATAATTTGAAAGTTAGTTCCATGCTCCTCTGTACATCAATTTTAAGTACTTACCAGTAATAAATTTGATCTGCTCCACATAATTTTCAATTTACCGACTAACAATTTTTGATTTTGCACTTTGTTGAGGCATTTTTACTCTTTAATAGAATTGAATCAGCTGTTTCGGATTAAAATTTACCATACTACAGAGGTAGAGCAAAAAGTATGTTCACAGTTAAGCCTTTTAACGAAGTATCAACTAACGAATTACCTAATTAACAGGTTTCGGTCTGAATACCCATATTGTGTTTTTCCTTCCATTATCGGAATTCACTTTTCGTCAAACTTTGTTACTACAATCAGGTCCAAATATGTTTAAAATTCCGCAAAATGTTTATTCAGACTCAACATAAATTGCTACTGACATCTAGAACGCCAGCAAAAATAACGGCATTTTTGCAAAGCCTTTTAGAAACAAAATTTCCGAATACTTTTGTCATATTGACTTGGTGAAGTTTAAACTTAAACTAAATTAAATTAATTTTTTTTACAAACTAAGTTTTGTTTTTCATTTTAAGTCAAAGTTCGAACTTTATTTGAAGTAATAAAAAATGTTCACAGCAAAATTCCTCAAACCAAATATCTGTTGGGTACATTTTACTGAAAAAAAAATAATATTTTTCGAATTTTTTTGTGAGGCACTGTACATATATATGTGTCAGACAGACTGCTATTGCGTTATAACCGTCCTTAGGTCTCCTTAAAAGTTTTGTATAAGAAGAACTGACAATAAATCAATTGTTCGTTATCAGCACTCTATTATCAGTATTTTGTAAAAGTAGTGAGTTCGTTTATTTACAGCTTGTCTTATCTAGACTTCATCCCGTATTTTTAGTTCCTACCGAAACATCATAAGCAATGTTTAAAATGAACAAACTGAACGGTATTTCTTATGCTTTCGAAAAGTTACCAAAGGGCTTTCAGAAATATTGCAGTGGAAATAACCAAATAAAAGCCCAACATACAGCTCTGTATGATTTTCATAAGAAGAATGGAGGAAAAATGGTGAATTTTGGAGGATATATTCTTCCTGTACAGTATGCGGATCAGAGTATTGTTTCTTCTCATTTACACACACGCCATCATGCTTCCATATTTGACGTTTCGCACATGTTGCAAACATATGTACGTGGAAAAGATGCCATACCATGTATAGAATCTTTATGCACTGCTGATATTAAGGGAATGACTTTTGGCACAAGCTCTTTAACAATATTCACAAATGATAATGGGGGAATATTAGATGATTTAATTGTGTCCAAAATTGACGACGAACAACTGTATATTGTCTCGAATGCTGCAATGAAATTTCAAGACATGGAAATAATGGAGAAAGCCAAGGTAAATAAAAATATTGCTATAATTGGTTATGTAAAATTAATGCAAAATGCAAAGATAAAATCATGTTCCTCTTTTCTATTCAAGTGTTGTACCTACTTAATTATGCTATTTATATCGTACAATATCTCAAGTAATGTTAGAGATTTCTGATACAATTCACGTAATTATTTGCTATATTTTAGAATCGGTTTAACGCTGATGGAAAAAACGTTGACATCGAATTTTTGTCTACAAGCGATCAATCCCTCATAGCTATACAAGGACCAAGAGGCGTCAGAAGTTTGGAGAAATTTCTTCCGAAACCGAAAATATTGAATGAGTTATATTTTTTGCACACGACTGTTAGTGAAGTGGCTGGAATTCCAAAGTGTCGTATAACTCGTTGTGGTTATACTGGAGAAGATGGTGTAGAGGTGTCCGTTCCTTCGACTCATGTTGAATACTTAACCGAAGCGTTGTTAGAAACAAATGAACATTTAAAAATGGCTGGCCTGGGGGCAAGGGATACGCTAAGATTGGAATCTGGTCTATGTCTGTATGGCAAAGATATCACCGATGAAACCACACCTGTAGAAGCGGGCCTTGCTTGGTTAATTGGTTAGATAATTCTTATAACTTCTATACTTGTGAATTTTATTTGCCTTTATTTTTATATGGTGTACTCAGCACGACGCCGGCGTAATGAAAGGGACTTTCCTGGCAGCGACCGAATTTTGTCACAATTGAATAAGCTAACTGGAGAAATTAGCCATTGTCGGATTGGTTTAGTTATGTGTGGAAAAAACAAAACTCCTCCAGCACGCGCTGGCGTAAAAATCTATTATAAAGATAAAGAAGTTGGATTTATAACTAGTGGTTGTATAAGTCCTAGCCTTGAGAAAAATATCGCAATGGGCTATATCTTAGAAGACCATATTAATATATCGAATAAAATGGTGCATCTTAAAATTAGAGATAATTTATATGATGCTATTATTACACGCATGCCCTTTGTGAAACCCAATTACTTCAATAAACCAAAGGAATTAATTTGAAACTGCCCGAGACAAATTTTATGAAATTTTATTTGGCTTAGCATGACATTTGTGGAACTTCATTATTTTTTGATGTGTTAAATTTGCGAAAATATGTACAGTCTACAGTATTTTAGTAATGATATTTAAATAAGGAAAATGCAATATAAGAAACAAAAGCAAGACATGATTGTTATAAAAAAATTAACTAAAGGAACAAAAACAATTCATATTTTTTATTATATGCATATATCGTTTGCTTACATTTTAAAAATGTTAATTAAAGAAGGCTTTATTGTTTTTCGTATATTCAATCTACGTGAAATAAAATGCGATTCCATATTCCCTAATTATGTACTACAAACACTTGTTTTCTAAATAAAAATAAGTTTGAAGTTCTTGCATGTATTTTAATATTTCTAAAACTGACGGAGACTTTGGAAGATCATATTATTCCTCTTGCTCCTCAGTATTAGCACCATAAATATATGTTTTCAATTGCTAAGTCAGAAAATATCTTTTAACGAACGTTTTTCGTGCAATTAACCGGAGAATTTAAAGTTATATATTTTTTCAATAACACATATTTTTAACCAATTATGTTAAACCGCTGCTGAAGTATTATGCATTGAAAGAAGAATAGTGGCAAAAGCATTTCAGAAAAAGAGAAGAGAATCATTGAGGAAAGAGCTGAAAACGCTGTGTGCAGATTTTAACGACAAGCAATTTAAGGTCTGACTGTCCTAATGAGCAACTGCCATCAATGCAAGAAATACGAGATGCGATCAAATACATGAAAAACATAAAGTTGTCTCAGGAGGAAAATATTTTTTTTTATTTTATTTTATTTTATAAAAGCTTACATAATAATACAATTATTATACAAACTTAAGAAAATACGCAGCACTAGCATCATGGGCTATCGGCCGACTGATTATATTATATGCGTCGAAGAAGGTCGCTGTCTTTCAAAAAGTTGTAGATTTTCGAAATGTTGTTGCTTGAGGGATCCATCAATAAAATTATTGGATCAGTATTGTTGAAGTTTGACATTCTATGAGTTTGAAGTGCTGGACAATGTTGCAGAAGATGCAATAGATTTAAATCTGAATCACAAAATGGGCATTGGTTGATCTGAGTGCCATTTAGTATGTGAGCGTGTGTGATAATGGAGTGGCCAATGCGAAGTCTGATATATGGAATGATATAATTAGATGAAAGCGATGACGGAAAGGATGGTTTGATACGATTTGAATTTATTCTAGAGTAGTGGTGTCTGTAATTCATCCAATCAAGCGCCAATTTAGTGGATCTTTGTTGAATAATAAGCCGTTTTATATCACTCTTAACAAACAAGGCAGATGTAGTTGTTGGAGTGATGCACACCTCCTTAGCCACCGAGTCCGCAAAAGTATTTCCAATGATTCCAGAGTGACCGGGTATCCACATTATTTTTAGTCTATGTGCTAACGAAAACAACAGCGATCTAATGCCAATAATGACGTCATTGTAGTTACTGCGGTTTTTTAAAGCTTGAAAACACGATAGACTATCTGTACAGATGATGAATTTACCAAGGTTTTGTTGGGCATACTGGACAGCTTTGAGAATACCCGTAGCTTCAGCGGTAAAAATTGAACAAAATGGAAATAATAAACCATACGATATTCTTTGTTGGTTATCATCAACTACAGCAAAAGATGTATGCGACGATTTGGAGCCATCAGTATATATAAACTGCCAATCAAAAGATTTGAAGTGCGCAGATAGTTCCAAAAATCGAGATTTATACACAGTGCTTGGAGTGATGGATTTGCGAAGAAAAGTAAGATCACTAATGAAAGAAGATTCATTTACTTTCCACGGTGGAATATATTTACTGCAAGGCAGCAATATTTTAAGCGGCAACTCATTGGTTTTAGCAAACAAAGCACTTTTAAAAATAGAAGACGGTATTTTAGGAGACCTCTTTCTGCAAAGTGATGATTGAAAGTCCTTTTTTATAGTAAAGTTCGTGCTGAGTATGAGTTTTGAATAAAGCTTATTTAAGCTATCTTCCACTGCATCTTTTAGAGAAGGTAGGCCAGCTTCCGTCAGTATGTTTTTAATTGGCGATGTTGGAAACACTCGAAGAGAACAACGAACTGAAGAATGATAGGGCGCAGCAAGCATCTTTAGATGATTCTTAGAATGATGTCCATAAATTTCCAAGCCATAATTAATTACAGATGAGATGAGGGCTTTAGTGACGTTGACCAGTAAAGCCGAGCCGATGAGTGAGCGCTTACATGAGAGGTATTTAATAATATTTAAATTAACAAAAAGTCTTTTTCTTATATACTGACAATGTTTCTTAAATGTATACTTAGAGTCTAATACAATACCAAGGAACTTAATACTATCTGTACACAAAATGTTTGTATTATCAAATGTGAGCGTTGGGATAGTACATTGATGTTTTTTACAAATATGAAAAAGTTTCGATTTAGGAAAAGATATTGATGTGCCTGAAGTAGAGGACCAACGAGAAAGACGCAATAAAATTTCAGAGAAAGTAATTGTTACTGAAGTCAAATTTGGAGTTTTTGAGAATAAAATTAAATCATCAGCATAAATCTGATGCCGGATAGTAACAAAATCTGATAGAATGGTACTGATTTCATCAAATGCAATAGTAAATAGGATCACCGAGAGCGGTGACCCTTGTGGGGTACCATTATCTAATGGTAGAACAGAGGATGAAACATTGGATATGATAACACTTAATTTACGGTTGGATAGGAAAGATTTGACAAAGTTAAAAATACGAGAACCCACTCTCCACCTACTAAGCTGTCTTAACACTACATGAATCCCAATCCTGTCAAATGCTTTTAGGAAATCTAAAGAAAGAATAGAAACATGATTTTTGTGGGAGAGAGTATCAGAGATAAAGTGATCAAGGTGCAGGAGAGCATCCAACGTACCCTGCCCCCTCTTGAACGCAACTTGGTTGTGCGAAATGAGATTATTAGATTGAGCATACCAGGCGAGTCTAGTAGCAATAATCTTTTCAATCAATTTACCAAGGCAAGGAAGAAGGGAAATGGGACGATAACTGCTGACCACACCAGGAGGTTTACCAGGTTTTAAAATAGGAATAATCGCGCTAGTCTTCCAGAGGACAGGGTAGTTGCCACTGAGAAAAATACTATTGTAAAGTTTGACTAGACGGGATATAAGGAATGGAGGAAGGTGCTTGATGATAAGGTAAGAGATTTTATCAATGCCAGGAGTTTTGCCCTTGACTGACAAGAGGGCTAAATTAAAATCAAGTTCAGATATATCGGCATCTAAATATTCAGCTGATTGAGATAAGGTGGAAGGAGGAAGGTAAGGAGAGCAAAGAGAAGAAAGTTTACTGGAGGAAAAATCAGAAGAGAAATTGGAGTCCAAAGAAATATTGGAAAAGTGGGTGGCAAACTCTAAGGCTATATCTTTGGGATATAGTAGAGTGCCCCGAGGAGTATTTAAATAAGTGATAGGAGAAGAAGGTGATAAACCAGCCAGTCTTTTCATATCAGTCCAGATTTTTCTAGAATCCGAAGAAGAAGTGATATTATTCGTAAATTCTTGGAAACAATGAACCTTAGCAGCCTTAGCTTTATGGCGAAAAAATGCATTGGATTTTTTGTAAGCTATTAAGTTTGCACTAGAACGTAAACGTTTAAATTGATGCCATGCGATCTGTTTCAGATTTCTTAGTGCAGAAAGCTCATTATTCCACCAAAGAGGAGCAAGCTTGACTGGTTTAGAAGAAGAAAGGGGAAAAGAATAGTTAGAAGCAGAACGTATAATTTTTTGGATTCTAGAAGCCTCTTGATTTATATTGGAAGAAAAGGGGAAATAACGTGAATGCGATAAACAGGCTTCTTCAAACCTATCCCAATCAGCCGAATCAGTTTTAAACCGAATCCTGGGCTTAAAAAATGAATGAGGGCGAGAAGTAGATATTTTGGAAAGGATGGGAAAATGATCACTGCCATGGAGATCATCAATACAACACCAGGATATTTTTGAGGAGAGGGAGGCAGAACATATGGAAAGATCAATATTAGTGAAGGTAGAGTGAGTGGAAAAATGGGTGGGGGAACCATCATTTAAAACAATGCAGTTGGATCTTAGTAAGGCATCCTCAATGCTACGTCCCTTGGAGTTAGCCGAAGCAGAGCCCCAAAGGGGACTCCAAGCATTGAAGTCACCACACAAGATAAAAGGAGTTGAACCGGAAGGAATAAGATTTAAAAATTCAGTAGTAGAAAATGATTGATCAGGAGGGGAATAAGCACAGATGATTGAAATTTTATAGGGGGCGAGGATCTCAATAGCTACAGAAGAAAAAATTGAAAGGGGTATGGGAAGTAATGCGTGAGGTAGATTTCTTTTAACTAGGATGGCAACTCCCTGCTTGTTGGTGGTGTTATGTGGGAGATTAATAAAATATCCCACATAAGCCCTAGGGGTAAAAGCTGAGGCATTATAAGATAGGTGAGTTTCATTCAACAGGATAATAGATGGATTGTACGATCCCATAAGTAACTCTAAGTTAATATAATTATTAACATAACCGTTAATGTTCCTTTGAAGAAGTGTAATCATATCATATGTAAACTTATAAAAGAAAAAAGTTAAGCTACGAATATTTTATTTAAACTAAAAGTCTTCATTGTAAGAAGGAAAATTGGGTAATGCAAGAGGATCTTGCGAGCAGGAGAGGGTGGGGGAGGGTGTGATAGGACAGGAGGAAAGGATATTGAGAGGAGAGTCAGAGATGGATAAAGGGGAAAAGAGAGGGGAAGGAGAAGTGACAGAAGAGGAGGTAGGATGGGTTGGAAGGGATTGTTTAGATGAATTGATGTCTGTAGTTGTTGTTAGATTAGTTTTGGTAGGATTGTTGGATTTGTTATTAGGTGTTGTTTCATTATTGATTTGATTAGTATTGTTAGAAATTTTAGCTATAGAGGCAAAAGAGTTTGCATTAGAAGTTGTATGAGAAAATTGAATTTTATACTTGGTAACAGCTTCACGCATACTACATTTATAAATAGTTTTAATTTTTAATATTTCTTTGGATTGTTGATATTTAGGGCAAGTATTAGATGATGCCGGGTGGTCGCCCGAGCAATTTGCACACATTATTCTCTTACATTCAGTAGGTGGGGTATGATCGGAAGGGAGGTTGCATGAGACACAAGAAGGTGAATTACGGCAGTATTTTGCTGTGTGGCCAATTAATTGACATTGCTTACAACGCATAGGATTAGGGTAATACGGACGGACAGTGAGGTTCCTCCAGGCAACATCAATTCTTTCAGGAAGTTTGTATTTATCAAAAGTTAATAAAACTACACCCGTAGGATTACGGGAGCCGTCAGCAATTCGTGAAAACTTATGTACAGCAGAAACACCCTGCTCCTTAAGACCATCAACAATATCTTCTTCTGATAAGTTATTCAGGAATGGGGCGTATATGGTGCCTTTAACCGTATTCAAAGTATTATGAAGCTTGACATTGATATGACCTCCGCCAGGTAAAATTTTTGCAGAAAGAAATTTTCTAGCTGTTTTGTTGTTATTTACAAAGAGCAGTAGGCTACCATCACGTAGCTCAGTAACTTTACTTACTTCCTTACTGATTGCTTGAATACCTTTATACGTAGCGAAGCATGATAACGAATTAAGTGGCTTGTTGTCGTCATGACCAAAAATTTTAGATCATCCGTGTTTGAGACTGGTAATTCTGGAAATTGGTCTAACGGGATCGGATTTGGTTTTTTTCTTTTCTTTTTCATTATTGGAGATAATAGGAAAAACCTATTATCCCCTAATTTGGTGGCCCCAGGGGCCATAGTAAACGCGAATTTTAGTTTAACAAATTAAGAAATTAAGTGATTGAAAAGATATAAAACGATAAAAAATTAATTCACAAACAAAGCACGAGCGTAATATAAACGCAGAACAAACCGTTATACCGTTTTAACAAACTCAATAAGCACAGAGCGAAAAGCAACCGGTTACGATGACAGTTCGACGGTGTATGGGAGGAAAATATAAAAGCTGAACTCATAAGAAACACAAGCATCGTGTTCATTTAATCGCTGCTGCCAAAAGATTGGAATGCAACAATAATAATCCCCATTGTCAAAAAGGCGATAAAACCATCTGCAAAAATTACCTAGGAATAGGATGACTATCCCCACAACATTTTGGAAATGCAAAGTGCCGGAAAAACTTACCAAAATTCTAATGGTCTGTACGCATAATCGTATCAAAAGTAATGACACAAGACAGTATGTCCGAATCCTTCTGAATTATGTCTGTAGTAATACAAGGGGATACGCTATCATCCGCAATATTCAACAGAATGCTGTGCTGTGCCATTGATGAAATACGTATCTGAAACAGAACTGGACTTATATTAAATAGAACTACGCAAATATTTAAACGCGGACAGCATCGCTATAGTCAACAAAAACCTCAACGCCTTGTCCAAAAATTTTGCTGATTTGAAGTTGTAGCTGACCAATTTAGCTTAAGAATCAGTGAAGATGACACGAAATATATGATGATGTACAGAAAAAACAAAGCAGCGCCAAGAATTAATCTTGATCAACACGCATCTGAAACTGAAAAGCCCTTCCTTACCTAGGCATCGAACTCAGTAGCGATAACCTAACAAGCCTAAGTATCATTGATAGAATCCAACCCACCAATAGGTCATACGCGTCCCGAACGAAACTGCTCAATTCAATGCTACTCAATAGGCAATTTAAGCTGAACCTATACAAAACTAAACTGCAAGTTTTCGAAGGAAATATCATAAGAAAACTTTTTAGAACAACAAAAGATAATAGCGAATGGTGTATAAAGTGAAACGATGAGCTTATCAGCTTATACAAGGTGAAAATTTCATACGCTTTATAAAACGCAGCGACTACGATGATGGCGTTTCCACGATAATCAAGTCTACGTAACCGGAGTGAACCCGTATTTTTTATCCGGTCAGGAACTATTAATTCGTCAGAACTCTGCCTGCACAACCACAACAACGCAGCGCAAAAGAATAATGTAGAGGTCACAGTATTCACCACTAAAGCTAAAGGAACTCCGCGATCTAGTTGATCTGACGAACTTTAAGAAGACATGAAGAAGCTTGGCATTCGTAATTATAAAGAAACGGAAAAAATTATAAAAAAAAACAGCAGGCCAAAACTCTCAAAGTGATCAGGTGATTCAGGAAAATTAATTGAACGGAAAGTCAATTAAGCGAGGGATACTGAAAAATTAATTTCAAATATATGTTGGAGCGTCAGTACCTATATTTTGTATGCCAGTATGCATACATATGCACATACGTATATCGGAATGCTATTATAGGCAACTCTATGCGCCAGAGCTTCATTTGAAATAGACGTCGCATAGGCGGCATATATTACGATACTTTGGATTGTAAATGCGCAAATAAGGACAGTATCAGAAATGGAGAAACTGTTACTGAGTGAGGTCTGATCGTGAGAGTAGAGAAGCAGGAACCGTTAGGGACTTTTACAGTAATGAAGGAGTGCGCAATAACTATGCGCTGGGTCCTCGCAGAATCAGTTCGAAAAGTGACATCGATAGCAGAAGAGCTTATTGTGCTTTATTAATCAAAAGGTTAAAGTGAAGTTACTGTGCTGTAGTAAAATAAAAGTGCAAAGTGTTACAAAATGTAATCGTCTACGACCAAATCCCCTGTTAACTTTACTTTTTTTTAATTCTAACTAAATTGCCATACATGATTGCCACAAGCAAATAGGTATGTTGAGAAGGCCCTTTTCTCGCGTTGGTCGGACCGGAACACATTGCCCCATAAGAATGTGCGTCAACCTCACATTGACATCTAATCTTGGGACCTTTAAATCCGACTACCTTGGGGGGTTGGTTCACGACTCATAGAACGTAAAAATATTTGTGGCCAACTCGTCCAAGATGAGTTCGATTCACAACTAGCTCGGAAGAAGAATTTTTTACACCGACGCTTGAACAGAGCCAAGCGTTGAATAAAACTTATACTCAGGACTGTATATTGCTATTACAGACGTATGTTAGCTTATAGTACAACTAGTAAATTCCGCTCTTCCCTAGTTGCCCGCTAATAAAAACTGGGGCTTGTCTGGTTTTCAGTTAAAAACTTTTCTGATGATGAAGAACAGTGAACCAGAACAACTTTTTTTGCATACAACGATGCCACCAGACGTGTATAAATTGCTTCTGAGTTTAGTATGGAAATCCTTGAAAAATCCAAGGCAGCATTGGACCCGAGGAAAGGCTCTCGGTGGTATTACTGTAAATTGATTGATAGTGTATTGCAAATTAATATACATATGTACATACATACACGATTGACAAAATTTTTTTTTTTTTTAATTTAATCTAGTACGGTTTCAAAATCACTGTCTTGTAATTATGTTTGTTTTTACCACACTTAACACCAGGAATAATAAGATGTCCAACTTATTCCAGTGTGAGAGCGCCTCAAAATAAGCGTTTTTTTATAACATTTAAATTAAAACACCCAATATTTATTACGATTGCAAATTATTATATATTAGACTTTTATTATATGGCGAAACTAGTTTTAATGCTCAATATGAACATACAATTTGTATGCATATCTAAAATTTTATAGTTTTCAACATGTTTTACATGGTTTCTCGAAGTAAATATAATTCTTTATATCATCTTACATGGTTTTCAGATGATTACTATAAGAAACGTTTCTTTTTTTACTCGGTTTCTTTTTATACGGATTTCTGAGGAACGTACCTACCGCGTAAAAAAGAGTTGGGTGTATACGTTCACAGCAGTTAGTCTTGGCAGTTATGGAAGTCAATTTGGTCATGCATTAATACAAAACACTCTGCCTTGCCATCTCATGTGCCACTGTGTCACGTGCCACTGGAACCTTTTCCTTACTTTTTCGTTGGAGATGCTGCATTCTTATTACGAAGTAATTTAATGCGCCCGTTTCCCCAATCAAATCTAACACCACGAAGCTTATTTTCAGTGATCGACTGTCACGCGTAGAAAATTGTTTTGGTATATTGACTGCTCGATGGAGAATTTTTGGAACAAAGATTGAATGTAATCCAGGAATTTTTGAAAAAATTGTGTTGGCTTGCATAGCTTTACATAATTTTATAATGTTGAACGATCACAATCGCTGGTATTGTCCAGAGAACTATGTAGATAGTGTGGAAGGAGATAACATCGTTCATGTCAGTGATTGGCGTCGCGAAAATGATAATAAGTCTTTACGACCAATGGGAACTGCGTTGCGTAGAGGTCCTTCAAATGCGTTTAACTTACGGGAAAGACTTGCTAACTATTTTATCAATAGAGGATCTTACCATACCAAAAAAATTTAGAAGTTATCACAGGAGGACTATATGTTTAACCGTATTAGAATTAACTAATTTTTTCAACTTTATTAATAATTTTTTTTTTTAATTCAAAACAAATAAAACCAAGGTGCGTTCCAAACGCCCCCTGGTCTATATGGCGACTGGTGCGTTAGAATATGCTATCTTTATCGATTGTCCAGTGAGAATTTCATGACATTTCATCGATTAGAAGTGAAGTTATTGCGTTTTAAGTGTCAGTATGTTTGTGTTATCGGTACGAAAATGAGCCTCGAACAAAGAGCCAACATTAAATTTTGTTTTAAAATTGGTAAAACTTTTGCCGAAACGTTTCAATTGATAAAACAAGTTTATGGCGATGATTGCCTATCCCGTAGCAGAGTGCACGAGTGGTTTCAACGTTTTCAAAGTGGTCGTGAGGACATAAATGATGATCAACATGTGGGCCAATCAAATTCCGTGATCACCGAAAATTCCATCGAAACTGTGCGTGAATGCATCAAAAATCAGGCGAAATCATCATTGAAATTAATGGAAATGGAGTTAAACATCTCCAAAACATCGATTAATCGCATTTTGACCGAACATATGAGTTTACGAAAGGTGTGTGCATGGTTTGTTCTTCCTTTTCGGAAAAATGCATTTGCCCATGAAAGGAAAACGTTATGCAGACGTAGCGGCCATTCAAAAGGCTTGTACCGGCATACTGGCGGCCATACCGGCCAAGGAGCTAAAACACTCGTTCGACATGCTTTTGGACCGTGCAAAAAGCTGTATTGAAGCAGAAGGAGACTGTTTTGAATAAAATAAATTGATTTTGCCGAAGAAAACATTTGTTCTGTTTTTTTTTTTTTAATTTCTGTTTACGGTTGTGGTGCAATGTGTGGCATCAAAAAATATGCTAAACCTTATGATCGGGATACAATGTGTGGCTTCAAAAACTTTATCGCCTCAAACAAGTGCCACTGCTTATAAAACTTCGATCCGCTGCCTGAGGATGCGTTGACCTTTCTCACTTCTCTCCCATACAGATCGTGAAGTGCTAGCCATATACTTCTGCACAGTTTCCTTCATAATCATATTTATTTATTATTAAAAATTTAAATTTGCATTCATTTCTTTTCCAATTTCTTGCAACAAAGCATCTTTTCGTGATTGAAGTTCGTAGTAGGAGCTACTATTATTATAAAGCTCATTTTTTTCTTCAGATAAAGCTACTCATTTTTCATCATCTGTTATAAATAATGTTCGCACACGTCTTTTCTCTTTTTAATATATATTTTATCTCTTTGCAGCTTCTCAGATTTGCCCCCTTTGCTTTCTTGGTCAGCAGCATCACCATCGGCGGACTCCTCATTTTTACCATTGGGAGGCGTTCTCATTATTTTGTAGTTCAGCGAAAAGATAGTTTGGGAACACAACATGTTCAGGCCCAAACTTTAAGCTTAGTATACATCTCTCAAGAAATGTAGAACCCTCATATAAAAAACGCTTAAAAAATAGTCAAGAAAATTTCCTGCTGTAAATGCTAGTACGCAGTTCTAAAGAAACCTAGTACTAATTTTTAATACATTTTTTTCAATAAAATGTGTATATGACACACTACATAGAATAAGTTGGGCATCCCTGGTGAGACCGCTTCAAAATTAGCGGTTTTATAACATTTTCTATTACGGCCAGATTCGACAAAATAATAATTCTTGGGCATTTAAATTAAAACACCCAATATTTAGTACGAATAAAAATTACTATAAAGTGGTTAATTAATATATAGAGAAACTATCTAAATCTTTTTATGGTACTGTGAGCTTCAAAAATAAGTAAACAGCAGTTCTATCAATATTAAAGTGTTTATAACAACGCAGTCTTTAATGCAACAATAAAAAGTTGTATTACAGAATTCAAGGCTTATATTATAAGAGCTTAACTTAGTATAAATAATAAACAAAAATTAAACACAGCCAAAAATAATTCACTTAAAGTAAAAATACTCTCGTTTTTTCGCGTCAAAAAAAAGTAAACAGTAGCAACAATCGTTGTTTGTTTTTAATACTTATTTCGGGGAAGCGCCAAATATCCTTTGGAAACCGTTATTATTCAAGAGATTAAGTGCAGTAAAACATATTTTTTATATCATTATGTTTTTTTTTGAGGTTAAGTCGCTAAAATATCAATATTTGTAATGGGCAAGCGAACGACCACTGAAACGGTTAAAAACTCATATTAGATTTGCACAAAAAAGATAAATCTTTGCGCGAAATCGGAAAAATAGTTGGAAGACACTATTGCACAATAAATAAAATTATTAATAAACATGTTACACATCAGACTGCTGAAAATTTGTCACGGCCGAGCCGACCAAAGCGCCTTACTGACACTGAAGCGCGATAAATAGTACGGGAAGTAAAAACAAATCCAGCTTCAAACGCTGCTCAAATATCAAAAGATATAGCGGAGACATCGGGTAAACCAGTAAGTGCCAGTACAATCAGGAGAACTTTGCACAAAAGCGGTTTGCATGGACGAGTACCACGCCACATGGCCTATACATCAAAAGCGAATAACAGATGAACTTGAATTTTGCAAAAAAGTATACAAATCAGGCTGAAATTTTCTGGTAAAACACTTTTTATACAGACAAAAGCAAATTCGAAATATTTGAATCGAAAAAGTTTCCCAAAATTTGGAGATCCAAAAATAAAGCCTTTACTGATAAGTGTGTTACCCACACCGTAAAGCACGGTGGAGGATCGCTTATGGTCTGGGGCTGTATGGCAGCATCTGGTGTTGGAAATTTGGTTTTTATTGAGTCCACGATTAACACATTGGATTATTTCAACATTAAAAAAAAAAGTTGCTCAAAGCATTGAAAAATTATGCCTATCAGGAAACTGGATCTTTCAACAGGACAACGATCCTAAACACAAGTCCAAATTTGTAAGTGAGTGGCTGTTATATCAAACACCAAAGCTCTGGATAACCCTCTTCAGACCACAGACATTAATCATATCGAGCATCTGTAGGAGCACCTTGACCAAAAAATCAGACAGAAGGACATTTCAAGCAAGGACGACCTAAATAAGGCTTTGATTGAAGAATGGAGCAAAATCTCTCCAGAATTTACAAAAAAAAATTTGCAGAATACATGCCCAGAAAAATAAGTGATGTCTAGAAGTCCAAAGGAAAGTAAACAAAATACTAGAATGAGTATTAATTTAGTTTACGTACATAGATTTTAACTTTACAGGACTCTGTTTACTTTTTTTTTGACGCGAAAAAACGAGAGTATTTTTACTTTAAGTGAATTATTTTTGGCTGTGTTTAATTTTTGTTTATTATTTATACTAAGTTAAGCTCTTATAATATAAGCCTTGAAATCTGTAATACAACTTTTTATTGTTGCATTAAAGACTGCGTTGTTATAAACACTTTAATATTGATAGAACTGCTGTTTACTTATTTTTGACGCTCACAGTATGTTAAAACAACTGACTTTTGACCTTTGAATACCAATAAAAGGATTTAAGTTTTTTAGCTCTCAATCAATAAATGCATATAAAAATGAAACCCGTTTTCCGTTGTCACGGCATCACGCGTGAATGGCTGGACCGATTTCACTAATTCTTTTTTTGTTGTATTTGTTATTATTAGGAGAAGGTTCTTATGTAAAAAAAAATTACAAAAGTTGCCGGAAAACGCCTAAATCCAGTCCTTTTCTATTTCCCATACAACCGTTTTATTTTGTATATACATACATATGTAAGTAAAAATGAATGTTTGTTTGTTAGTAATGCTTAGGCTCGAGAACGGCGACACCAATCTTCATCAAATTTTCAGAAGTTGTTCGCTGTGGATCTGGAAAGGTTCAGAAATAAAAAAAAAACGTTTCATAAGAAAAAATCGAAAAATTGAATTGGATATTCTTCTTTGGATGATGGATAGTGGTTCCACCAGATCAAATTGATGAAATCATTTCTGGGGAAATTCTTGATGCAGAGAAAGATCCAGTATTAAACGAAGTGATGGAAACCAATAAGGTTCATGGACCTTGCGGACACCACAATCCCACTTCGGTTTGTATGTCTAACAATAAATGCACGAACCACTATCCACTTGCTTTTCTTTCGGAATCGCAAACTGGAAATGATGGATATCCACTGTATCGTCGTAGCGCATCAGACGACCATACAACTTAGAGTAGTGAATATCGATGTCAACAACATATGGATCGTACTATATTCTCCAGTGTTGTCTAATTCATATTCAAAACTCATAGCAATGTTTAGTATTGCAGTTTGGTGTAATTTATAAAATACGTTTGTAAGTACATCATCAAAGGAACCAATATGGCGGTTATTGGTCCTGAACGATTCGGTCGATACGTGAACTGCAATAAAGCGCTTTGTAGGGTATTTACTTTTGCAATTCATGAACGTTTTTCGACTGTTGTGCGTTTCGCAGTTCATTTGAAGAATGGCTAAAGAGTGTTTTTCAACCCAGAGAATACAGTACAGCCAGCGGAAACACTTCCAACAACACTGACATTTTCCTCAAAAATAATACAACTGCTAAATATTTGGAATAGAAGAAAAGAACTGCAACCAAATACGCAGTGAAATAGATTATAAATGATTCAGCAATCCGTCGTTGAGTATGTACTCGTATTATACCACGTGCAGCCCAAAAGACTGATGTCACAACCTTTCCAGCCGCCTTTTTCGTTTTTCCACGCCTGAGAACCGGTTCATCATGTGCAGTCCACTAGAATGACTGTCGATTAGACTCCAGTGGGAAATGATGGAGCTATATTTCTATCACCGACGCAAAAATTCGGCTTTATTGTGATTAGAGAGTACTTAAACACTTCTCAGAATTAGTTCTTTTTGTTGGATTATGAACTTGCGAGCACCTACTTTGCAACTCAACGGTGGATTTCCTTGAAAATCATAAAAAGGGATTTAAGTAGTTTCGCCATATATTAAAAGTTCAATATATAATAATTTGCAATCGTAATAAATGTTGGGTGTTTTAATTTAAATACCCAAAAATCATTATTTTGCCCGATCTGGCTACAATGGAAAATGATCTAAAAAACGCTTATTTTGAGGCGCTCACACTGCAATAAGTTGGGCATACCTTTATCCCTGATGTTGTTTATGATGAACTGAATTGATTTGGTTGTATTTTTGCCACGACCGTTTCAGAAATAAAGAGATGTCCAACTCCTCTTTCACTGGAAGTGAGCTGATCGAGTTCAGGAGGTTTTGACGTTTAGCAATTGGAAAAGAGTGACGACCAGATTAAAATCCCGCTAAGTTACTATTTGAATGGAGACATTTTTAATTTTTTTGTCTCCACTTGTAACGGCCATTAGTTCGAAGAATAGCGAATGGGAAACAGCACGCAGCTTGAAAGATGTGAGTATATTTTAATATTTATTAAATAAACTACAGGACCCATCCACGCTTCACTTTGGCTGATACATAGATAATACTACTACCATCTATATGATTTCTATTAGTTGGATTATAACTATTAGTTAATTAGATATAATATTTTGTGAAGCAACTTGTGTTAGTTTACAAAAAAAAGGATCGTAAAGCATTTCGTGTGTTAATAAAGCATTTGGCTTTTTAGGGAAAATACTGTTGGTGGACTGCACATTATGAACCTGATGAACCGGTTCTCAGGCGTGGAAAAACGAAAAAGACGGCGGGAAAGGTTATGACATCAGTTTTTTGGGATGCACGTGGTATAATGCATACTCAACGACTGATTACTGAGCCAGTTATAATCTATTTCACTGCGTATTTGGTTACAGTTCTTTTCTTCTATTCCAAATATTTAGCAATTGTATTATTTTTGAGAAGACTCTGTTTAAAATTGTACGCATGTATTCAAATGATTCCTACAAGTTCTAAATTTTGACATAAAGAGATAAAAGGTATCATATGTCCTTACGCTGGTTTTAAGCTATCTCCATCAATTTTCCGCCAAATCGGTTCAGCCGTTCTTGAGTTATAAATGGTGTAACTAACATCAACTTTCTTTTATAAATATAGATTGAATGTCGGATTGAATCCGCGTTCATGAATAATATCTGCTCCAAATGAAGTCATTTGAAAGCATCCCTTGTATTTCTGAGCGTTCGATAGAAAATTACGTGATTCTGGTGTTTCACCAGTAAGCAAAGAACGCAATGGCTCTGTTGGCAAGAGCAATGGTGGTAATTTAACTTTGCCACTGAGACAGCACAGTAAAGGTGTTTCACCAGCGAACTTCAATACACCGCAATGGTTGCACACAACCTCCATTGGGTGAATTTTAACGGAAGGATGCGTGCTGTAGTCACTTCTGCAATCGTAATGAAACGCTACTCGATCCAAATCAACACTTGAAGCACTTCTTCTTATGCGTTGATTTAGATTATCACGTTGTTGAGTTTTTTCATTTGCCTGACGATTTCTCATTGTTAACTGAGCCGTTTCATTTACCGCCTGTCTTTCTTCTTGTGTTTGTGATGCACGAAGTCGGGCCATACTAACACGGCGCTGTTCTCGTGCGATTTCTTGTTCATCCGTCGTCAATAGATAGGCAATATTCCGAACTCTATTTGCATTTCGCGTTCGATGCGAAAGATTAGATCTTTTTGGCATTCTGAATTACACTGAGAAATGAACACACAAAACATATGCTCAAATGTCATAACCTCACAAAATAAACATCTTTCTTGGCAACTTAATTCCACACCAATATGATCAATCAGAATGAAATGAACAGCGAACTCGAATTGATTTTCAAAGTATTCCACCTAAAAATTAATTGAACAACCCGAAATTAACGTTTGGGTTGATTATCGATGAGCACGCAATAACAAAGACCATAACCATTTACAATAAGCATTTCATCAAACTGAGCTCACCTCTATGAAATCACTTTTCGCTTGCAATTTCCACAATAGCCGTGAACATAAAATTACCAATAAAAGACGGCTAATATGTATATCGTTTCAAAATAATGTATTAAATCAAATCGAATTACAATAACTAACGAAAGCCGATAAAAGCTTAAGAAAATGTCGTATTTGAAAATTTATTTTCTTCATAATTTTTTTCGGAAAATTTTCCAGAATTTTCTTAAGTATTCTCCCTGTTTGGGCGGAGACCTGTCCGAATTGGTAATCACCGAAATCGGTCCAGGCGTTCTCCAGTTATAAGCGTAGTAACTAACGTCACTTTCTTTTATATATATATAGATTTGTATTTATTGCATTTATGGATCCATCCATTCTACAATTTGATTTAGTGAAGATTGCATTCTGTGTGACGACTCAACTTCATTTTTGCCGGTCATTATGATGAATTTGGCGATTGCGCAGTTTGGTGGTGTAGGCATGTCGCTAGTAAATAAAATGTATAAGAATGGGCCCAGGACATTTCCTTGGGGTACACCTGTTTTTATCGGCTGAAGTCTTAATTTAAGAAGTAAGCCATGGTGCCATACTCTATCGAACGCCTGCGATGCGTCAAGGAAAACAGCTGTGCAATTGTGCTTTTTTCCACCGCATCTTCAGTGGGCTCGTTATTCGATGAACTTGATCGATTGTGGAATGTTGAGATCTAAATCCAAATTGATGAACTGGTATAAGTCACTTTCCTTCAATTATGTTCTGAAATCTTCTTATGATTACAGCTTCAAGTAGTTTGGACAAAATAGGCAACAGGGAAATTGGACGATATGACGAGGCGCACATGAAGCTTTTGTCAGGTTTTTATAGCATAATGATTTCAAATACTTTCGATGACAGTGGGACGTATCTGAGATTTAAGCAAGCGTTTATTATCGTCGTAAGCTTTGCTATTGCTTTTCGCGTTAGATTTTTTAGTACATCAGCAGTCATCAAGTCGAAGCCGGGAGCCTTTTTTGGTTTAAATCTATATTTAATAATATTCTCTATTTCTTTATTTGTTGTTGGTTGGATTTCACACACGTATTGCTATTCTTCCAGCTGTGGTATAGTACCATTGACCGCAAAAGAACTAAATGTTTTAGTTAGTTTCTCTGAGAATACTTTCGCTGTTTCTTCATCGCATCTGGCCCAGGATCCGTTTGGATCTGACGGGTGCATTTCACAATATTGGTTTCCTAGCGTTCCAAAGAGAATAATCCGTATGTTTGTGTGGCGTTAATTTTTCAATATAATTAGAAGTTTTTTGATTCGTAAATAACTTTATTTTGGTGCTGACAATCTTAATTAAATTGCTTAGTTCTGTTTTATACTCAGGAAATCGCTTGATTTGCCATTTATTACGTAGTTTTCTCTTTTTTTTATGAGTTCTAAAATATCGGAAGGATATTTAGTGTAAAAGTTTCTTTGTTTAGGAACAGGAGTACTTTCCCAAGCCGATTCTTGAATAGTTTTTTTAAATGCATGAACTTCATCTTCTAATATATCTTTAGTAGTTATATTTACTTTAGAATCAATATTTTTGTCGAGCGTAACTTTGAAATACTCCCAGCCCGTATGTCTATTAGAGAGATAAGGTGGTATGTCGTTTTCTTGTAGATGGCCATTTAAGATTAGATATACTGGCGAGTGATCCGAATTTAAGTCCAATCCATTTTCCATGGTAATGAATTTCTTAGATATTTGTCGAGTGATGAAAAAGTCGATCAGGCCAGGTAGTTTTCTTGTGTCGGAAGGCCAGTAAGTCGGCTTGCCAGTGGACATAAAGCGGCATCCAGTAGCCGTAGCAGCTTTAAATAGCTCCCTTCCCTTCTGTGTCGTAATTTTCCCCATTGGGAGTATTTTGTGCTAAAGTCACCACCCATGATGAATTTTCCATGGTGTGTTTGATATTGTGTTTAGGTCGGCTATAACAGTAATACTTATTTTCCCGAAACTAGATTCAACAGATATGGTCGTGGTTTGGAATTCTGGGACACTTATATTAATTTTTTCGTAGTGGGGAATATTATCTCTGATAATTACGGCACTCCCCCCTCTAGCATTGTTGTTTGGGTGGTTCGAGCAATAGGTCTTGTCGTTTTTGAATTAAACGAATGTTTCATTAGTAAAATGGGTGATATAAGACAAATATCAATTTTTTCTACATGGAGTAATTCCTCTAATTACTTTCTTCGTTTGAGCAAGCCATTTGCATTCCAGGTCATAATTTTTATCGGTTTCATTTTTGCGCTTTACTTACACTTTGCTGTCGCTCTAGTTGAGTAAGACGTTCGTGGGTAAGTTTACCTTGCTCTTCTAGCTTATTGAGCTTGTCGAGAATTAACGAGAAATTATTGGTAATATCACTAATGGGATTCGAATTTGTATGGTTTGCAGACGTATGTTGTTGAATTTGACCTTTGGTTATGCTGGCAAATGAGGGTTTTCCAGATTGCTGACTTACATTAGTAACTTCCTTCTGAGGAGCAGAAGAAGCGGTTTCACTTAAGCGTTTTGGTTATTGGTGATGCTCTTTATTTTTCTCGGTCGCATTTTTAATTTTTTGAAGTTCTTTTGCCTCTTCACATCCCCTATAGTTCGCAGAGTGATTCTGAATGCAGTTACAGCATTTTGACGGTAGTTCGGCAGATTTTGTGCAGCTTAGAGTTGTGTGATTTCCGGCGCACTTCACACACTTTGGGGATTTACAACAATAATTTCTGGTGTGACCGAATGTCTGACAGGACTTACACTGCGGTACAAGATTCGATGGCTTGATGGGCTCGAGTTTGACGACAGAGTTCAAAATATGTTTGATTTCGTAAATTTTCTTTAAGTTCACTGTTGATTCGAAGCATACGATGAACATATTAGGTTGTCAAATATCTCCCAGAGCTCGTATATGGCAATACTATACATCTTTTAAAGGTCTTGACTTAACCTAAAACGACGCTATGCATTATTAGTTTGGATATTGCGTTCAACAGTTATAGGCGTGTAAACATGGAGTTAACTAACGTCGAAATTCGCATTATTTTAAAGTTTTCCTTCGTTAAAGGCAAATCCGCTAGAGAAACGTTCCGTGAGATTAACGGTGTTTTGGGGGATGGTAATCTATCACTTTGAACTGCGGAGGAATGGTTTCGACGATTCTGAGCGGGTGAAAATGACACCACCTGTTCCTGTCCATGGCGAACGCCCTTGTTGGTGTAAAGTTGAACTCAAAAGAGGCTTGGGAAAAGTGGCTGTCCGAGTTCTCCGTAAATAAGGAGAGTGGAAACAGATTATCGAACGAAACGGCGCACATTTGAACTAAATCCGATCACTGTAACACTTTTTATAAAGCATTGAAAAAAGAACAAAAAGGCGGAACGGAGATATTTAACAACCTTATATTTAACGGATTTTATTGTTTATGTATGACCTTTGTAACTTTAAAACCCTGCTTCTGAAGATCTGTGACAATGCTTTCCGGTTCACATGAATGATGAAGATATTTTACCATTACGCGTATATTCCGCGATTGCTTTTCCTCGTACGAGTACCAGGAAATTTGCGATTCGTTTAATTTCCTTGTAAGTATTCTAATCTGAACTGTCAGAAAGGTTTATTTTACATGAATTTTGGCCAATGTGCTTAAATGTGTAAGAATTTTTAACGTCTGCATTTATCAAGGAACGCATCAAGGGTTGATTAAAATTTTCCTATATTATGATTGGCGGAGGGCGATGACTTATTTTTTCATCTTTTTTATCTTTTGTTGTATTATCCGGGCTCGGAGACTTCAATGTTACATCCGGTGAAAAATTCGCTTTGCGTTTCTTAGTTTCCCTACTTTTTTTCTTTTTTAATAACCCATTTGTTTCATTTTCAAGCTCTTCTTCGTCTGTTTCGGCTACAAAAGTCGATTTTGGTGAAGCAGAAGACATTTCATAGTTATATTTGAATAGCGATTTCGTTAAATTTTTATTTTGGAGTTTAAGTGTCGCATTTCCATTTTTTAGCTCATTCAATGCTTCTATTTTTTTAATTTTTTCGAGCAACATACCTAATTGGTTACGTGGTGAACCCCCACCAGGAGGTGGTCGTGATGGACATACAAACCGTCCATCACGATCGAATGTAAATGTGGTTAAGTTACCCGATACAAACCGCCTTATCAACTGCTTTGCCGACTGTGCAGATAATGTAATGTCCTTGGCCACCTACAACTATGCGTAAACAGCTGGTTTGCCGTGTGACAGGAACAGCTGATAACTACTTCAAATGTGCGAAGGAGAATCGAGGCGCGGAAACTCATTGAATGTTTTTTATTTTGATATTTTTTTTGTTATTGTTTTTGTTGTTTGATGTGCGTTTAATTCAATCAATTTAACGGATGTGAATTATTAATTAAGTTACAGTGCTATGGGTTCTTCGCAGGGTTGCAATTAAATTGCTTCGTTCTCTCCAACACTTCCCCATGAAGAATTGTGATTGCATTATAATTTATTAACATTTATTCGTCATGCCCATATTTTCAATGCATTTGTAGTGTTTTTCGATAAGCAATCCTTTGGGAAGGACATCAGCTGGCATATCTTCTGTAGGCATATAATTCAAGTTAATATCGCCGCTTTGATGTTTCTCGCCTATGAAGTGATGACGTACATCTATGTGCTTAGTACGTGAATGGAATGCCATGCTCTGCACTAACTTCTGTGCACTTTGGCTGTCGCTGTAAATCGTTATACTTTCGTGCTTAAACCCGATCTCATTCACCATTTCTCGTAAGTACATAGCCTCTTTTGTAGTTTCACTCAAAGCCATGTATTCGGATTCGGTGCTTGAAAGTGATACTGTCTTCTGCTTACGGGCTTCCCAGGATATAGCGGCTCCAGCCAATATAAAAGTGTAACCGGAATATGAACGTCTATCGGTTAAATTACCACCCCAATCAGCATCGACGACTGCATACAATTCTTCATCTGTCTGCTCATAAAGTAAGCCATAATTTAAAGTTCCTTTTAAATATCTCAGTACTCTTTTGGTTCCAATGCTCGAAACTATAATTAGAATTGAATTGGCTTAGAAAATTAACTGCGAATGCTAAATCAGGTCATGTTGTTACAGCCAAATACAATAGAGCACCAATTAAACTTTGATATGGAATATTCTGTATTTCTTTGTTGTCTGACTTAACTGGTTTTTCAAGTTTGCAATTGTATTCGAGGGGTGTCTTGACTGGGTTACAGTCTTCCATTTTAAAACGTTTTAAAATATTAATAGCGTAATCTCGTTGATTTAAAAATAGTGTATGATTCTTCAAATCTTGTTTAAATTCAATACCCAGACATATTTTAATTGGTTCTAAATCTTTCATTTCAAAACTTTCCGAAAGAGATTTCTTGACTTCTTTTAACCATTCATGACCATTCGTAGCAATGAGCAAATCATCTACATACACTGTAATTAACATTATCTTAGATTTTTGTTTCAATATAAATAAACACGGATGGCATTTAGATGCATTAAATCCTATTTGTCTTAGTTTATTCGTTAATTTTTGATACCATTGAAAACCAGACTGTCGTAACCCTAATAAAGATTTGTATAGTCTACATACCGGATCTTTGATTCTCGATATTGACTTCTGCCAATTTTCTGCTGTACGTCGTATTTCTTCAGCTTTAGCCTTTTTTATGTGTGTCGGATATCCTGCTGCTACCTTTTAAAGGATTACATCTAAATATTCAGGTATTTCCATATATATTGCTTCATCTAGGTCACCGTTCAAGTAAGCAGTCATAACATCCATTTGATGTATTTGAAGATTCTTTTGGGTTGCAATTGCAGCCATCATTCTGATCGATGTCAATCTTGTAACTGGGGAATAAGTGATATTGAAATCCTCCCCTGAACGTTGCGAGCACCCTTTTGCTACTAGGCGTGCTTTTTTAACATTGCCTTCTTTTGTACGAAACACAAAACGATTCCCAATAACTTTTCGTCCTACAGGTCGATCTACTATTTCCCATGTTTTATTTGAAATTTGAGCCATATATTCATTTTCAACGGCACGCAGCCACATATTACATTCTTCACTGTTTATAGCTTCTTGAAAAGTAGTTGGATCATTTACTAGTGATATATTTGCATATTCACATTCTTCAAAATCTACACTAGATTCAGATTCATTATTATTTTTCATAGTTTTGACTTCTTGAAATAACTTCTTGGGCCGTCCGCGCGTTCCACTTCGAATTAGCTTTGGTCTAATTTTGCCCCTTTTCGGAACGATTGATTCAGTATTTATGCCTTCATTTTCACTTTCGCTTGAAGACCCCTCTATTATTTCCTCAGATTCGACTATACTTTCATTTTTTCATATATCGAAATCTATCTCCACAGATCCATCTTCAGAGTATTTATCATCATTTCTATCAAATGTTTCATCTGAAAATTTCACATCTCGACTGACTACAACCCTCTTTCTTTGAAGAGACCACAATCGATACGCTTTAGCTTCATTCGAATAACCTATTAGTATACATTCTTCAGACCTGGAATCAAATTTGCCATTGGACTTATTTTTTATTAAAACATAACATTTTAAACCAAATGGTCTGAAGTGAATGACTGTGGGAGTTTTACCTGACCACATCTTGATAGGCACTTCATCTTCTAGGACTTTTGTGGGACACCTATTTCGAATATAGTTCGCTGTGTTTACAGCCTCTGCCCAAAATATTGTTTTTAATCTTGCTTGTGTTAGCATGCATCTAGACATTTCTAAGAGAGTTCTATTTTTTCTTTCAGCTATTCCGTTTTGCTGTGGTGTATAAGGAGCGGTCAAACGCCGCTTAATTCCACATTAATTTAAATAGTTTTGAAATTCGTTACTCATATATTCCAACCCGTTGTCTGTCTGTAGTGTTTTAACTTTCTTCCCTGTATACGTTTCCGCCATATTCTTAAATATTTTAATTTTTTCTAAAACTTCTGACTTATTTTTCATGAAATAAACCTCGGAATATCTCGAAAAATTGTCAGTGAATGTCACGAAGTATCTAGCACCTGAGTGTGAGCAAACCTTCATTGTACCGCAAACGTCGCTGTGTACAATCTCTAGTAGCTCGGTTGTACGTTGGTCCCTCTGCTTTGAAAATCTTTCTCGTGTTTGATTTTCGCTTAAACAGATTTTGCAGGTTTGCAGTTTTTCGTTTGTATGAAAATTTATACCGTGTACCATACCTATTGCGCGTTTTAAGTCTTTTTCGTTTAGATGGCCCATTCGTACGTGCCATAGTTTCCCCATTCTTTGAAATGACAGCTTCATTTCGCCGAAAAATTATTTCATACCCCTTATTCGCAATTTTCGAAACAGATAGTAAATTCGTTCTTAAATCTTTAACATACAATACATTTTCGAAATTAATTTGCTCTTCGCTATTATTTTCGTTGATAATAACTTTAACGTTGCCTACACCCGTGGTTTCAGCTGTGTTGTTGTTTGCCAGGCTGAGAGTCTTGCTAATCTCTCTAAGGTTATTGAATTCGCTCTTTTTCGTACTCATATGTGATGAACAGCCGCTGTCTAAGCACCAATATTCGCCGGAGTTGGTTATTCTACGTGCTGATTCGAAAAACATGGAATTTTCGAAGTTCTCCTTTTTCGTTCCAGTAGTTGCGTTGTAGTTTTTTACCCTTTGTCTTGATGGACAATTTGGCAATATGTGACCAACTTCGCCGCACTTGTAGCAAGTTCGTTTATCTTGCCTTTCTTTTGTTGACTTTTTGTTGTGATTGTTAGAAGACTTACCATCACTTGTATATCTGACGTTTGTTTTTCGTTGAGCAATTAACACGTTATGCTCTGCTGCTGCTTCTTTTGCTTGCCTGGATTGTTCTTCTTCCAGTATCTTTACTCTTAAAATGTCTGGCTTGGGGAGTTCATCTCGAGTTTCCAGCGCACATCGGAACGTCTCAAACGAATCGGGTAAACTATAAAGAAGCAATATAGTTAATAAATCATCCCCAAGAGTAACATTTATTTCCTTCAATTTGTTGACAGCATGGAAAAATTCGTTTAAATGTTCGCGAACGTTATCACCCTCCTTCATGCGGGCGAGTGCAATACGTTTCAGTAGGGTAGCTTTTCGCGCAGGACCCTTTGACTAGAACGTAGACTCCAACTTTTACCACATTTCGTGTGAAGTTTCGCATTCAGTTATCAGACCCAATTCTGATGGTGTAATTGAAAGCATTATATCCGCACAGGCCTTCTGATCGAAATGTATCCACTTGTAGCTGCGTTGTTGTCGTTTGGACAAGGTATAGCTCCAGATGCGTAGCTCCATAAATCAGCTTTCACAAGAATTGCACACATATGCAACTTCCACGTATCGTAGTTATCCGCGTTTAGCGGATCAGTCCTCACTGTTGAGCTCGCCATTTATACCACTATCACCATATATAATACAATTGATGATGTACGAATCTTTTTATTTAATACAGCTAATAAAATATATGTAACTTTAATTTAAAAATTTATGTCCTGGGCCCATAACCAGTTGTTTTATGTGCGTTTATTTCAATCAATTTAACGGAAGTGAGTTATATTAGTTACAGATATTATATGACAGCTTAACTTAAGTTACAGTGCTATGGATTCTTCGCAGGGTTGCAACGTTATGGTTTGCAAACATTAATGCATTTAATTGATATACCACGTGATGTCAACGATGTCGAGGACGTCCGGCGAATCTGTCTGCAAATTTTCACAGCCTGGATTACGCGTTAATTAAAATAATTTAAGGAACACACCCAACTGTTGACCGTTCGCTTTGACCGTACACCGATGTCGATGCAAAAAGGGTCTTTGACCAAGTATCCTCTGTGTAGCCTAAGAACATCCGTTTGAAGGCGAGCTAAAGTGAGAAGGCGAAACATCCCCTCCACAGGGTTGTGAACAACAAGCCTCGGTTGAGTGACCCCCCTTTTGATGACGACCATGGTAAACGAAATAAGGTCTACGAATTAAGGGCATGCATCTGGAATGTCCGGTCCCTTAATTGAGAAGATGCCACTGCCCAGCTGGTTGATGTCCTCTTGAAAATAAAGGCTGACATCAGCGCCGTCCAAGAAATGCGATGGACGGGACAAGGACAAAGACGAGAAGGTCCTTGTGGCATTTTCTACAGTGGCCATATAAAGGAGCGCAGGTTTGTTGTGGGATTCGTGGTGGGAGAGAGACTCCGTCGCCGAGTATTATTATTCACTTCGGTGAATGAACGTCTAGCCACAATCCGCATCAAAGCGAGGTTCTTCAACATATCGCTGACGACGACCACGCCCCGACGGAAGAGAAGGACGATGTGACCAAAGATGCCTTCTATGTCAAAATCGTGCTTGGCGACTTTAACGCCAGGTTGGGCAAAGAAGGTATCTTTGGCACTACGGTCGAAAAATTCAGCCTCCACGAGGAAACATCCCCAAATGGGTTAAGGCTGATCGAATTCGCCGTGGCCCGAAATATGCATATCTGTAGCATTAAATTCCACCATAGAAAAATTCGCCAAGCTACATGCCTGTCTCCGGATCGAAAGGTCACCAACCAGATCGATCATGTTGTGATAGACGGAAGACACGTCTCCAGTGCTTCAGACATGCGAGCGCTCCGAAGTCCTAGCATCGGCTCGGACCACTACCTTGTTGCAGTAAAGATTCGCACCCGCCTCTGTGCAGCAAAAAACGCACCTCAACAAACATAAGGAAGCTTCGATGTCGAGAAGCTGCAATCACAACAGATAGTCGAACAATTTTCGACTCGACTTACACTTCTGCTTTCTGAGAGCACTCGTCAACAACTCGGTATAGGGAAATTGTGGGACGGCATTTCAAGCTCCTAACGTACAGCTGCAACCCAAACCTTTCGCGAAAATGTAAACGAACAGCTGGTACGACGAAGAGTGCCGTATCGCATTGGAGAGAAAGCAGACTGTCTACCTCGCAAGGTTATAATCGACCACAATACGTGCGGGATGGGGGTGAAGTGAGACACATTTGCAGATAAAAAGCTTGACAAGCTGGTCGACAGAGGTAATACTCGAAAATTCTGCGAAAATATGCGGCGACAAACAGAAGGTTTCTAGACAGGAGCATACTCTTGTATAACCCCCCAAGGTAATCTAATCACCGATACCCAGAGACTTAAATTATGGAGGGAACACTTCTCTAGCCTGCTGAATGGCAGTGACAGTATAACGCCAGGAGAAGGCGAACCCGATTCCCCACTCGATGACGATGGAGCGGACGTTCAATTGCCCGACCATGAATGAGTGCGACCCATCTGGAAAACAATAATGCGGTGGGGGCTGATGGACTATGGGCCGAGCCATTCAAACACGGCGGCGCTGAACTGAAAGGGAACATGCATCAGCTTCTTTGTAGAATATGGTCGAATGAAAACATACCCGAAGATTAGAATTTAAATGTGCTTTGCACAAACCACAAAAAGGGAGACGCCACTATCTATCTATCACTTCCGTGAGATAAGCCTCCTCAACTTCGCATATAGCGTTGTCTGTACCCCATCTCTCTTATCTGATATTAATTTTAACGTTCCCGCTCGCTCTACCAGGAAGCTTGGACCCTTACTTTTAAAATTTTCTAGAACAAATTTTGAGTTAAACAAACCATTCCGCCGTACATGTCATGATTTCAATTCTCATTTCAGCACATTTCAACTAACTGACGCACTCTTTACCATTAAAAAAATTATTTTATCTACTCTTAACACGTAACATTTAAAAATAATAAACTTACTTTAATCTAATTCTTAATTTTGGCTGTTGAAATTTCGGTTTCTGTAGCTGAGCAGCTTAAGATCGCAACGCTTAAAACTCTCTTGTCTTTTATGACTCGGCTAATTCGGCTCGTTCGCGGATTGCGCCCCTCGCGTCGGTTGGGCGGGAGGAGGGAAATCGTTGGGTATTATTATTATAAGGTTCGATCGAGCATATTATATGAAAGATTAAAGCCCACCGTCAATAAACTGATTGGACCCTATTAGCGGGGTTTTAGGCCTGGAAAATCAACAACCGATCGGAATTGTACAGTTGTGTGAACAAAAAGAGGTAAACATAATTTGCAGGGTTTAGAGTTTCGCATTAAAATTTGTTTTTATTTACCTTTGCATGGTGGGAAATTCTAATCACTGTTGGGAAAAAATATATAAGTTATACTTATATCTAAAAACAATTTTATTTAATAAGAAAACAGCACATTTTAAAACTTCACAACACCTATAGTTGTTCCTATTTTGTTTACACCACTGTACATGTGATAGATCAGTTAATGGTGGTGATGCCAGTTGTAGAAATTTATTTTAGTTACAATTCGGCAAACTTTTCTCAAGTTGTGGGCTTTTATACGTACATATGCATATCTGCATATATAAAAAAGAAAAGATACTTGTGACCATTATATTTATATATTGTGTTTAAGCATATTGCAGCTCCATTTAATGAAAATGCTTATATAAATATATGATTTGTGATATTTTCAGTTTGGTTGTTTTATCAAAATATTCAAAGAATTGATTACTCAATACGCATATGTAGTTTTGTACACATCTATGTCTTCAATTATAATTTTTCGTAATAAAAAATATCAAAACTGAAATCAAACTATTAAAACTAGTTTATATATTTGTAAATAATAGCATTCGATTCTGAATTTGAGTTATTTTAAGAAAATTTCAAATATATCGAAGACAATCTTTGTAATTACTACAGTATATCGAGCCTGGCAACCCTGCGGTGTGAGAGAGCAATCAGCTGAGTCGTTGGAAATTCTAGGATTGGCGGGTGGTAGAAGGGTTGTTGGGTAATTATTTACATTGCGCTCTAATAAGATTCATTTGAAGAAACAGTGATTCATAAACTGAAGTTATTATTGAAATTATTTTTTATAAGGAAGTTTAAAGAAATAACCTGGTATGAAACTTTTTGCTTCTTAAATTATATATAAAATCAGAAGTAGGTTCTCTGATTTAAATTTTGGTACTTGGTACAATAATGCGTGGAGCTATAGCAAATGACATTAAACCAAACATATAATTTATTATTTCAAATAAACAAAATTAAATGCTGATATAAAGACATATTAAAAAAATGATTACTAAAATCAAATATTTATTATACTTTTTGTTATTTGTCTTACATTTTATAAATTTATAGTAGTTACAATGAAACTTAAAATTGTTAGGCAATTTTACTGTTATTACCCACAGTGCAACTTCCCATATATGCGTGCGCTCTCATTTGTAAACATGGTGTGGTAAAATACGTTGCTCTTTCTTCCCTCTTCATGTTTGCCCGCGATGATCCCCTCACCTAGCCCCCAAAATGTGCACTCGTGCCCGCACGGGCAAAATGCCACTGAGGGCTAATATGCCCATCCCTGAAAGGGGCAATTGAAAAGTAAAGTCCTCTCTCGACGAATAAAAACATAACCCTATAAGTCACTCATTATTCCCGTCTTGATATATGGTGCAGAGGAATGTGTTCATCATCTGATGAGCCGAAAGGTTAGGCGAAAGATTTATGGTTCTTTGCGCGTTGGCCACGACGAATATCGCATTCGTTGGAACGATGAGCTGTATGAGATATACGACGACATTGACATAGTTGGACGAAATCACTCCAGCTCTGAAAGTATTCGACGTAGTACCCGCAGGAGGAAGAAGAAGATCTTCACTCCGTTGAATGGACCAGGTAGAGAAGGACCTGGCTTCACTTGGCACTTCCAATTGGACTTTGCGAAAAGAAGAAACGACTGGCCCACTGTTGCTAACTCGGCTAAAGTAAACTAAGGAAAATACTTTTAAAATTAACGTTCCAATCTACTAAAATTTGAAACCGTTATCCTAAATAGCTGTTTGAATTTGATGCAGGGATATCTCGAAAACAAATGAGGCGTTAAAATTGAAATTTGGTTTAAAAGCGTCGCTTTTTTTCAATTCCCAAAAGTCGGCGTGTTTGGGTGTGCTCCATCAAAGATACTAAAAAACACGCTCTTAAACCGCTTCAGACTAAAAAGTGACATAACTATTGACTTGTGTTATCATGAAAAAAAAAAACGTGGAATGCTTAGTGTTTAGGATTGCACTAAACACTCAAATTAAACCCGCATAACATATATATTTGCATATATAGAAAAATAAAATGTAAGCGAACTGGTGAAAATAATAATGTTGTTATTGCATACGGGACAATGGTCTGACCACAGTATAATCGTATGATGTGCCAAGCTGAAACGCATCACCATATAATCGTCCTTTTAGTTGTTTTTGTATACTGCACAATGGTCTAACCCAAACAACAGTAGAAACGCCGAAATGAAAATGAGTCACCTGATCATGGTGATGCCAGATAGCGCACCGTGTACCTGGATAATGGTGATGCCAAATTACACAGTAAAAATCATATAAATTAAATAAACTTATTATTAATCGTTAACATTCCTCCCCGGCTGAATGTTAAGGGTTCAGGAATTCTCGATTTGGACCAATAAGACGGCATATCTTTTGCACTGGACGTTGACAATAGTGTTTAACAAAAAGTCCTTCAGGTGTACGTTTCTCACTGTTATATTCATCAGTAACTATTCGTACCAATCCGTCGCTGCCAGGGCGCACTTCAGTGATGCGACCTATGCGCCAATGAGTGGGGGGTAGATTCTCGATCTGAATCTGTACTACATCTCCTGGCTGGAGATTCTCACGTCGACCTTCCCACTTGCGACGTAACCTTATCAATAGGTGGTTCTGATCTCGAATTGAGCGGTTGACCAATGAGGAAGTCGCCAGGTGTGAGTGCGTAGCCACCATTGGGATCATCGTGAAGCGGAACGAGTGACCTGGAATTCAAACAAGCTTCAATTCTAAAAAGTTGTGTACTCAGTTGATTGAAGCGTAAAATTTGGCGACCAAATGTGCGATAGAGATTTTTATTGCTGAACGCACAGCTGCCTCCCAAAGGCCTCCATGATGGGGTGCGGCTGGAGTGATGAATTTCCACTGCATGCCGGAAGATGCAATATGCTGAGTTGCATATATATTTCTCCAACTTTGAAGGTCTTGATATAGAACTCGACTAGCACCTACAAATTGCGTTCCGTTGTCGCTATAAAGAATCGAACATATTCCACGGCGGCTTATGAAGCGATCAAACACATCGATAAATGCCTGAGTTGACAATTTTTCTGCAAGTTCGATATGTACGGCCTTTGCCATACAAATGAAAATCACTCCGTAAGTTTTGCTCATTGTAGAGGTCGCTTTCCTCCATGACGAACGTTGCATGGCCCGCAATAGTCCAACCCGGTATGGGTAAAGGGTGGGGCAATCATAACTCGGGATTTTAGAAGTGATGACATCTGTTGCTGCTGAGTTGCTCGGGAGTGTTGACGGCATTTGACGCACTGATGAAGATATGACTTTACATTCCGACGTGCACGCATAATCCAAAATCGCATGCGTAAGTACTGCAGCATTTCCTGTATCCCACCATGGAGACAGCACCTATGAGCATCATTTATGAGAAGTTTTGCCAATGGACACGTATTGGCAAGAATGATTGGATGCTTTTGCTCATACGGCAATTCCGAATTTGTTAACCGACCACCTACACGCAGTATGCCTTCTTCGTCCAAAATCGGGTTCAGTGGAAGCAGTTTACTTGAATGATACATATTACCTTGGCTTTGACGAATATGCGTGATTAGTGCCCATTCTTTCTCTTCAGCAGTAATCAACTCCTGTGATCTCTGACTTCTGAACGACGGCATGATACGACGAATTCGATCAGTTGTATTCAGTAAGGCACCCAAACGGCTAAACCTTGCTACCAAAGGTATTCGTTGTGCTCGAAAAGCTGTCATCAGTTAGCCATCCTCGCTGTTTATGCCAAGATGCCCAGTTAACGGACGGCTTTCCCCGTTAAAAATTTGATTTTCCTCAGCCGTGAGACTTGGTAAAGCTGATGATGATTCATTAACCGCATGAATAAGAGTAGGTCCCTTCCACCAAAGTTCGTTCCCCATGATTGCTATCGGTGTAATTCCACGGCTGGCGAAGTCAGCGGGATTGTTTTCTGAACGAATGTGTCGCCACGCGTTTATATACGGTTTTGATTGTATAAAAGCTACCCTATTTGCCACATACTGCTTTAAGGAGGAAGGTTGACGTCGAATACAATAGAGAACAATTGTTGAGTCACTTCATAAAGTGTAAACCGTATCTTTGCAAGGCGCGACTCTTGTTTTTGCGTCAATCAGAGATCCTCCATTAGCGCTGGTGTTTCGTAGGTAAATAACTGCGGCGTAAGCTTTGGTACTTGCATCGCTGAACCCATGTAGTGTCGATACAGAATGTTCTCTGATCCCCAGCCATCGTAGTATTTTGATCTTTTCGAGAGCCTGTAGACTGTTCCGGTATCTCATCCAAGTCTCTCAATAATTAGGTGGTAGAGGCGTATCCCAACTCAGTTTCGCCAACCAAAGATTTTGAACAAACATCTTGGCCGCCACGACAACTGGTGCCAGCATACCCAATGGATCATATAACCTTGCCATATTACTCAAAACAATCCGTTTAGTAGGAATTGTGTCAAAGTTACATACCTTTACTTTCAAGAATAACGTATCAGTAACAGGATTCCAGTAAAGGCCCAATACCGTTGTCCTGGAATCGCTAAAATTTTTCTCCGATGCTGACGCCTTAGAGCCACTGATTCCTTCCAGGGTCTAGACGCAGTTGGAGTTTCATTTATCTAACCCAAATTTACCTTGTTGAAGAATGGCACTAACGTCCCGTGCACGGTAGATGGCCAGTTCTGTCGTGTGGACACTTTCCAAATAATCATCACCATAAAAGCTATGAAGAATGCTGTCCCATGCTGCGGCTGCCCGGCTGACGTCAGCGATCACTTTCCAATTGTTGTATGCACACTGTCTCAATGACCTAATAGCATTAAAAGGACTGCTTGCCATACCGTCACTGTCTTAAGTTGATAGATACGCAAGAGTTCATTAGGGCACTCTCTCCAAAGGATCTGTTGCTATTTTCGATGCCTAGAATCCACCATTAGCTGTCGGAACATCTTTTTGATATCGGCTGTGAAAGCTACCGAATACCGCAGAAATCAATGAAGTATGTCAGCCAAGTTGCCCTGTAGCTGTGGTCCGTTCGTTGTTTTAGACGATGCGTTAAACACTACTCTGAATTTAGTCAAAACAGCATGGTAAGGGATGTAATAACAGCTTCCCATGTCAACTGCATGAGCATCGATTGCCTCCATAAGTCCCAAATTAATGTATTCCCTCATGAATTCCACGTATTTCTCCCTCAGTACATAGTCATTTGCCAATGTCCGCTCTAGTTTTAAAAATTGCCGAAGTGCCGCCGAATGTGAATTTCCAAGTGGACGGGCATCAGATCGAAATGGTATCTGTACTATATAGTGACCATTCGGAGGTCGCGTGACCGTACTTGCGAAAATCTCTTCACATGCATCCACCCCTGCCTTGATGTTATCAGGAGGCTCCTCTACTTCCCACCATTTTTTTAGAAGTTTATCGGGGATTGAATCATCGGAAACGTCAATGCGAGATGAAAAAAGGGTTGACTTCGACTAGTTCGATGTTACTGGACCTAGCACTACCCATCCCAGACGGGTGTGTAATGCACATGGTTCGTTATGAGAACCGACAACAACGTCGTTGAACACGAGAGCAGGCCAAATATCTGCGCCAATCAGTAGTTCTACGGGACCTGGTATACCGAATGCCGGATTAGCTAAACAAAGATCCCTTAAATGATGACTGATCCTGATGTCTATATTAGTAGAAGGAGTCATAGATGTGATTGAATCAATGATCGACAAAGCTGATCTGGAACTTCTCGTCCACATGAGATTGCATACTAACTCTGACAACACCTTTGGTACGGGTTGAAAGGCTTTGATCAATACCCTCGACTTGACACTCGCAGGGACTTCTAGGCAGATTCAAAATAGATACTAATGATTCGCAAAATGCTCGATATTTCTTTAAGTAACCCTTACAGTCATCAAGAAGCATGTTTGCCGTTGCTAAGAGAATAGTCCGGTCACTCTGTAAGAGAAATGGCCGGACGTCGCTCCTTGGTCATTGTTGTCGAGGAAGTACGTTTGGAGCCACGCTGTAGCCGACGCTCCAGGAGTAAATCTGGCGGAAGTACCTCCAACGCTCCTTCTGGAGCCTTCTACATAGAAGAGTATTGTGTTTCTGTTGGCAATTGAGACATAAACCAGATGGACAGTCGCGATTACGATGAAACATAATGATGCCTGCTTCACCAAGTCCCAGCGTCCGTCAAGTTGAAGGTTACGAAACTTTTGACATTTCGTAATGCGATGAAACTCATTACAAGATGGGCCTTCGATGCCTTATCAGATGCTACCAACGGATTAAGAATTTTTCCGGAGTTCATAGTCAGATGTGCTTTCACGACACGACTGGATGTGCGTCCGCTTGAAATATGTGGAACAATTGGTGACGATGTGGGCAGGTTAACTGCATGCCGTTCCACGAACATTAGCACTTCTTCCATTTTCGGAATTTCATTGGATTTTAGGCTCGTTCCCCACTCGGTTCGAGTAAAAATCGGTAGTTTCGGTAGTAGCAGTGGTACGGCTTTAGCATCCCACTGTTTTACTGGCACATGCATCAATTCAAGCGCTCTGAAGGAATTGCGTACACTGTCCACAAAATTAAGTAGCGTAGCTCGAGATTCTGATGGATGGGTTGGTAAGTCTAGAAGAAGTTGAACATGATGTTCCGAAAGAGTACGGGGATTGTCGTAACGTTGTTTTAGTTCAGCCCAGACTTCTTCATACCACCCTGTGTACAAGCCACCGAATAATGGAACGTTTTCCGCCTTCACATATTGTCTAAATTTTCCCAGTTTATAGCTGGGCTGCAAGTCACTTCTGTTGTGAATCAGCGTCTCAAACATATCCTTAAACGCTAACCAATTGGACGGCTGTCCGTCAACGCTTGGAATGCAGTTGGGATCCAAACGCATGTCTGGTGCATGGCTGCTTTCCTCGTTGGGAAGTTCACTAAACGCTGACATTTTACGTTTTAATTTGATACAAATGTTGTTGAAAATATCCTCCGTTGAAGCGAGCAAATCACCATGCTCTGCCATCTCGCCTCCATGTGCGCTGGACACGACGGCAAAATGGTTGTCCATAAAAAGAGAGAAATGTTGTCTAGCACTAGCCAAAAGCTGTTCACTTTCAACACAGTCTGGATGGTAGTTTTCTGCTTGAACTTGCGTCCAGATGCGCAAAATAGATGTGCGCGCTGATGTACGCAAGTTTAATGCTGACATATTATCAGCAATTTAAACAATATATAGTACACACGTCCTCACAGGAGGTACCAAAAATGTTTAGGATTGCACTAAACACTCAAATTAATCCCGTATGACGTACATATTTGCACGGTAATAAAACCACAAACTATCTTCAGTATAAATTTATTTCACCTGTATTTGGTACTCTCCAATTCATTTGAAGGACAACTAAGAACAATCCTATGCTTAACTCAAGCTTTCCCTCGTCTCTTTGTTCAAAAGATAGAGAAACTCCACCGAAATGCTTCCATTGCCTTCAAAATCATACCGCCAATTGCAAAGGTTGTAAAATTTATCAGGAGTTATCCAGGTATCCTTGGTCAAACTTACAAATGCCGAACAACAAGTTCACCATAAAAACGTTAGCTATGTTGATGTAACAAGAGGACAACTTAGTTCTACTACAACCACAGTACGCCATGAAAAAATTGACAAACTCGAAGAATTGATTGCAAAACAAATTGAGCTAACCACAACAGTGATAAATATGATGTCTACTCTCTTAACTAAGCTATGCAATTAAGTCTAAAAATAGCGATTTGGAATGCCAATGGACTAACCAGCCATAGACTGGAAGTTGAATATTTTATAAAAACTAACAGTATAGATACATATATTACTGGTTTCAGAAACCCACTTTACTGCTAAGTCCTATTTTAAAATTAATGGATTCCATCTCATTACTTCAAACCACCCCGACGGTAAAACTCACGGTGATTCTGCAATTCTTATAAAATCATCACTAAAATACATTGTTTTAGAGCCAGTTTCTGTACCATCAATTCAGGCAGCTTCTTTGAAAATCCATACCGGCAGTGCAGCGATTGCTATAACTTCTTTATATCTCCCACCTCGATTCAATAAGCAAAGAAACTTTTAAATCATTTTTCGACAAAATGGGTCCCAGATTTTTAGCCGGAGGTGATTTCAATGCCAAACATCCATGGTGGGGTTCACGCCTTACGAATCCCAAAGGCCGCGAACTGTAAAAGTGCATTTCTCAAAAAAGCTTAAATGTTTTATCTGCTGGCAGACCCACATACTGGCCAACTGATCCCAACAAAATTCCGGATATAATTGACTTCGGAATTTATACCGGCATAAACCCACATCATCTAGAAATTTCGAATAATGAAGATATGAGCTCAGATCATTCCGCTCTCATCAATATGAATATGCCTGTTGTTGTCACATGCCGAAAGCAGCGTTCTTTAACTAAAAGGTCGAACATACGATTTTTCCAAACATGGCTGGAGTCTTACGTAAACCTTAACATGGAAATAACAACAAAACAACCATACTGTACCAACAATGTGCCATATGCAGATGAAGTAGCGCAGATGGTACAAAATAAAAGACGACTTCGAAGAATCTGGCAGAATAGCAGAAATCCGGTTGACAAAACCAGGCTAAACAAAGCAATTAAAGAATTAAAATCCAAGTTGGCAGAGCTGAAAGAAGCATCTATTGCAGAATTTCTTAAGAATGCTGATCCAAATAAAAACGATGAATATAATCTCTGGAAAGCCACGAAATACCTGAAACGTCCTCCGAAGCGACAGGTACCGATAAAAGATGAAAACAACTCTTGGTGTAGATCTGACAAAAGAAAAGCCGACGCTTTTGGCAACCACCTTGCAAATACTTTCAAGCCTTTTGCTCTCAATACTGACCATTGCCGCCAAAATGTTCAGGCTTTTCTTGAGAGTCCATGTCAAATGGATAAACCAATACATTACGTAAAACTGACTGAAGTACAATCAGAAGTGTCACAGTTGAAAATTTCTAAATCACCTGGCCCAGATAATATTGATGCATGGACAATCAAACAATTACCAAGGAAATGCCTGCTATTCTTAGTTTTAATCTTTAATTGTGGTTTTAGGCTAAGTCAGTTTCCTACGCAATGGAAATGTGCCGAAATTATAATGATTCCGAAGCCAAACAAGCCCGATAACGAAATAACCTCTTATAAAACAATAAGTTTGCTGACAATATTCTCTAAAATATTTCAAAAAATATTTCTTCGTCGATTGTTGCCGGTTTTGGATTCCTTATCCGTCATCCCGGACCATCAATTTGGATTCAGGCAACTACATGGAACCCCTGAACAGTGCCACGGTATCGTCAAAACCATACTAAAATGTCTCGAAGGGAAACAGTATTGTTCGGCAGTTTTCTTAGACATTCAACAAGCTTTCGCTATAGTCTGGCATGAGGGGTTGTTTTATAAAATAAAAATGAAACTACCAGCTCCATTCTACCTATTTCTTCGCTCATACCAAGATTGCAGACATTTTTATGTTAGAATTAATGATGACACTTCCGACACATATGAAGTCAAAGCAGGTGTTCCGCAAAGGAGCGTGCTTGGCCCAACGCTGTGTACGATTTTCACTGCCGACATGCCAATAATAAACAACGAAAATAAAACTGTTGCCACATATGCGGACGACACCGCCATTCTTGCATCTGCTTACTCTGCAAACGAAGCGCCTGAAACTGTTCAAAAGCAACTGAACGCAGTTGAATCCTGGCTTCGAAATTGGAACATTATGGTAAATGAAAGAAAATCAGCGCATGTTACCTTCACCATGAAAGCAGGAGATTGCCCCAGCGTCAATCTCAATCAAACAATTATTCCAAACACTAGCACTAAGTACCTCGGGATGCACTTAGACAGAAGACTACATGGCAGCAACATATAAAAACAAACGAGATCAGTTAAAAATCAAGACGAGAAAAATGTACTGGCTACTGGGTCCCAAATCGAAACTTAGTCTCAAAAATAAGGTGATCCTATATAAAAGCATGTTAAAACCGATTTGGGCATATGGAATACAAATCTGGGGAACTGCAAGTAAATCGAACGTAGAAGTAATACAAAGATATCAGTCGAAAACACTCAGATTGATTGCAAATGCTCCATGATACATCAAAAATATTAATTTACACAAAGATCTTGAAATAAATATGGTGAAGAGCGAAATTCAGAAACTCAGTTCAAGATATGTATCTTAATCGCCTAAGTGCCACCCCAACATACACGCCATTAACCTACTGGACAACAGTGAAGATACTCGCCGACTGCAAAGGCTACATCCCTTAGATTTACCATTTAGATCTTAAGTTTAACTGAATTAATTAATTTGTAAAGTATATATAATACTAAATTAAGTGTATTGTGATATATAGTACAATTCTTATATTTCAAATGCCTTTATGTATTTAAGGGACAAATTGAAATTTTAGCATCAAAGTGAATCTTAGGTATAATAAAATTTGTTTATTGTCACACGACAGATTGTAAACAAAATGAAATAATAAAAAAAAACTCAAGCTTATATAGAAAAATAATATGTAAGCGAACTGGCGAAAATAATGTTGTTATTGCATACTGGACAATGGTCTGGCCAAAGAACAGTATAATCGTATGATGTGCCAAGCTGAAACGCATCACCGGATAATCGTGCTTCTAGTTGTTTTTGTATACTGCACAGTGGTCTGACCCAAACAACGGTAGAAATGCCGAAACGAAAATGAGTCACCTGATCATGGTGATGCCAGATAGGGCAGCGTGTACCTGGATAATGGTGATGCAAAATTGCACAGTATAAATCATATATTATAAATTAAATGAACTTATTATTAATCGTTAACACTTAGTGTCCTATGTATTTTTTTTTTTCGAAGTACTGCTAAAAGCTTATTTTTTAGTTTTTTAAACTACGCAATAAAATATACCTTTGCTGAATTGTCCGGATAATCGCTTTTAATCTTCTATGGAATTTCGTTTATCAATATACGAGCACATATGTATGCTCTTTGTAACATTTTTGGCAGGGATAATGGGATGCCCAACATACTTATGGCAGTGTGAGAGCGCCTCAAAATAAGCGTTTTTTGTAACATTTTCCAAAATGTACAGATCGAACAAAATAAGAATTTTTGGGCATTATAAATAAAAACACCCAACATTTATTACGATTGCAAGTTATTATATATTGGACTTGTAATATATGGCGAAACTACTTAAATCCTTTTTTATGATTTTATGGTATATTAACACAAATGACTTTCGATCTTTCAATACTTAATAAGGTCAATTAAGCCTGTTAGTTCTCAATTAATAAAAGTTTTTAATCATTTGTAATTGATAATTAATATTACTATGTATCACATTACGAATTTCATGAAATATATTTAAATTTCGCATTTTCTTTGATTTTCATTGTTTTAAATTTTTGTTAGCGATCTTGAACGGCGTCAACAAATCCCTCCGTTCACATATATTTTTGGTATAATTTCAATCTGACCGTTCCAGTCATTTCAATTGCAAAACGTCAAAACCTATCCAATCCAGTCAACTGTCAAACTTCGGTAGGTGAGCGGTTCTCACATTTCCAGTAATATGGTATTCCATATGGTAATGTTTTGTTCAACATTATTCATTGAATGCAGTTACAAAATCGACGGCTAAACCCCACATAGTGGTACATGTAACAAACCACAAACTTCATCGTTCCTTTTAAATATTGCATTGTTTTATGAGCTATTATTCACTCACCTCAAATTATGATTCAACTTTTTCTTGTTAAGTAACTATCTCTGTAATTCATATACATACATATATGTCAGTGGTTCCCAAACTTATTTTGTCTACTGCCCACTTTGAGAATAAATATTTTTTTAGCGCCCCCATTTTTTCACCTATTTCAAAACCACTATAACTTCAAATTAAATTAATTTATTATTGTGACCTATATATGTATATTAACGGAGAATTCTAAACGAAACTGTTACTATAACACGCAACTTGAAACCGGAGCGCCATCCTTAGCAACTGAAATAATATTTTTCAAAGGAATCTCTTTCTCATCGCAAAACTTTTCCAATATATCGAATATGGTTTCGCCTTTTGTATCGGTCTCTAAATAATAATTCTTCACATATTTTCTCATCTTTAATAAACCTCACGTAAGGCAACAACAATGCTTCATTAGTTGGTAAAGTGGACTCATCGAGCTGAGTTGAGAATTGACTTGTCCTCAGGTGATCGCACAATGATTCTTGAATGTTTTTCTGCCATTTCATCAATTCGTCTTTGCACAGAATTATTACTCAAAGGAATTTTTCGGATAATATCTGCGGCCGGTTTATGAAGCACAGTAGTTATTACTTCATTTATTGTTGGCAATATTAACTCTTCTCCGATGTTATGTGGTTTGCCTTTTTGAGCAATTAACAAAGAGATATTGTACGAAGCTCGAAGTCCGTCGTCATCTTGCTTAGCAGCCGCTGAAAATAGTTTTGCTACACTTGGCTGAGTACGAGTATTATGCTTCTTCTCTATGTCTTGAAAATATGCTACATTCTTGTCTATCTTATCTGGATGCATTTTCTTTAAATGATCTTGCAGTCTTGAAGGCTTCATTCGAAAATGTTTTTAGACATAGAAGACACAAAGGCGACATGGGTTTGTGGGATTTTTAATGAATCCGAATTTAATATATTCCGCACAGTATTGCCGTCTCTTCTTTTTTACTTCCGACATTGTTTTGCTTTGAGAAATACGTTCAACTTCGCGAGTAGTGTAAAGAAGGCGTAAGTAATGCTCATATACTGCGCGCAAAACCACAAATGAAAACAAGTAAGGAAAGGCTAAGTCCGGGTGTCACCGAACATTTTGTACTCTCGCATGATAAAGTGATAATCGAGATTTCATTATCCGTCATTTACATATTTTTTTATTTTGCTGTAAAATTAATTAAATTAGTAGTTCCTGAGATATGGTTTTTGGTCCATAAGTGGGCGACGCCACGCCCATTTTCAATTTAAAAAAAAGCCTAGGTGCAGCTTCCTTCTGCCATTTCTTCCGTAAAATTTAGTGTTTCTGACGTTTTTTGTTAGTCGGTTAACGCACATTTAGTGATTTTCAACATAACCTTTGTATGGGAGGTGGGCGTGGTTATTATCCGATTTCTTCCATTTTTGAACTGTATATGGAAATGCCCGAAGGAAACGACTCTATAGAGTTTGGTTGACATAGCTATAGTAGTTTCCGAGATATGTACAAAAAACTTAGTAGGGGGCGGGGCCACGCCCACTTTTCCAAAAAATTACGTCTAAATATGCCCCTCTCTAATGCGATCCTTTGTGCCAAATTTCACTTTAATATCTTTATTTATGGCTTAGTTGTGACACTTTATAGGTTTTCGGTTTTCGCCATTTTGTGGGCGTGGCAGTGGTGGGCCGATTTTGTCCATCTTCAAACTTAACCTTCTTATGGAGCCAAAAAAGACGTGTACCAAGTTTCATCATGATATCTCAACTTTTACTCAAGTTACAGCTTGCACGGATGGATAGACGGATGGACGGACAGACAGACATCCGGATTTCAACTCTACTCGTCACCCTGATCACTTTGGTATATATAACCCTATATCTGACTCTTTTAGTTTTAGGACTTACAAACAACCGTTATGTGAACAAAATTATAATACTCTCCTTAGCATTTATTACATTGTTTATATAGGAATGCTTAGGCAACACGCACCGACAGGAATAAAACAAACATGCATAAACATCTCATTCGACGCTCAATCGTACACAACAAGTCCGAACAAGTATTCAATGAACCAGCCGATTGCTACAGGAATGCATAATTTTGGTTATTTAACAAAAACTTCATGATAGATATCTACGAGTACTAATAAGCATTAAAATGCGAAAGAGTGTCTGTTGCCTTTTTATTTGTTTGTGTGTGTCTACTTTCATTATGAAACGGAGCGACCGATTGACATCATTTTCATTTTTTCTATATTCAATAAAATAGCACAGATATATGAACTACGCGGAGAGAAATATAGAACCAAGTTTGAGCAATCTTTTAATTCATATTAGTTGATGTTCACAAGTTGTTGTTGAGAGTCGAGAGCTCATGCAGTCGTTGTCTAAGAGGCCTCTTAACTAAATAAAATTACAAATCACCCCCAGACCTCTACACAACGCCCGCCCCCATTTCTTTCTGGGTCTTTTACCGCGAAAGACTGATATATGTGTATGTGAAGAAAAACACTGTACCCTGCCAGTAGCTGTGTGATTTTATTTCGTATTTTTGAAGTAAAAAAATGTTCAAATGATGCTTACATGAATTTTGAACACATGGTTACTTATGTTTTGAAATATATATTTTTTTATTTAAGAATTGTTGTGACATAAAACGATAGAAAGTAGCATATGTACGTTCCGAGGTTCCAAGCAACCTCATCACCAATTTTCACCCGTTCTTGAGTTAAAAATATGTATAGACATAAATTGCGAAATCGAGGGTGATTTTGCAAAAATGGCCGCCGTTAGGACCTTCTCCAGGACTAAAGAACAGTGTAACTGTGGTTCGGGCGTTACACGCGGGTATAGAAAAAAAGGCGTTTCATTTTTATATATAAGATAAACACATTGAATACCGTCTGAGGAACCACATTGGAAGGTCTCCGCCAATATTGCCGTGGGTATGACTCGTGGGGTTTCCCGTTTGCAAACTTATATTACACTTTTTGTTGACTTCGATTTAATACTTGTTTTTGAGTCACTTTTGGCCTCTGAATCCAAAAATAACCTCATTTTTTGTCTAGCACATCAACTTTTTAAGCTACAGAATACCTTCTTTTTCCCAATAGTCATATAAAATATTCTTACGAAACAAAGTAAAGATGAAAAATTATACTGAATATACTGTTCACAAATTGTAATTTAATTTGAACAAATGCTATTAAATCACATTTTTTGTAAAGTGAAATTGTCATTGTAGAAGGGATAATATGGTTTTCTCTAACCCGGACATCAATATTACGGTAAAAATTTTCTCTTATAACTCTTTCTGGAGTGTTCAGTTTGTGGACAATCTCGCTTGAAGCTCCAACAACAGTCAACCATCATGTGCTCATCCCATCGTCCCTGATACCGAGCCTCCATGGTTTGCAGGTCTTGGTGGAAACCCTCCCCTGCTCATCACTGACTGCACCAAGGTTTGTGGGGAAATTGGCGAGATGACTATGTAGAAAATGCAATTTGATGCTCATATTGTAACCTAGCCTTTTGAAACTCTCCAAGAGCTGGTTGACAATGTCAACGTAGTTCTCTGCTCTAGTATTTCCAAGAAAATCTTTGATAATGGTTTTGAATGCCAACCAAGCGTTCTTTTGGAGTTCTGTCATTGTTTCGATGAAATGTTCATCTTTAACGAGTTGCCACATTTGTGGACCATTAAATACACCAGCCTTCATCTTTTCAAAAGACAGTTCAGGAAAAGCCAAAATTAAATACTTGAAACAGTACCCTTCAGAGGACAAAGTTTTAACAAACTGTTTCATGAGCCCAAGCTTTATATGTAGAGGTGGGAATACAATGTTCTTCCTGTCGACAAGTGGTTGATGTAGAATGTTCGGATCACCAGGTTTTAGCTCAGATCTTGGCGGCCAATTCGACTGCACCCAATGCTTCTCACGAGTGCTTCTCACGAGTGTATCCTTGTTTCGGACCAAGAAGGAAGCAGACCATTTTAAGGTCAACACAGATGATCCACTTATCCATGTCATATTGCAGCAAATCAATTACTCTCTTTATGTCTTCATATGCTTCTTGTAAACGAACAGAATGGCCGATTGGAACTGCACCAAAGACATTTCCATTGTGCAATAGTACACACTTCAAGCTCCTCTTTGAGCTGTCTATGAAAAGTCTCCATTCAGTTGCGTTATATGTTGGAATTCCCAACACATTTATCAAACCTTGTACGTTACAGCAATACGCAAATCCTGAGTCATTTCGAAAGTACGGCAGAAATTCACTTTCTCTGGATCGAAAGCAGGATACCGTAGCTCCTTTTTCAAGCAAGTTCTTCCCATACAGTCTGGATGCCATCAGCTCTGAAGCTTTTTTGGATAGTCCCAAGTCTCAAGCCAAATCATTCAACTCATTCTGATCAAATCCCTTTCGAGCAGAGTCGTCTTCAACTTCAAAGTCTTCATCGTTGGAGTCACTTTAATCATCATCACACACGCTTTCTTGTATTTCTTATAGGGGTAGTTCTTCGAAAACTGGCACTGGGATTTCAGTTGATGAGGTACTGGGCGTATAGTTGATAGTAAACTAGGATACTCTATCTTACATTTATTTTTTTTGTTATAACCTGACGTTTTCACCATACAGAAATAACAGTCACTTGAATGATCTCTGGGCTCTCGCCAACTCATTGGTATACCAAATGGCATTTTATCACGGGTTCCCTTAGTCCACATTCGTAAACCCTCGACACACTGCTTGCACACCTTGTGAGGGGCCCAAGCTTTATCCTGATCACCGATTTTCATTTTAAAATACGCTAAATAGGCTTGTCGGACAAATGGACTAATGTTTCTCCTTTGACTTGGAATAGTAAAATTGCCACAAATATAGCAAAACGAATCAGCACTGTTTATACACCTTAGACGTGAAATGCCAGAGACAGACATGATCTAAAGGAAAGAGAAGTTGTTCTCAGAAATAAATGTAAAAAAAAAAATCCTTATTTAAAAAACCGGACGTAACGTATGAGCACAAACAACGTCTCACCACACAATCTCGCGCGAAACTGAACTTGCTCGTATGGGAAGAAGAGAATGACGCCGTAGGTCACCAACGACAGGTTCTTATATGTTCCAACTACCGTCTAGACCAGTGTTTCCCAAAGTGGGCGATAACGCCCCCTTGTGGGCGCTGCAAGTATCAAGGGGGGCGGTAAGAGAATGGGGGTGTTGTGTAGAGGCGTGAGGGGTTATTTGTAATTTTATTTAGCTTGGAGGCCTCTTAGACAACGACTACATGAGCTCTCGACTCTCAACAACAACTTGTGAACATCAACTAATATGAATTAAAAGATTGCTCAAACTCGGTTCTATATTTCTCTCCGCGTAGTTCATATATCTGTCCTATTTTATTGAATACAGAAAAAATGAAAATCATGTCAATCGGTCGCTCCGTTTCATAACGGGGCATCTCGACAGGATAGAATTTATAGAATACTAACTGCAAACGTATTGTAATTGCCATTGCCAAATCTGTATGTTGGCAGTTGCTATCATAATATAATCATTTGCGCAAAGGTGTAGGGTAGGTAGGTTCGAGCTGATGTAGTGCACGTTTAGAGCTTTTGAACTCCTTAAATCTTTTATGTGGAAAAAAAAAAGAATCTTTATCCTTTCTTACAAATGTATTTCTAGGAAAAATAAGAATTCATATTTTTGGACTGCTATATAATAATTGTGCTTAGGCATTCCTATATAAACAATGTAATATTTATTTTATATTCATTTGTGGCTTCGCGCGCAATAGATGAGCATTACTTACGCCTCCTTTACACTACTCGCGAAGTTAAACGTATTTCTCAAAGCAAAACAATGTCGGAAGTAAAAAAGGTGAGACGGCAATACTGTGCGGAATATATTAAATTCGGATTCATTAAAAATCCCACAAACCCATGTCGCCTTTGTGTCTTCTATGTCTAAAAACATTTTCGAATGAAGCAATGAAGCCTTCAAGACTGCAAGATCATTTAATTAAAATGCATCCAGATAAGAGAGACAAGAATGTAGCATATTTTCAAGACATAGAGAAGAAGCATAATACTCGTACTCAGCCAAGTGTAGCAAAACTATTTTCGGCGGCTGCTAAGCAAGATGACGACGGACTTCGAGCTTCGTACAATATCTCTTTGTTAATTGCTCAAAAAGGCAAACCACATAACATCGGAGAAGAGTTAATATTGCCAACAATAAATGAAGTAATAACTACTGTGCTTCATAAACCGGCCGCAGATATTATCCGAAAAATTCCTTTGAGTAATAATTCTGTGCAAAGACGAATTGATGAAATGGCAGAAAAACATTCAAGAATCATTGTGCGATCACCTGAGGACAAGTCAATTCTCAACTCAGCTCGATGAGTCCACTTTACCAACTAATGAAGCATTGTTGTTGCCTTACGAGAGGTTTATTAAAGATGAGAAAATATGTGAAGAATTATTATTTAGAGACCGATACAAAAGGCGAAACCATATTCGATATATTGGAAAAGTTTTGCGATGAGGAAGAGATTCCTTTGAAAAATATTATTTCAATTGCTACGGATGGCGCTCCGGCTATGATAGGGTGTCATAAAGGTTTAATAGCGCACTTAAAAAATAAAATTGCAGATGTCCTTGGTGTACATTGCGTTATTCATAGACAACATTTAGTTGCTAGAAACTTAAGTGAAAAACTATTTCATTCACTGCAATATGTTATCAAAGCAGTCAATAAAATCCGCAACAGCTCTTTGAATGATAGATTATTTCATCAGCTTTGTGTTACTAATGACGTGGATTTCAATCGTTTCTTGTTTCATACTGAAGTTCGTTGGCTATCAAGAGGCAATTGTCGGACTCGATTCTACAACCAGTTTGACTCTGTTATAGAGTCCTTGGAAACTAAAGATACAGATTTCAAGACAAGCTCATAACATCAAAGAATGATATAGCTTACATGACAGACCTGTATAAATTGTTCAACGACATGAATCTCCAACTGCAAGGCGATAAACTAAATTTAATTAAAACAAAAAACGTCGTTGCTGCTTTCGCAGCCAAACCGCTTCTACACAAAAAGAATCTGGGCAGACGTGGGTTTCACAATTTTCCGAATTTATCAGTATCATGCAGTAACGACGAATTGTTTGCCAATAGTTCAACGATTCTTGATAGCATTCCCATCGTCATATTTGTGTGAACGTAGACTTAGTGCTGTGACAACACTGGTTACTAAAAATAGAAATCGTTTGCTTGTTACCGAACGTGGCGACTTGCGACTGTTCTTGAGTAAATTGGAACCTGATATTAACAAACTTATTAAACAACATCAGATTCATCCTTTAGATTTTATATATGGATCGATTAATTTAGTTTTATTTTTAATAAAAGATTCTCTGTTTTAATACTATAAAGTTGTGTTTCAACAATCATTCTTATTGGCAGGTGGAGCCCGTAAGAGTTAACTTGAGACCTAAGCGCCGTTGTATGTTACCTACTGCGCTTAGGTTTCAAGTTGCTGTTTATAGTAAAAGTTTCGTTTAGAATTCTATACATATATAGGTCACAATAATTAATTTGAAGTTATAGTGGTTTTTAAATAGGTGAAAAAATGGGGGCGCTAAAAAAATATTTATTCTCAAAGTGAGCGGTAGACAAAATAAGTTTGGGAACCACTGGTCTAGACGATTGTCGTCACAAGCTTGAACCTGCTGCTATTCTCCTACAGCGATATTCACTTATTCCAAATAAAAAAAAATTAAACTTCCGTCTATAGAAGAGCGTACCCCGTTTTATGATCTAAGCAGCACACTGCAGGGAATGGTCTCATTACTATAAGCTGTAGCAAAAAAACTTGACGTGATAGAAGAAAACTGACTTCGGATTTGAATTTAACATGCCTAAATAACTCTAAAACAGCTGTAAAATTGAAAGCAACAAAAATTTTGTTTCACGTTGTTCCCCAGTGTTATTTACATGAATAATTATTACACCTCCACGCTTTTTTGATTTATCTACGAACACATTACATCGAATAATAAGCTTCCAGATGCAAAGGTTGTGACGAAAATTAAACGAGGTGTATCGGCAGAGTTCATAATGACAGTACATGTTGCGCCGATAAAGTCTCTATCTGGGAAAGATAATCGGGTATTTATTTTGTCTCTACTTTCGTTAGGATGAAACCGGTGCATACGAGTAATGCACATGCGATAACGGGAAAGTTCCGACTAAGCAACGCTGGGACAAAAGAGAGAAGAAAGTAATAACTGTTTGTAATCCTGTTTCAACTACACAGCTGATACTTTTCTGATATTCGGCACTTGTTTTTCATAGATATTTCAAGTTGAATATATAAATGCTGCTCGGTTTTTCTCTGAATCATAAAAGAAACACAGTTAATGTTTGATATATGGATGTACATAAGAATACATATATTTTATTATAAATTTGCCTATGCCCAATTATCACATCGAACTTTGTGAAACACAGCGATTGCAATTGAAACAACCCTATATCTTGCCCGCAAATCATTAAAGTGTATAATATAATATTCATATGTTACGTGTGGACCTTATAAAGGGTGATTTTTTAAGAGCTTGATAACTTTTTTTAAAAAAAAAACGCATAAAATTTGCAAAATCTCATCGGTTCTTTATTTGAAACGTTAGATTGGTTCATGACATTTACTTTTTGAAGATAATTTCATTTAAATGTTGACCGCGGCTGCGTCTTAGGTGGTCCATTCGGAAAGTCCAATTTTGGGCAACTTTTTCGAGCATTTCGGCCGGAATAGCCCGAATTTCTTCGGAAATGTTGTCTTCCAAAGCTGGAATAGTTGCTGGCTTATTTCTGTAGACTTTAGACTTGACGTAGCCCCACAAAAAATAGTCTAAAGGCGTTAAATCGCATGATCTTGGTGGCCAACTTACGGGTCCATTTCTTGAGATGAATTGTTGTCCGAAGTTTTCCCTCAAAATGGCCATAGAATCGCGAGCTGTGTGGCATGTAGCGCCATCTTGTTGAAACCACATGTCAACCAAGTTCAGTTCTTCCATTTTTGGCAACAAAAAGTTTGTTAGCATCGAACGATAGCGATCGCCATTCACCGTAACGTTGCGTCCAACAGCATCTTTGAAAAAATACGGTCCAATGATTCCACCAGCGTACAAACCACACCAAACAGTGCATTTTTCGGGATGCATGGGCAGTTCTTGAACGGCTTCTGGTTGCTCTTCACCCCAAATGCGGCAATTTTGCTTATTTACGTAGCCATTCAACCAGAAATGAGCCTCATCGCTGAACAAAATTTGTCGATAAACACATTTCGAACCGAACACTGATTTTGGTAATAAAATTCAATGATTTGCAAGCGTTGCTCGCTAGTAAGTCTATTCATGATGAAATGTCAAAGCATACTGAGCATCTTTCTCTTTGACACCATGTCTGAAATCCCACGTGATCTGTCAAATACTAATGCATGAAAATCCTAACCTCAAAAAAATCACCCGTTAGATACTTACCTCGATCATCTAAATATTTATTACGTTGAAAAGCAGAAAATAATACATACCAATACTTTAAAACATATTAGATCTTTGCGAAGTCAATGCTTGGCTACCTTTTAAAAGAGCAAATTCCAATGCCTCAGTGACTCAAAAGCGATTCGTTAAGAAGTATCTTGTCCACTGAGGAATATGACAGCGAACAGAAATAGAAACATAAACTGAGTCAGTTTCTCGTGAAGCAAAACATAGACGACCACAAAATTTTCTTTTTGATAGCATTGATCATCTTCCTGAAGTTAAGGTAGTAGTCTGGTAACTTATGCCTTTTTTCATGACTTCTTTGGAGGATGGTTTTTTATAGGAAAATAAAAATGAAGTATCTTGAATATTTAGGGTGCTTTTATTTACATATTGAAAATATAAAAAAAATGTATTTGAAAGAATGTAATACTTTATTACTATTATTATTGTCACTTGAAGTTGGAACCTAAAAAAAATGGTCGTGGGTGACCCGGGTGATTTTGGCTCAAATCAAATATTCTTGTTTATTCTTGATCTATGGACATGTCATTGTAGTCGGAACTACTGAAGTTAAATTTGAAGGGTAAATAAGAAAACGGCGGACTTTGGAAAAAAAGATCTTTTATTTAACAAAGAAAGGGTTGTAAAATAAAAAGTTAGGGGTGAAAAAAAATCTCATTAGTTCCGACGAGAACTATAAATGTGTAGAACAGCCTGTTAAAATATGAAAGCAATCGGTTCAGTAGAAAAAAAAATTAGGACCCGGGCCGACCAGAAAAACAATGTTTTGAGAAAAAACCCGTTTAAAGTTCAACAACTCCGAGAGAGAGAACTCCGAAACGCTCTAGGAAACTCGTTATAACTGCTGAAATATTACGAATTTCTGTCTGAAATTCATAGTATATTCTCAAGACATTGTACTTTCAAATTAAGCAAAAAAAATATTTTTCGATCTTTTGAACCCAAGTTACCAGACTACTACCATATCATAAAAATTATCCACAATAATGCAATATTCATTAAATATTTGGATATAAATTAGTTTTGCTAATTTTTCTTGTCAACTTAAATTAATTACTATTTTTATGTAAACTAATAGCTAATAGCTAATGCTACTCGGATGGTGAAAAATGCCATGGAACCATGAAATTGGAAGTTTGCCAAAAACACACGTCAGTCTTGACACACAGCAGCTTTGTCAGTTTGAAACTCTCGTAAACAGCTGATTGTCATTTTTATAATATTTTCAATGAAAAGGAATAGATAAAAATTGCGATTATAATTATAAGCCCCCTAGTTCTCAATTAATAATTGTTTTTAATCATCGGTAATTGAAAATTAATATTACTATGCATCACTTTACAAAACGTTTCATGAAATATATTTAAATTTCGCACTTTCTTTAGTTTTCATTGTTATACATTTTTCATTAGCGATTTTGAACGGTGGCAACAAATCCTTTTGTTCACATATACTTTCGGTATAATTTCGATCTAGCCTTTCCAGTCATTCCAATTACAAAACGTCAAAACCTACCAGATCCAGACAACTGTCAAAGTTTGGTAGGTGAGCGGTTCTCACATTTCCAGTGACAGAAGAGTTGGGCATCTCTTTATTTCTGTTACCGATGCCTCGGCCACCCATTTATTAACTCAATACGTTTACAAATGTTGACCTAACCATGGTGTTATCTTTAATTTGTCATGGAAGCCATTGGACAATCGATACATTTCTTCATGCCAGTGATCACTATCCAATTCTTGTTAAATTTACTACACAGTTTAAAACCAAAAAAAAATCATACTTATAGCCTTGAAAGACGGTAGCGATAATCCGAATTGACTGCGCACTTAATCAGATCGAAATTTGTTGGTGACAACGTCCGGTGTGTTTAACGTGGGTACCTGCTGACGACAGCCTTACTCCATTAAATTAAATAAATCGCAAATTTCTTGGTACTCATACGAGGACAAGCAATCGCGTAATGGTAAAATATCTTCATCACTCATGTGAACCAGAAAGCATTGTCACAGATCTTCAGAAGCAGGGTTTTAAAGTTACAAAGGTCATACATAAACAATAAAATCCGTTAAATATAAGGTTGTTAAATATCTCCGTTCCGCCTTTTTGTTCTTTTTTTCAATGCTTTATAAAAAGTGTTACAGTGATCGGATTTAGTTCAAATGTGCGCCGTTTCGTTCGATAATCTGTTTCCACTCTCCTTATTTACGGAGAACTCGGACAGCCACTTTTTACAAGCCTCTTTTGAGTTCAACTTTACACCAACAAGGGCGTTCGCCATAGACAGGAACAGGTGGTAATCACTTGGCCCTATGTCCGGGCTATATATGGTCGAGCGCCGTAGCTTCTAACGAGTCATCAGCGAAATGTGTGGTCTAGCGTTGCCCTGGTGGATACTACACCTTTCCTGTTGACCAATTCTGGACGCTTCTATTCGATCGCCTGCTTCAAGCGGTCCAGTTGTTCGCAGTAGATGATAGATTTAAGCGTCAAATCATGCGGAACCCACACATCAAGCTTTTTTGTGTATCCAGCCTTCTGCAGATGATTTAAAATGGTTTGATAACTAACTCCCATCTTCTGAGCGATGTCAGGAGATGCCACATACCGGCATAACTCGATGTTTTCCATGATTTCCATGGTCTTCCTCCGGCTGGCTTATCCATGGTGTCATTTTCCCCCGCTCAGAATCGTCGAAACCATTCCTCCGCAGTTCAAAGTGATAGATAACCATCCCCTAAAACACCGTTAATCTCACGGACCGTTTCTCTAGCGGATTTGCCTTTAACGAAGGAAAACTTTAAAATAATGCGAATTTCGGCGTTAGTTAACTCCATGTTTACACGCCTATAACTGTTGAACGCAATATCCAAACTAATAATGCATAGCGCCGTGTTAGGTTAAGTCAAGACCTTTCAAAGATGTATAGTATTGCCACATACGAGCTCTGGGAGATATTTGACAACCTAATATGTTCATCGTATGCTTCGAATCTACAGAGAACTTAAAGAAAATTTACGAAATCAAACATATTTTAAATTCTGACGACAAACTCGAGCCTATCAAGCCATCGAATCTTGTACCGCAGTGTAAGTCCTGTCAGACATTCGGTCACACCAGAAATTATTGTTGTAAATCCCCAAAGTGTGTGAAGTGCGCCGGAAATCACACAACTCTAAGCTGCACAAAATCTGCCGAACTACCGTCAAAATGCTGTAACTGCATTCAGAATCACTCTGCGAACTATAGGGGATGTGAAGAGGCAAAAGAACTTCAAAAAATTAAAAATGCGACCGAGAAAAATAAAGAGCATCACCAATAACCAAAACGCTTAAGTGAAACCGCTTCTTCTGCTCCTCAGAAGGAAGTTACTAATGTAAGTCAGCAATCTGGAAAACCCTCATTTGCCAGCATAACCAAAGGTCAAATTCAACAACATACGTCTGCAAACCATACAAATTCGAATCCCATTAGTGATATTACCAATAATTTCTCGTTAATTCTCGACAAGCTCAATAAGCTAGAAGAGCAAGGTAAATTTACCCACTAACGTCTTACTCAACTAGAGCGACAGCAAAGTGTAAGTAAAGCGCAAAAATGAAACCGATAAAAATTATGACCTAGAATGCAAATGGCTTGCTCAAACGAAGAAAGTAATTAGAGGAATTACTCCATGTAGAAAAAATTGATATTTGTCTTATATCACCCATTTTACTAATGAAACATTCGTTTAATTCAAAAACGACAAGACCTATTGCTCAAACCACCCAAACAACAATGCTAGAGGGGGGAGTGCCGTAATTATCAGAGATAATATTCCCCACTACGAAAAAATTAATATAAGTGTCCCAGAATTCCAAACCACGACAATATCTGTCGAATCTAGTTTCGGGAAAATAAGTATTACTGTTATAGCCGACCTAAACACAATATCAAACACACCATGGAAAATTCATCATGGGTGGTGACTTTAGCACAAAACACTCCCAATGGGGCTCAAGAGTTACGACACAGAAGGGAAGAGAGCTATTTAAAGCTGCTACGGCTACTGGATGCCGCTTTATGTCCACTGGCAAGCCGACTTACTGGCCTTCCGACACAAGAAAACTACCTGACCTGATCGACTTTTTCATCACTCGACAAATATCTAAGAAATTCATTACCATGGAAAATGGATTGGACTTAAATTCGGATCACTCGCCAGTATATCTAATCTTAAATGGCCATCTACAAGAAAACGACATACCACCTTATCTCTCTAATAGACATACGGACTGGGAGTATTTCAAAGTTACGCTCGACAAAAATATTGATTCTAAAGTAAATAAATATAACTACTAAAGATATATTAGAAGATGAAGTTCATGCATTTAAAAAAACTATTCAAGAATCGGCTTGGGAAAGTACTCCTGTTCCTAAACAAAGAAACTTTTACACTAAATATCCTTCCGATATTTTAGAACTCATAAAAAAAGAGAAAACTACGTAATAAATGGCAAATCACGCGATTTCCTCAGTATAAAACAGAACTAAACAATTTAATTAAGATTGTCAGCACCAAAATAAAGTTATTTACGAATCAAAAATTTCTAATTATATTGAAAAATTAACGCCACACAAACAGGCGGCCATTTGCTTCGAAGTGCTTCTTCCACGAACAACTTTCGTTGGGTTTGGCTCGTCTTGGAAGTCCCACACGGTCGATTGCTGTTTTGTTTCGGGCTCATACGCATAGATCCATGATTCGTCACCTGTGACGATCTTATAAACGTCTTTTGAAGCACCGCGATCGTATTTTTTAGCATTTCTTTACACCAATCCACACGAGCCTTTTTTTGAGCGATTGTCAAATTGTGCGGGATCCAACGAGAACAAACCTTTTTTACGGCCAGGTGTTCATGGAATATCGAATGTATGCTAGTGGGAGAAATCCTTAGGCATGCCTCTATCTGAAGGTATGTTACATGACGGTCTTGCATTATCAGTTCACGTAAGGCATCGATGTTTTCTGGCACAACGGCTGTTTTTGGACGACCTTCGCGGAATTCGTCTTTGAGCGAGCGTCGGCCACGATTGAAGTCGTTGTACTAGTTTTTCACAGTACTATAAGATGGTGCTTCATAGCCATACAAAGATTTTAGTTCATCGATGCACTCTTGTCGTGATAATCCACGTCGAAAGTTGTGAAAAATGATCGCACGAAAATGTTCACGAGTTAATTCCATTTCGAGATGAATTTTTCAATTCCCTGTAAATAAAACAATTTACGATTGAATGACAAAACGTTCTGAGTGATGTTATGCTAAAAAATGCCAAACTTTCCAATGGAAATGTTAGATTGCACCTGGAAACACTTAGTGTTGCCTAGTTCAGAAATATATGGGCCATTCCATCAATTGGCGACATGGTTTTGTACCCGTGGTTCTCCGATTTTGACGAAGCTTTAGAATATTATAATATAGACTAAAATAAGAATATCTGTAAACTTTTTAGTGGTCAAAGTTGCTCCATTGATTTTTGGCGCGCACTTCAAATTGAGATCAAACAAAAAAATGACTTTTTCTTTTATTTTTTAACGACCTCAAAATTGAGTGAAAAAAATTTTGAAGTTATCCATTTTTATGTAAAAAAATCTCAGCTTTCTGATAAAAATATTTTCAGAATCCAAAAAAAATTTCAAAATCCAAAAGAAACATGTTTTTTCCAAAAATCCCGCTTTTTGTGCTCTTCCCCCACTTGTTTTTCAAAATTGACATTTTTATTCGATTCCTCGTTAAATTTTACATAAGAATCAGTGTTCAAAAATATGTGACTCTGATCCCATGAACAGCAAAAAAAATTCAAAGTTGACGCTCAAAATACAAAAAAAAACATTATTTTCCAAAAAATCCGGTTTTTTGTGCTTTTCCACCAACTTTTTTTTCAAAATTGACTATTTCATTCGATTCCTCGTTAAATTTTACATAAGAATCAGTGTTCAAAAATATGGGACTCTGATCCCATCAACAGCAAAAAAAATGCGAATTTGTCGCTATACGGTTCATATTTTTTTGAATGAAAACAGTGATTTCTTTTAATCCAAGTCTTAGAATACAATTTACACATTTACCTCCTTCACACAACCTTCTAAGCGAACACACTGCGCCGTATAGCGACAACTTTGCATTTTTTTAGTTGTTGATGGGATCATAGTCCCATATTTTTGAACACTGATTCTTATGTAAAATTTAACGAGGAATCGAATAGAAAAGTCAATTTTGAAAAAAAGTTGGTGGAAAAGCACAAAAAACCGGATTTTTTGGAAAATAATGTTTTTTTTTGGATTATGAATTTTTTTTTGGATTTTTTAAATATTTTTATAAGAAAGCTGAGATTTTTTTACATAAAAATGTATAACTTCAAAATTTTTTTCACTCAATTTTGAGGTCGTTAAAAAATAAAAGAAAAAGTAATTTTTTTTGTTTGATCTCAATTTGAAGTGCGCGCCAAAAATCAATGGAGCAACTTTGGCCACTAAAAAGTTTCCAGATGTTCTTATTTTAGTCTATATTATGATATTCTAAAGTTTCGTCAAAATCGGAGAACCACGGGTACAAAACCATGTCGCCAATAGATGGAATGGCCCATATATATGGCAGCCTATGTAATATTCCCCCCTACAAAGGAAATAATAAAAGTGTTCCAGTTTCGGAAGAATAAGTATTACGCGATATATAGCCCACCTAGACATAATATCAAAATGGACTTGTACACAGAACACCATGGAAAATGCATCATGGGTAGTGACTTTACGCAAAACTCTCCCAATGGCGTTCAAGAGTTACGCCACCGAAGGGTAGAGAGAGCCATTTAAACCTGCTATGGATTGCTGGATTTGACTTTATGTCTACTGGTAAGCCGACTTACTGGCCTTTCCACACAAGAAAACTACCTGCCCTGATCGACTTTTTCATCACTCGACAAATATTTAAGAAATTAATTACCGTGGTAAATGGAATGGATTTAAATTCGGACCACTCGCCAGTATATCTAATCCTAAATGGCCATCCACAAAAAATCGATATACCACCTTTTCTCTCTAATAGACATACGGACTGGGAGTATTTCAAAGTTTTGCTCGACAAAAATATTGATGTTAAAGTAAATATAACAACTCAAGATATTTTAGAATATGAAGTTCATACATTTACGAAAACTTTTCAAAAATCAGTTTGAAAAAGTACTCATGTTCCTAAACAAAAATCTTTTATACTCCTATCCTTCCGATATTTTAGAACTCATGAAGAAAAAGAGAAAATTATTAAAAAAGGCAAATCACGCGATTTCCTCAGTATAAAACAGAACTAAACAATTTAATTAAGATTCTCAGCGCCAAAATAAAGTTATTTACAAATCAAAATATTTCTAATTATTAATTATACTCGTATTAAAACCAAACAAACATACGAATTATTCCCATTAAAAAATGCTAGAAAACCAATATTGTCGAAAGCACTCCTCAGAAAGCCAAACGGATCCTAGGCCAGAAAAGACGAAGACAAACCGGAAGTTTTTTCAGAGAAGCTAACTAAAACGTATAGTCCTTTTGCGTACCATGGTACGCAACGGCAGTCGGAAGAATCGCAATACGTGGGTGAATTCTAACCAGTAACAAATAAAGAAGTGGAAAATATTATTAAAAGTAGATTTAAACCAAAAAAAGCTCCCGGCTTCGACTTGGTGACTGCTGATGTATTAAAAAATCTAACGCGAAAAGCAATAGCAAAGCTTACGACGATAATAAACGCTTGCTTAAATCTCAGATACGTCCCACTGTCATGGAAAGTATCTGAAATCATTATGCTACAAAAACTTGGCAAAAGCGCACATGAAGCCTCGTCATATCGTCCAATCATCCAATCTCACTGTTGCCTATTTTGTCCAAACTACCTGAAGCTGTAATCATAAGATTTCAGAACATAATTGAAGGAAAGTGACTTATTCCAATTCATCAATTTCATAAATTAAGACATAGTCTTCCACTGTATCTAACCGATCTAGTTGACTCTCACCTCAGCAACCGCTACTTCAGAATCAGACAGACACAATCTTATACTACGTTACAGTCGATAAAAACAGAAAGTGTCTTGGGACAAAAAAAAACTAAAATACCACAAAATAAACTGGTTGATCGGCAAGAAATCACCCTTAGCAACATCAAATAAAATCATAGTATACAATAGAACTTTAAAACCTATTTGGACATATGGAATTCAATTATGGGGATGCGCTGCCCCGTTATACATTGAAGCGTGCAAACACTCCAAACCAAATTTCTGCGAAAAATTATAAATGCCCCGTGGTACATACGCAATACGATCTGCATTTAAAAATGGTTCGGGAAGTCGAATCGAGCCCGACAACTAGGAGAAACTAGAAATAGCAGGAGCAGACTGAAAAGAACAACTTTTCATGATCTATTAAGAATCTAAGAAAATAACAAATATCATTTTTGGTGTTGCTCATGTCAGCTTACACAGCAATATTAGAGACATGCGGAGATACCAAATTCAAACCTCGCGGCATAAAGGCAGCTACTTTTCGTGCTGTGGTGGTGAGTGTCGATTCCCTTTTCACTGGTCTTTTCAAAGATTTGGCGCGTGGTGAATATCTGGTCAGTTGTTGATTTGCCAGGTCTAAAGCCACACTGAGGATGGAGTCATGTGTGGAAGTTGACGCAAGTGAGGAAAGTTCTCTGATGGCCACGATTCTTTTCCATATGGCTAAAGTAGCTCACGACTTCTGGTCTTTTACCAAGTATCTTTTGGGTAGCCTAAGAACATCCGCTTGAAGGATAGCTAAAGTGAGAAAAAGAAAAAGGACTACGAATTGCTAATCGACTTCGCCGGGTCCGAAACATGATTATTTGTAGTACTAGATTCTGGCATAAGAAAATACATCAAGCTACCTTGCTGTCTCCGGATCGAAAAGTCACTAACCAGAGCGATCATGTTGTGAAAGACGGAAGACACGTCTCCAGTATTTTAGATGTGCCTACGCTCCGAGTTTCTAACATTGACTCGGGCCACTTTCTTATTGTAACCAAGATTCGCACGCGTCTCATATCTCAATAGATAGCCGCACGATTTTCTACTCGCCTTGCACTCCTGCTCTCTGAGAGCACTCGTCAACAACTGCGTATAAGGGAACTGTGGGACGGCATTTCAAACTCCAACTGAAACCATTGGTTTTCGGAAAATGCAGAAAAACAGCTGGTACGACGAGGAAGGCCGTGTCGCAGCGGAGATAAAACAGACTGCCTACCTCACAACGTTACGATCGACCCCAACACGTGCGGAATGGGACAAATACGGAGAGTTGAAAAGGGAAGTGCGAGGCATTTGCAGACAGAAAAAGAGAGAGGCCGAAATGCGTGTGTATAAAGAGCTTGAGAGTAAAGATCGAAAATTCTACGAAAAAATGCAGCGACTAACAGAAGGTTTCAAGACCGGAGCATACTCTCGTAGAACCCAAGGAGGTGATCTAGTTAGATCAGCAAGTTATGTCTGATTTCTGTCATTAATGCACCTACAATCTCCGAAGCAGATGTCTTGTATCAGTTAAATATGTTGTATATTATAATATGGACCAGATATGATTCCTTCATGCTTTCTTGTGCCAAATATAAGTTAAGTTCTTCTTTATTGAATTTCTAAGAGAAACTGATACATAGAATCTTAAAAATACCCTAAGCTAGCTGTGGTTCAACGGCAGCGGCGTCGGCAGAGTTTAACGGATGTTGAATGGTCAGCAGAATTGAAGTTGATTATTGTTGTTGATATTATTATTTATTGATCAGCAATAATGTCGATCAATTTTGGGAGTTTCAGCGGATGTTTGTTTATGTTATTCAACTTTAACAACAACATTGTTGCAATGATTGTTGTTATGTTGAAATAAATATTTGTTGTGTCAACTTTTAAGTTATTGAACTTTAACAATTACATTGTAGCAACGAATATTGTTGAAATAAATATTTGTTGTATTAACTCTCCCTCCTCAAATTCCTACTTGTCCTCAAGTAGCTTTAAAAGTATGGTATGTTATTAAATTGTGGTTGGACTGATCTAGGAAAATTGTTCGTTTCACTCATGATTTCTGTCGGAACTTTTCCAATTTGTAGGATTAGGTTTTCCTTTGGCTTTATACAAAATTTTTGTATTACAACTATTGCTATAATAATGGCCGATAGAAAAATTATAGCTATTCGGTTCGAGGAGGAATCTGTATTTATTTGGTCTAATTGTTTCCTATTTTTTATGTTGAGTGCGTGTAGGGATTCCAATGATAATATTTGAAGACGCTCCAATTCTATTGGGGTCATTTGGATGAGTGGTGCTCCGGGTTTCAAAATAGTTTTCTCCTTGTTGCTGAATTCTTTATTATTTATGGTTATGTTCTCATTCCAATAGTGTACGAGATATGTTGCTTTCAGATGATGGGTTATATTATTCTGTAATAGACTGCCGTTAAAGTAGTTAAGTAGGATTAAGCTGTTGTCAATCTCTTCGATTTCTGGGATATGGTCTGCATTACTGAAATCACACAGCGATTCTTTGCCCTCAACTAATTTAGAAATACATTTGGATTCTCTTAAGTTAATGGTCTTTTTTACAAATTTTTATATTATTGGATTGGATTATTTTTTGCTACTTTTAACATAGAATTTTCGGACAAAAATATTTCATCTGTTTCTAAGTGAACTATTAGTTTATTTTTTACAACTGGTGTTGACGCCGCCCCCGCCCAATTTCTTTACCACGTCTGTATCGGCAGAGCAATCTTTTCTTTCCCTCTTTTTCGAAGTTTTTTCGATGTTTAATTCGCGCGCAACTAAACTCTAACTAAATAGTTGCGCGCTCTCTTCTTTTGCGACAGCCCTGCTCTACAGACGTGGTAAGTGTGGTTTCAAATTTTTATAATTAAACGCATATAATATATGAAACTTTTGGTTTTATTTATTTATTTAACATTTGTGGAATAATTGCGCCAACCGTTTCCCCACGGCCAACCACATCATTGGAACGAACGAGCACCGTGCTCCACCACCCGAATTATCATTGGTCCTTCGAGCCGGATAACAGGTAACAAGTGAATTTCATTTAAAGTGAAAGTGCATAATTTGCCCGCTTTAGCAACTCGCAAGTTACAGCCAAACATATTTTGGATTTGTGCTCTGCAAGCTATATGGCAATAGATTGGTTAATTTGTGCATCATTTATGTACAAAAACCATTGTGCTGTGTGAAGTGGAGACCAAAACTTATTTTTGGCACTCTACCCACAAAATAAACGCACAAGATTGCAGGTAGTATTGTACTTCATTTAAGTACAACAACAAATACACCTGGCAAATGCACTTATTTCACTTTACAAAAAAAACCACACTCTGTTATTCGAGAAAAAGTTATAAATTTCTTGGACGCACAAAATCGTCTGGAGCGTCAACAATCTCTCTCGGGTTTTTGTTTTTCCTTGTGGTTTAATTTGAGTCTAGTCGCTCAACTCTGCCTTCCCATATATTGCTCGAATAGCAATAAAGGCAAGCAGCAATAACGCAGCTGCAGTTTCGCGAGTGAACAAAAAAAAAATACAAAATTAAATACAAAGTGCAGTGAGTGACACTAAAAAATTAGAAAAGTGAAGTGAGCGACGGCAAGAAAGCCAAACAGCGAAGTGAGAGCAGCAAAGGAAGCAGCAAAGGCAGAGCAGCACAGGCCAAGCAGAAAAGTGAGAGCGGCATAGGCAAGCAGCATAGGAAAAGCAGCAAAGGCCAGGCAGCACAGCAGCCATCCCAACAAACAAAAAGGTGTAGTGGTGAAATCGAAATGGTTCGAAAATAACCCAGTGATAAAAGTGAAAGTGAATAGTGGATATAGTAAATCAAATAAGTGCTTGTTAATTTTTATCTGTATTTATACATATTTGGATTTTAATAAAGTTATTAAGCACAAATCAATTTTGTTGGTGTACATAGTCAAGGACTAGACGTGCAAGTGCATTGGGACGATTACCCAGCAAGCACATTCAAATTAAAATTGGGAAAAATACTTTGAGAAAATAGTTTACTAAATTGATTAATTTTTTTGTGCTTTCGAATATTCACGCTTCACTAAGAAACAACGCACTACTAATTTAGAGTCTGTCCGTGATTGGTTTTATAACTTTTGAACTTTTGCAACATATTTGCAAATATTTTTTAAATTTTAATTTCAAGTTTAGATCCGATTTTGTGCAACATTTATGCAGTTACGATTCAATTTTTTGAAAACAATGGAATCAATCAGAGCCTTTACCACAGCTGCAGACGCTCTACTGGAGTTTGAGGAGTCTTTTACTCCAACAGCAAACAATCAAAGTGCCTACTCTCTTGAAGTTCAACAAGCTGAACTGAAATCTCTGTGGGTAGAGGTAAAGTCAGAGTACAAGTTGTGTTTGCCAAAAGTGGATCCTTCTGACACAAGCTCAATTGACGACCTCAAACTTAAATATACAAGCTGTTACCACGCTTATGTGTGTTGCGCGGCCTTGATGGGCGAACACATGCACAACCTCACGGCGTTCAACCAAAGCCCTACTTCCAATTCGACAGTTATTCAACCTGAACGATTACAACAAACTGTAGAACCCGTGAGGTATACCATCAATCTACCGCCATGTGATACCGAAATATTTCATGGCGATATTTTACAATGGCCCTCATTTAGGGATTTATTTGCCGCCATTTATGAGAATAACCCAAGGCTATCTCCGGTAGAAAAGTTATTCCATCTGAACCAAAAAACGCGAGGTGAAGCAAAAGATATCGTTTCGAAAGCGCCACTGACGAATGACGGATTCGCATTGGCGTGGAATAATTTGTTGTGTAGGTATGAAAACAAGCGAGTGCTTGTCAACACACAATTGAATTTATTATTCAAGCTTCCGCACATCTCCACAGAATCTGAGACCGAACTCAGAAATTTACAGCGGGAAATAAATAGCTGCATTTCAGCTTTACAAATACATGGCATCAATACAGATAGCTGGGATGCCATATTCACGTATTTGTGTTCAATCCGACTACCGGACTATACACTGTCGCTTTGGGAACAATCTCTGGATTCGGATTCCGAGATTCCAAAATGGGTTGAGTTAGACAAGTTTCTAACCAAACGGGTTAAAACGCTTGAGAGAGTATCAAACCTCAAAGGCGATTTGGGTACTCAACCCAAGATCAAGTCGGCTGATGGTGAAGGTCGGATACCAACCTTGCAATCAAGGAATGGATCCAAACCCATCAATTCCCATCACGCCAAGACAAACTATATTAAATGTAAACTGTGCTCATCTCAATCACACATTTTGAAAACTTGTCAAAGATTTATTGAGATGCAGCCTAATGCACGTTTAAATGCTGTCAGAAAACTCCACGTCTGCTTACATTGTTTATCGGACTCACATGAAGTCAAAACTTGTAAAAGTATGTTCAATTGCAATAAATGTAAACAGAGACATCACTCTATGATTCACCGGGATCAGAGTGAGGGAATAGCTCAGATATCTGACAGCACAGACACTACTGAGATTTCTACTAAATCTCATGTGGCCTCTATTAAGGCCAATATTTCAAATGTGCCTACCAGTCGAAGCATGCTCTTAGGTACAGCCATGGTGACCATATGTCACAACGAGAGCATCTTCACTGTCAGAGTCCTGATTGATTCAGGATCTGAAGCAACCTTCGTAAGAAAAAGTCTACAAAAACGGTTAAATCTGACAAGCAAAAAGGTCAGCGCCCGAGTTTCAGGGCTGAATAATACATTATCAGGACGAGTTCAATCGGTATGCTCGATTACAATTGGTCGCCCCGTAACAAAAGTTTAAGACTAGAAGCGGAAGCGTTGGTACTGCCAAAATTGACTGGACTGCTTCCATCCAGGTCAATTAACTCGTCGATTGTAAAAAGGTTACCCAACATCCCCTTAGCGGATAATAATTTCTATACGAGTCAAAAGGTTGACTTGTTGATTGGGGCGGATCTTTACCCGAAAATCATTCTAAATGGGGTAAAATTGAAAATCTCTGGATCCCTCGTAGCACAACGTACAGCGTTCGGTTGGATTATAACAGGTTCTGTTCACTCCGAAGAAACGAAGGTAACTGGCAAAGGCCACAAACAAAATTCAACAATAATTCAACAAACACAAAATCATTTTTGTAGAGTAAATAATACTAATTTTATATTTACACAACAGAAACAACATCAGCAGAAGCACCAGCTTCAACGGGATCAAAGTAACGATGATGGCGAAACAAATGAAGCGCCCGGCTCATCGAATCGCACCGATACGCATGGTAGCGTCGGTGTGCCGACACTGCCTGCAGCAGCGCTATCTCTGTCAGCAACATCCGTAGGCAGCACACCGCCGAGCAGCGCTGAAGCGACAAATACCAACAATTTCGCTTATTACACGGGCGCCGTTGAAACGGTGGCAGCAACGGCTGTCACAGCTGCAACGCACCGACATGCTGACGCAGCGACGCCACCACTACCACCCCAATCACAATCGTTGCCGCCAGTATCAGCTGTGGCGTCCTCATCAGCAACAGCGCACTATCCACCACCACACCAGCAACACTATGCCACGAGCAACGCAGTGGCGCCACTGTCGGATGCTTTTCACCACCACCAGATGCAGCTACAGCTACAACAACAATACGAGCTGCGTTATCAACTGCAAACAGCCTATTATCATCAGCAACAGCAGGCGCCGCCGTCTCAATCGCAGCAAGAAGACCAACATCCGTCTACACAATACCAACATGCGGCGGCCACAACAACAACAGTAAATCAACATGCAGCGCGCAGCAACAGACAAGCAACGCTGTCGACAGCCACACATCACACAACCTACACATCACAAGCAGCAACAACAACACAGCAGCAGCAACCTGCAGCAATGGGGCACGCGTTGACACACGCCACACAGCAACAACAACAATCGTGTCAACGGACGTCAGCAGTCACTCAAAGCACTGACCAACGATGTCTCTCCCGCATACCACATGCCCAAGATCGAGCCAGACTCGAGTCGTCTCGCCGACTTCGGCATGCTGGTAACTTCCTTTCGGATTGGCGGCATGGCAACGATCGACTGAGACTCGATTCGTCTCAGCGACATTGCCCGGACCGAACCAGACTCGATTCGTCTCGTCGGCCACCCCATCCAAAGCGAAGGCGTGGACGAGACGCTCGACGTCAAGCAGATGCACGCCGTATCATCAAGGATAGGCAAGCAGCACTACGGACGTTTACTCCCGGCTCATGTTGCCCGGGTTACAACCAGCGGCAATGGGCCAACTCATCGCCCAAAATACGTCGCTGGGATATATCATATGCGGCGTCGTATAACATCGGCACAATAAAGTGCACTGGCTGTCAACGCCTCTCACATTTACCACCTACCCAGGATCGAGTTAGACTCGAGTCGTCTCGCCGACCTCGGAAGGTGGTGACTTCTATGCAAATTGGCGGCATGGCAATGACCGACCCGGACCGAACTAGACTCGATTCGTCTCGTCGGCCACCCCATCTGCAAAGAAGACGTGAAAGAGGAAGTGCAGAAGCCATTTAGTTAAGTTAGTTTTAAGTAATTGATTGTAAACTGCATTTGCAGTAATACTGCAAGGCGGGGAGAATGTTGACGCCGCCCCCGCCCAATTTCTTTACCACGTCTGTATCGGCAGAGCAATCTTTTCTTTCCCTCTTTTTCGAAGTTTTTTCGATGTTTAATTCGCGCGCAACTAAACTCTAACTAAATAGTTGCGCGCTCTCTTCTTTTGCGACAGCCCTGCTCTACAGGCGTGGTAAGTGTGGTTTCAAATTTTTATAATTAAACGCATATATTATATGAAACTTTTGGTTTTATTTATTTATTTAACATTTGTGGAATAATTGCGCCAACCGTTTCCCCACGGCCAACCACATCATTGGAACGAACGAGCACCGTGCTCCACCACCCGAATTATCTACTGGTTTTATTAATAAATTTTGATAATTGGTTGCTTCTAATTCAGGAATTTTTACAATGTAAACAATAGCTGTTTTATTATGTAAGACTGATACTTCAGCGAACTCTAACATTTCTTCGACTGATAAAGTTGTTATATTATTTTTTTGAAATATTTTGTGGACTTCTTGTAATTCTATTTCGTTTAAAAGTAAAGTATTTATTCTATTTTGTTTTGCCCATTGAGTTGCATATTTGACATTTATTATTTCTTCTTTGATTAGTCTTACTTGATTTTGGAAACCTTTTATTATTATTTCATTATTAAACAAATTATCTTTCTTTATTGCATTTTTTAACATATTTGAAATTGTAGTTAAGTCATTAATTCTATTCTGTAGTTGTTTATTTATAATGATCTGGTTGTTATTGTTTGTATTAAGGCTATTTAGATTATTTTGTATTATTAATAGATCATCATGATCTGGATTTCCTGCAACATATTTCCAGGCTGATCCGATCCAATTTATTGATCTAGTTTGGCGGTCTTGCGAAGTGAGTGTATTTAATGCAGTGAGTGATTGTACTATTTCGTGAGTTAGAGTATGAAAGAGATAACTTGTTTTAAGATCTTTAATGGTATGTTCACGAATTTTTAGAAGTTCAATTTCTATTTGCTGAAGATCTATTAAGTGGATTAATTTTATGGATGACGTTTGTAGCTTCCCTATTCCTTTATAGATGGTAATGGTATGTGCGTCTGTATAGTTCGTAATGTCGAGATTTTCCTTTGCCATTGGCAACCACAATAAGAGTAAAATTATCCTGGAACAGTGAATTATAAAAGGTTAGAAATAATAATTTTTTTTTTTTTTTTTTTTTTTTTAAGTTAGACATTTGACTAACTAAACATTTTTGATGTTACTTTTATGAACAACTCTCCCATTTGCTGTAATAATTGTTGTGTGTTTGTCTTCTTTTACAATTTCCTTTTTATATCGTGGTGAAAGTTTAGATCCTAATCTGCTATTTTGCTTAACAAATATTGTCTGCCCTGGTGTGTAAGTTTTAATTTTTTTTCGGTCCTTGTTATGGTTTTCTAGGTCAGTTGCCTGTTTTTGTTTTAGTTTTTCTATGTTATTCTGTCTACTTCTATCGTATTCTTCAGGATCTGTGGTTACGTTTCTGCCGAAAAATATTTCTATGGGGCGTTTTTTTGTTACGGAATGTATTGAGTAATTGTACTCATAGACTGCTCTGTCCAATAATTCGTCAAATGTCCGATGTACTTGTTTTGTTTTTAGGCATCTCATAATTTCTAAAAGGGTGGAATGAAATCTTTCAACTTGTCCATTTACAGAGCTCTTGTAGGGCGGAGCTTTAAAAACATTCATACCTAGCTGATCTTTCATCATGAAAGTAATAGTTGCAGAATTAAGAGGCTTTTCGTTATCTACTATAACGCATTTGGGTACTCCATAATAAAATAAAATGTCGTGCAAAGGTTTTTTTATATCTTCTATTGATTTTGACTGGATTATTCTTGCTTGTGCAAGTTTTGAAAATTTATCTATAGCTGTTAAGACTAATTTTTTTCAGTTGAAAATATGTCTATGTGACGTGTATGTCCAGGAAACTGAGGTATTGGGGTTTCTGTAATTGCTGGATTTGGAGGATGCCTATCATATTTTCCTTCCTTGCATACTTGGGATTGTTTTACCAATGTAGCTATTCTTTGTCTCATTTTCGGGAAATAATATTTTTCTGATAGTTGCAGTTTGTTTTCCTGAGCGTTCCTATGAGCCCTGTTATGAATCTGTAAAATTATCTCATCCTGGTCTGTTTCTTTTGTTATGTCTTCTACTTTCATTTGATTTTAAAAGACCTAAAATGTTTTGGATACAATCTTTGAATCTGTCCCATTATGTCTTCTGTCGTGTAGATTCCATTTATTACTGGAGGGTTTAAGTACTTTCTCAATATTTTCAATAAATCATCATCAGAAGGTTTAAAAACAGTGTGTCTATGGAATGTAGGGAATGGAATGGTAAACTTGTAGTCAGGAGGATGTTCTTTGTAAATAAAGATTTGGTTTTTAAAACGTTTATCGGTACCTCAATGCTGGGAATAAGATTATGAGAAGAGCTTTGAGCACTGTGTTTCTGTTATTGAATTAATTTCATATTGCTTTGGTACTCGAGACAATGCATCAGCTACAATATTTTCTTTTTCTGGTTTATAGAGTAATTCCTTATTGTACTCATCCAGGTATGACTTCCATCTTTTAATCGCTATTCCACCTTTCCAATTACAATCATGTGTAAGTGGTTCGTGATCTGTGTAAATTTTTACTTTGGAACCGCCATAAAGATAACCTTTAAAAGTCTTTACTGCCCAACATATGGCTAACATTTCTTTTTTCGCTGTTTCATAGCCTTCTTCTGTTTTTGATAGAGTTCTCGATATAAACGCGATTGGTCTGTCAGAATGAGAGAGTACTGCTCCAATTGCATGATCAGAGACATCTGTAGTTAATGTAAATTCTTTATTGAAATCGGGGTATTGTAGTATTACGTCATCGGACATTAATGCATTTTTTTTTATAACAATTATTACCTATGTGATCCTTTAGTATATCATCAAGGGCGCGTTGGAATATTGAGGGGGCATTTTTCAACCCAAAGGGGAGTCTAGTGAATTCGTACTTTCCGTTATTCACGGAAAACGCTGTTTTTTCTATATCACTGTCCTTCATGAGGATCTGATGGAACCCACTCTTGAGGTCTAACACAGAAAATATTTTATTGTTGCCTAACTGTGCAAGTACTCCGTTAATGTCTGGTATAGGGTATCTGTCCGCTATTGTGACACTGTTTAATTTTCTATAGTCAATTACCATTCTGTATTTTTTTGTATTTGATGCATCTAATTTTTTGGGGACAATCCACACAGGTGAATTGTAGGGTGATCGGGAAGGCCGTATTATATTGTTATCTAAAAGTTCTTTAATTTGCTTGTTGACTTCGTCTTTCAAAGCCATCGGGTACTGATAGAATTTTGAGTATACTGGTGTGTCTGTACTTGTGCGTATTTCGGCTTTAACGTTAGTGGTATAGGTCAGTTTGTCATCGGGTTTTGCAAAGAGATTTGGATATTTTTTTAGCAAACGATTTAATTCCTTTTTTTGACAATTTGTAAGATGATCTAATATGGGTATAATTGTATTTACTGATTCAAATTTTTTCTCTTTTATGGGAATACTCATGCCGTTTCTAAGGAACAATTTACCTCTTTCGATGTCAATAATTGCACATAGTTCCTTCAAACTGTCATTTCCTAATATTCCGTCAAATGTTCTGAGCGTTGGTAATAAAAAGAATTTAACTATTGATTTTGGATCATTAAACAAATTAGCCATTTTGTAATGGGTTATTTTTATTTTACCTCCTACGGATACTGCATTAAATGGGGTTTCATTCTGTAGTGGATTCTGTACAAATTTTGGCTGAATATAATTTCTATTGGATCCGGTATCAATCAGTATTTTAAGCATTTGTCCGCTCCTCACCTTACATTCGAAGTACGGAAGTGAGGAGTCAGTTATTCAAAAAAATTAAGATAAACAGAATCGGATTGCTGTTCGTGATCACTATTTTCAATAACTTCGGTATAGTCGCTAAGTGTTTCATCGTAATCTGTTTGTTCTTCTTGTTCTGAGATAGTTTGCTGATAATCAGCCATAGTTGGTACTGGTTCTTCTGTGCCTGTTTGTTGGTAAGTATCTGTCTGAATATTAAAATTCCATTGTCGTTTGGCTATCTCGGTAGTGGGCATGGGTGGTCTTTTACCTAAATCAAATTGTGGTCGGTTCATGTAGTTAATCTGCTTAGTTTGGATACTTCTGTCAATGTCCATCGGTTCTGGTCGTGGTTGTGGTTTGGCAACCATAGGACGAGGTGGTTGGTATAATGGTCGTTGTATGTTATGGTTCTGTGCGAATTGGTTACCTATATTAGTAAAATATGGCCTTTGTTGTGGTTGTTCGAAAAAATTATTTAATTGTCTGGGATTCATAGTTGGGTTTTGCGGTGTGTTAATTCTAGGTGGAATAAATGGTCTAGCTTGAAAATATGAAAAATGAGGTGTCGGAACCTGACGTGGTACTAACGTTGGTCTATTGGGTTGATTTCTAAATATGTTTTGTTGTTCTCTATTTGACGCATGATTGGTACGGTGTGCTTGATTTTCCAGTTTCAAACATAAATGCAATGCAGTTGGTAAATCAGCAGGCTCCTTCATGCCGAGAAGACGTGAAAGGTCTCCACGTAATCCGCGAATAAAGGTATCAAGAGCCTTATCCCTGTACAGCTTGGTCATTAATTGTTCCGATTCTCTGCCTAATTCCATACACCCTATCTTAGTAAGGATCAACGATAAATGTTTATAGACGGCCTGATGGAATTCCTCAACAGACTGGTTAGCACCTTGTGCTAGGGTGGTCATTTGGTACTCTAATGTACCCAAGTCCCTTTTATCTGCATAATGTAGCGTAAGGCATTTGGAGATGGCACTCCAATTTAAAGGTACATACGTTGTACGATTCTAACGCAGTGTCTGCGTTACCGGTTATTTTATTGCGAATGGTATGCAAAATACCAAAGTATTTTGGCGTACCAACTGTGTGTTCGTAAGTTCTTAAAATTCTGTCTACACTTTTTTTCCATGAGCCAAACTCGGCTGGGTCACCGGAAAATTCTCTTAAAGTTTTTACTATGTCTGGCACTTTGTCTAGTTCTCCTAAATTACCTAGGTGCTCTTGGTCAATTCCTTGACTCTCTACATTGGTAAAATCAAATGTTTGATTTTGAGTTTGTTGTAATAAAATCGGTAATTGTTCATATAACACTTGCCGAATGGCATTTTTTAAGTCGCTAGGTTGGGTCATTTCTGTTGTTTTGAAATGTCGCTTGTCTTTGTAACTGTCTTTGTCGTTGGTGGGGATTTTGTTCAATATCAATTAATGGAGGTCTAACTAAATTGTTTGGATTAGCCATCCGTTTTATCAAAATTTAATTTTGTATTATTAACTTGATTGGAGTATTTTTACTACCATAAGTTTTTCATGATTCGCCTTAATCAATCAATAACATTATTTTAATTTATTATTATTGTTTTTGAAAACCAGTAGCTGGTTTTACCCTTTTATCCTGGAGGGTCCTTTGGGTAGGAATCGCAGAATTGGGTTAAATTATACTACTTTTGCTTACAAAACTTCGTTAAGTTAATTGTTTGCAAAAGTAGGAGTTATTATTTTTATCGCTTTACGCCCTTTTGATTATTTGTAATTTTATATGCACTTAAATTTCACAATTTCAATTAGTTAATTTCACTTTCACTTAGGTTTAATATTTTATGAAATATTTATATAAAATTTTAGTTTTCTACTTAATAATTATGTTTTGAGATTTAATATCAATTTGTTTGTATAAAATTTAAAATTCTCTAATATAATTTTTATTTTCAATTAAACTTAATATCTGTATATTTTTTTCATAAATTTTCAACATTTCAGGTATAATTTCTGGCGTACTTTATTTATTTCTTTTCTTTTCACTTTCAAATATCAAACTTTAATTTTTTAATTCACTTATGTTTCAAAATTACTTAAATTCTAACTTACATACATTAGAGAATTTGATGTGGTCGCTCCTCCTGGTAACTCGGATTTTGTCCCGTTTGCTTCCTACTAGGGATCCTGCAACTTACACAAGTGTAGAGGGTGTCCTGCGGGCTGTCCTGACAAGACTTGCAATCCACCGATGTTGTCCAACAAGGTCTACTTTTAAGTTTTTATCCTCGTTGGTCCCTGCTCGGGCGCCAGTTAAGTTCTTCTTTATTGAATTTCTAAAAGAAACTGATACATAGAATCTTAAAAATACCCTAAGCTAGCTGTGGTTCAACGGCAGCGGCGTCAGCAGAGTTCAACGGATGTTGAATGGTCAGCAGAATTGAAGTTGATTATTGTTGTTGATATTATTATTTATTGATCAGCAATAATGTCGATCACTTTTGGGAGTTGCAGCGGATGTTTGTTTATGTTATTCAACTTTAACAACAACATTGTTGCAATGATTGTTGTTATGTTGAAATAAATATTTGTTGTGTCAACTTTTAAGTTATTGAACTTTAACAATTACATTGTAGCAATGAATATTGTTGAAATAAATATTTGTTATATTAACTTATATATAACAACCCCTAACAAAACTATTTAATTCATCTCTTATGCAAAGCGTATTTCCATCCATATGGAAAAAGTCATTTATAATTCCTTTACATAAGAGTGGATTTTAGGTCTCCACTAATTTCTTGTTGTCAGCACGGTTTTCGTAAAGAGAAATCTACAATAACTAATTTGCTTGAAGTTGTATCACATGTATCAACGAGCTTTAGGGAGAATAAGAATACTGATGTTATATACACAGATTTTAGTAAAGCTTTGAATAAAGTAAACCATTCAATTCTTTGGAATAAACTTGATCTTCTTGGTTTTCAACCAATATTTCTAAAATGGGTTGCTTCTTATCTTAGTAATAGAATTCAACAAGTTATATTTAACGATTCTTTTTCTGACATAACCAATGTTCCTTCAGGTATTCTTCAAAGTAGCCATCTTGGTCCAATTCTGTTCTTGTTATTTTTTAATGACATATCATCTGTTATTAAGTTTTAAAAAGTTTTATTATATGCTGACGATGTAAAACGTATACTTCAAACAGAGAAAGATGTCAGTTGCAAACAGACTTATAGCGAGATTCTGTAACCATTCTCTTGTCTCTATTTGAGACATATTGAGACAAAGTCTCAATTTGAGACTAGTTACTATTCACTAAACAGTCTCTAGTGTTAGTCTCAAAATGTTGAGACCTGGTAGTTAGCAGGTCACAAAACTAAAAAGAGTTCTTGTCTGCCATTTTGAATATACTGAATAGAGATCATCATAGTTATTAATCTATTGTCGTTTCTTTATATTTTGTAAGCAACTCAAACACGAAAATATGAAAAACAAATCAATTTTACAAAAATTTCGTAAATGTTATGAAACAAAGTGAACATATATTTTTATTTTTATTGATAATTATGTTTTTTGACTATGCTATAGGAAATTTAATATTTGTTATCGACATATTTATTTTCATTCAAGTGTAAAAACATCCCTGAATAATGAAATGTAATAGATTTTGAGACTGTCACTTACAGAATAGCAAAATCATCTCAAGTCTCAAAAATTGTCTCTAACTCAAAATCTCAAATTTAGAGACTTGAGACTGTCTCACGTTACAGAATCGCACGGTTAACCCATTAGGTCCCAATGCTCCCATTTGGGAATTTGTACAAATAACGAAATTTTATCGAAAATCACCCATATATCGAACAGCCGATTATCAGTTTCATATTTTCACATTCCTATGCTTATAATCAGCTGTTCTTGACGATCTCCAATGATCACGTGTACAGTAGCAAGTAAATATTTTCGGAAGTGGTACATTTTTCTTTTCTTCGGGTTTTTTTCGCTAAATTTGTTTCTTTTAACAATAAAATCCATATGTAATCTTCTTTATTGTGCTATATTGTGACGTAAGTAAATAAAATAAACAGTTTTTTATTGAACAAATTGCTTGAATTTTTTAATACCGATGAATTTGTAATGTTCCCAATTGGGAGCATTGGTGCCTATGTCAAAATTGTGTCGTTTAGATTGGCAACAGTCTTCTTGGAAAGGACTTCAAAATTAAGCCATTGATAGAAAAACTCAACGAAAATTTTTTGAAACTCAACGTGTTTTCAAAACAATTGTCTATAGATGAGCAGATGGTACGATATTACGGAGGTCACTTCCTAAAGCAATTTATTAAAGGAAAGCCAATACGTTTTGGGTTAAAACAGTGGATTATGGCCTGTGGAAAAACTGAGTTTTGTTACAATATTGAACTGTATCAAGGAAAAAGAGAGATCCTGTTGAGAAGGATTTGACAAGTGTCATAACTTCATAACTTCAATGGTTAATCATCTGGAGAATCCTGAAGACCACGAACTATATTTTGACAATTTCTTTTCAAGTTTCAAACTGATTTCACTTCTAAGTAAGAAAAATGTGCGTGCCATCGGAACAGCTAGATTCAATCGTCTCAATTAGTGTCCTATAAAAACAGATGACGCTATGAAAAAAGTACCTCGAGGCGTTGTTGATTATAGATTTGACAAACATAGTGAAGTACTAGTTGTCTCATTGAATGATAATAGATGTGTAAAAGTTATTAGCAATCACCTAAATATATTTCCAATGCTACCGGTTCAAAGATACTGCAAAAAGGACAAAAAGTATGTCGAAGTACTTCAGCCTAATGTAATATCACAATATAATAATTACATGGGAGGTGTTGATAAGTTAGACTGGCATATTAATAAATACCCTGTAAAAATTAGAGGAAAAAACTGGTAATTCAGGCTTTTTACAAACTGTTTGAATATTTGTATGTACAATGCATTCGTTTTATATACACACAAAAAAGTAAAGTGTGAATTCTACACCTTTGGAAGCAATATTAACACCAATTTATGGTGTCATTCTCATTTGTAACACCAAAACAGTGCAACGTGAGAAAATGTGAAGTCATTTTACTAATTTGCTCGCTGATCTGCACTTTAAAGTGTAAGCTTAACACTATTTGGTAGTCAGCATTGCTGTTCATAACAATGGCGTTACCATAAGTTAGAAAAAAATTTACTACAATACCAATCCACCACTTGCAATTTGATGTATGCCATAAATGCGAATTGCTTTTCTTGCAAAGTATCACAATTATATATATAAAAATTTATATCCTTCTTTTGTCGACTAATTTGGTTTTAACTTGAAAAATTATTGACAAATTGCTGATTACGTCGTATACCCATCTCATACCAATGCGAAAATTCCCTAGAGTAAACTTATGGTTTATTAATTACCCAATCTGGCAATAAATTCTCGCGATGTTCAAAATCGCCCTTAACCGCTCTCTGTCTACCATCTCATGTATGAACGGCGGTATACACTAACTCGCACATGGATAGAGACAATGTTTGAATGATGGATCATGATCAGGCATGGGCAGGGATGGGCACCATGACAATCAAACAAGCATCACAAAATGAGATTGTGTTAGTGCGCTTACTGTGGGACCAAGCGTACCAGCAACCAAAAATAATCAGTCTGCTTGCAGATGTCGATCGAGCGGGTCTATGTCGCACGAAGCCGCAATGCTACGAATACGTATGTATATACATATGCACATTTTTAAGAATATGTGCATAAACCATTGAATATAAAATATAATTATTTTTCATTTCAAGCAAGAATAAAATTTAAGTTATTAGTTAATTATAAATTAGTAATCTAATTCATTTAAAAACTTAAAAATAAATTAAATTTGTGTATGAAAAGAAAATATAAATCTATATTTGAATTCATCGAATATTTTAAATATATAACGAAACTTCAATAAAGTTAAAGCTATTAGAAAATGAAAGCTATTATAATATGAAATATTATGAATACACATTTCAAGAGGTCAGTTAATTTCAAACAATTATCCGAGTGTCAAAAAAAAAAGAGTTCATTCTGTAATAAATTTATGAAGGTTATTTATTTCTTTGTGAAAGATTATAAAATGTCTTTTTAAATTTTGCTTAAATACAAAATTTAAAACTTTTTGACATAACAAGCACTGCGGCTTCCCAGAATTATTCAAAAGAAAAAAAAATTCAAATTCCCACTCTGTCTGAAACGTTTTTTGGTCTTCCATGTTTATACTCGCATATGTGTTCATTTATATACGGCATACAACTCGTGCGCATCAACCTGCTCAGTTCAACTTCTGATTGCAGACTGATTTTAACATCGCTTTGTTCCATCGTAAGTGCTCGTTTTACGCTCTTCGCTTGTGCGTGTTAGAGACAATCGGTGTGTGTACGTATACGATAGCTTACGCTCTTTTAGCACCTGCTAAGACTTTGCCATGCCGTATATAAATGAACACATATGCGAGTATAAACATGGAAGACCAAAAAACGTTTCAGACAGAGTGGGAATTTGAATTTTTTTTTTCTTTTGAATAATTCTGGGAAGCCGCAGTGCTTGTTATGTCAAAAAGTTTTAAATTTTGTATTTAAGCAAAATTTAAAAAGACATTTTATAATCTTTCACAAAGAAATAAATAACCTTCTTAAATTTATTACAGAATGAACTCTTTTTTTTTTTGACACTCGGATAATTGTTTGAAATTAACTGACCTCTTGAAATGTGTATTCATAATATTTCATATTATAATAGCTTTCATTTTCTAATAGCTTTAACTTTATTGAAGTTTCGTTATATATTTAAAATATTCGATGAATTCAAATATAGATTTATATTTTCTTTTCATATACAAATTTAATTTATTTTTAAGTTTTTAAATGAATTAGATTACCAATTTATAATTAACTAATAACTTAAATTTTATTCTTGCTTGAAATGAAAAATAATTATATATTATATTCAATGGTTTATGCACATATTCTTAAAAATGTGCATATGTATATACATACGTATTCGTAGCATTGCGGCTTCGTGCGACATAGACCTGCTCGTTCGACATCTGCAAGCAGACTGATTATTTTTGGTTGCTGGTACGCTTGGTCCCACAGTAAGCGCACTAACACAATCTCATTTTGTGATGCTTGTTTGATTGTGATGGTGCCCATCCCTGATCATGATGTTTTACAGACACGATTTACCGACGGTTTTTTAATTTGTTTGTATTTGTCTAGAGACAGAAGCGCCTACTTAAATATATTTCAAAATTAGTGGTAAGGCAGGAAGTTATTCTTTGTATGTGCTCGTCAATTCTTCTATACGAAAAATAAAAATTGTTCAAAGGTCTAAGACAAAAAAGCGTTTAATTACAATAGTAAAATGTTGAGGCCTATCACTCAGCCACGGACAATTGTATTTCATCTTAAACGAGAAAAAATATGTTGAAAAATGGAAAAATCCAATTATTCCGACATCAGTTTTTGTTCCTATTCAAGTGCTCGCAAGTGTACGTACATCTGTATGTATATAACCAGCGAAATTAACAGTTATTCGTGGACGCAAAGAAAGGGTTGCCATCAACTAATGCAAGATATACCTTAAATATGAAATATTTTCATTGACTTATGGTATATTTACATTCCCATACGTGGGAGCAAATGTACATACATATGTACATATGTTACTTGTGCATTTATGAGTAGATATTTGTTTAGTTTTATAATAAAAGATTTAGCATAAAATATAAAGAATATGTTCAGCAACCACGGATTAATAGTACCTATGCTGTTATGTGCATCTGTATGTATTAAAAAATTGTTGAATAATATATAAATGTTCATCTGTAAAAAGGTGCAAAATTTAACCCCACACGATAGTATAGTTTAAGAAGAATTTATTTTTCAATTTAAATATTAACAAATACACACCAATAATAATTGGAAGTGATGTGGTTTTCTTAATCTGCGGCTATGCGCAATATATGCATTTATCTAAATACAATTAAAATCCCGCATAAATTATTTGCTTTTTGAAACTACTACACATGAAAAAATGCATGGCAATCAAGGTGCCATCTCATTTCGCGCATCATGGCTTGCTTTGTCTTCATCTGAAATCAGTCGGGAAATTTCTTGCTTCAACAGACAAAATAACTAAAATTGTTAAATAAATAAGGAATTGATTAATACGAACGCAAATGTTGGTAAAAGTGAAAAGTGGAAATGTGATAAAACTCATTGATATAAACACAGATACCAGAGCGAAAGATGTGCTTGATTTCAGTAAGTTTTTTCTTGTTTGTGGGTTAGTTAAAGTTTGTGAACCTTTATTGCATTATCATTTCAACAGTTTGTTCAAAATTCGGCATTGCGTACAATATCACAATAAAATTTCTGGACCGGGATAAAGTTCCAATAGAGGAAGACCATATAAAGGGTGATTTTTTAAGAGCTTGATAACTTTTTTTTAAAAAAAAACGCATAAAATTTGCAAAATCTCATCGGTTCTTTATTTGAAACGTTAGATTGGTTCATGACATTTACTTTTTTAAGATAATTTCATTTAAATGTTGACCGCGGCTGCGTCTTAGGTGGTCCATTCGGAAAGTCCAATTTTGGGCAACTTTTTCGAGCATTTCGGCCGGAATAGCCCGAATTTCTTCGGAAATGTTGTCTTCCAAAGCTGGAATAGTTGCTGGCTTATTTCTGTAGACTTTAGACTTGACGTAGCCCCACAAAAAATAGTCTAAAGGCGTTAAATCGCATGATCTTGGTGGCCAACTTACGGGTCCATTTCTTGAGATGAATTGTTGTCCGAAGTTTTCCCTCAAAATGGCCATAGAATCGCGAGCTGTGTGGCATGTAGCGCCATCTTGTTGAAACCACATGTCAACCAAGTTCAGTTCTTCCATTTTTGGCAACAAAAAGTTTGTTAGCATCGAACGATAGCGATCGCCATTCACCGTAACGTTGCGTCCAACAGCATCTTTGAAAAAATACGGTCCAATGATTCCACCAGCGTACAAACCACACCAAACAGTGCATTTTTCGGGATGCATGGGCAGTTCTTGAACGGCTTCTGGTTGCTCTTCACCCCAAATGCGGCAATTTTGCTTATTTACGTAGCCATTCAACCAGAAATGAGCCTCATCGCTGAACAAAATTTGTCGATAAACACATTTCGAACCGAACACTGATTTTGGTAATAAAATTCAATGATTTGCAAGCGTTGCTCGTTAGTAAGTCTATTCATGATGAAATGTCAAAGCATACTGAGCATCTTTCTCTTTGACACCATGTCTGAAATCCCACGTGATCTGTCAAATACTAATGCATGAAAATCCTAACCTCAAAAAAATCACCCGTTAGTATCTACAATTAAGCAGTTTGGAAGTTGCTCCTGATTTTTGCTAGAAATTTTAGACAAAGGTAAGCTAAGACAAAATCCCAATTATTTGTGCTAATATGAATTACAATGTACAATCTTAAGCAGAAAATAATTTCAATGACAAGGCAATAAGCTCTAGTTTTGAAGCTATCGGAAATGAAGTGAGTATAAAAAATGGGCGTATGTGCAGAATATGAACTACTAGCTACATACATAGCATTTGCACGCAAATTAGTCGCATTGTTCATTTGCATTCAATAAATGTTCATATTCTGCTCAGCGAGTATAAAAGATTTGAATGTTTACAAATATTGAGTTGTTGTATTTACATAGGCATTATTTGACTTTCTTAAGGAAGGTGATGGTGCTCATATACTGGAGGAATACAACCAAACAAAAACATTAAGTGATGCCTCACGCCGAATATTGGTGCGTGAAGCTGTAAACTTTCTGCGCAAAGTTTGTGGTAATTATCCATCTCGGCAACAAAAAATAGCTCTTGCAAAAGCCATTATCGCCAATTTTCCAGTTTACAAATGCAGCGCAAGCGAGATAGGAGGAATTGTAAGTGAGTTTTTTTAAGTAAAGAGCGATAGTAACTATAAATACGTACGGCGACTATAATCTTTTTTTACACAGGATCTCTTTTACAACCCCGCGGAAAATTCAGGATACCTGGTTTCAAAGCTAAAAAATTTGAATAGAAAAAGGCGCACGAATCTTAGCCAGAGTTCAAGTGAATCAAATACAGATGGACGTAAGAGCACAGCAGAGGAATTTGATGTAGGTTTCTTCAGAAATTGTGTCGTTGGAGGGAACTCTGAAGATATAAAGCAAAAATTGAAAACAACGCTGAATGAGAGAATTCGTTATTGTACCCTACATCTTGATGTTTTGAAAGCTTTTCCGATTTTTCGATACGATCCATCCCTGGTATATAAGACAACATTTGTAAAATAATCTTTATTACTAGTAAACAGTTTTCAGATTTCATTCGATTTTGAACTGCGCTACAATCGTTTAATAGCCAACAGCCTAATTACTTCTTGACGAAGTTATTTAAAATTCACAGGTGACGTTTTGAAAGATACTATTGGAAGCTGTTTAATACCAGGTGAGCATCTTCACTTAGGAAATACATATGTATGTATCAAAAATTCTGATTTAAATTTTAAATTTTTAGAGTGGTTTATTGAAATCAAACCGTTTTTACATCTGCTACGACTACTACCTTCATTTACACTACGCTCAAAGGAAAATAAACAACAACGAGTAAATTTCGAATCAACCATCAATAAATTTATAAATTTTCAAAATGTAAGTATGTATGGAGTAACGTTTGCGATAAAACTATAACTGTTGTTCTGCTTTTATTCAAATATAAATTAAAAAGTAGCAATAATTTGTCCTATAAGAAAACCAATAATTTAACTATCTTTATAATTTTAGATAATTACATTTAATTCAAAGTCGTCTATGGGGACTTCGAATTAAACAGCAAGCAGCCCACAATCGTAGCATCTGGAAAAAGTAAGGAGGAAATTGTTCAGTATTTTATTTTAATTGACGGTAAAGCTTTACATGTGCCTATAACATATACTTTCATTGAGGTATTTGATTTATATTTTCAGTCATTTTATGTATTCCATATAGAATTCGATCCAAATTTTTTTCTAAGTTCATTTACAAAGTTGAACCGAATGTAAAGTGTTCTAATCGAGTTTTTGAGATTTATATGAAGTTCAAAAGCAAAATTTATGCTGAACGATCAGTAATTTAAAAAATGGGATATCAGTAGGGAGAAAAAGTTTTATAAATAAGTAGTACTAATCTAAATGAAAATGTAAAATTTTGTCTATCAAAGGTTTTACCAGAATACGAAACATGTATACTTTCATTGATATTCTTAATATTTACGAGGTGTCTCCTTCGAAAAATAAGGAGGTAATCCCCTTTGACAACCGGAAATTTAAAAAGCCTTATGATTACTATCATATTAATTCTAATATATACATAATAATAACGGATGTAATTTTTATCTAAATAATATATGTAAATAGTTTTTGAACTGAATAAAAAATGAATCAAAAACGAGTTCCGTTTCATTCCAGCCTTTATGTGGGGGCAAATTTTGGGGAATAGATAAGAGTTAAAATTACACCTTTTAGTGTAAATTTTTTTAGCACTTTATTGGAGCTAAAACTGCACTCAAAATTTAAGACTTAATAGAGTTAAAATTACACCTTTTAGTGTAATTCTTATTAACACTTTATTGGAGTTAAAATCACACTTTAAGGTGCTGTTTACAAATACTCCGCATTAGTGTCAAACTTGCTCCTTTTATTGTTATTTATTTTGACTCTTTTTGGTGTTAAGTTTACACCTTTTTTAGTTTATATATACAGCAACACCGAAGAGTGCTGTTTTGACACCAAAACTTTTTTGTGTGTAACATAAGTCATGAAAGGATTTCTTATCTTGACTTCATTCGTATGGTAACGCGAAGCTATTTGCATATACATTCTGACTATTACAAAACATGTTTTAGCTGCTATTCCAAATGGAAAACAAAAACGATGTGCGGTTCTGTAAAAAAGATGCACGTAAGATGTATACTGAATGCGATCGAGGTATGCACGTTCATTGCTTTGTGGACTATCACAATATGATTTAAGTTTTATTTACCCAATGATCCAATTTGGGATCTAACTATTCAGATGAAATAAAATATATATATGATTTCTGAAAACAGAAATTTGTGCGTTTGTCTCCATATTTTAGACCAGACTAACTAACTAAATGGGGAAAAAATTGGGACCTAATGGGTTAAACAACCTAGTTTCTTGATGTGATAGAAATGACATGCCATTGAACCTTAATAAATGTAAAACGGTGTGCTTTTCACGTAGAGCTGTAGACCCTACTTCATACGCATTACAAAACTTTGGGTTGGAGCAAGTATGCAGTTCTGTTGATCTGGGAGTAACTATAGACCCCAAACTCAATTTTAATGTTCACGCATCTTCCACGGTTTCTAAAGCTAAAGGCGCTCTTAGTTTTGTTAAACGTTGGTCTAAAGAATTTAGAGATCCGCTTACCACAAACATTTTTTTACATCTCTAGTGAGGCCTATATTAAAGCAGTGGCGTAGCTACAACATCAGGCGCCCGGGCCAAGGATATTCTGCCGGCCCCCTTTATCTACCAACCTACAAGTTTCATGAGGTGGTTCGAACAAAAGTGAATTTTAACAAAAAATCATCGATATTAAGTTTATAAAATTTAGGGACTAGAAGCCACGCATGTTCTGAAGTTCAAACATTCTCACAATACGGTTTTTGCCACGTTGCCCGTATATTACTTAGTAATAATAATATAACTTACCGCTATACTCGACGAGTCAGTACACAAAAATGCACAAAATTTTACAAAAAATGTGTACCTGCACAAACATTTGGGGTCACTAACCCTCACTACCCACGATCGCATAAACCAGGGGTGGGCATATTAGCCCTCATTGGCATTTTGCCCATGCGGGCACTTGAGGGCTAGGTGAGGGGATCATCGCGGGCAAACATGAAGAGGGAAGTGAGAGCAACGTATTTTACCGCTCCATATGTACAAATGAGAGCAACGTATTTTCCCACACCATGTTTACAAATGAGAGCGCGCGCATATATGGGAAGTTGCACTATGGGTAATAACTGTAAAATTGCCTAACAATTTTGAGTTTCTTTGTAACTGCTATAAATTTATAAAATGTAATACAGATAACAAAAAGTATAATAAATATTTGATTTTAGTAATCTTTTTTTTTTTAATATGTCTTTTATACAAGAATTTAATTTTATTTATTTGAAATAATAAATTATATGTTTGGTTTAATCTCATTTGCTATAGCTACACGCATTATTGTACCAAAATTTAAATCAGATAACCTACTTCTTATTTTAGATATAATTTTCGAAGCAAAAAGTTTCAAAGCTGGTTATTTCTTTAAACTTCCTTATAAAAAGTAATTTCAATAATAACTTCAGTTTATGAACCACTGTTTCTTCAAACACATATGAACAAATGAATCTTATGAGAGCGCAATGTAAATAATTACCCAACAACCCTTCTACCACCCGCCAATCGTAGAATTTCCAACGACTTGAAGTTTTCCCCGTAGAAACGACTCAGCAGATTGCTCTCTCACACCGCAGGGTTGCCAGGCTCGATATACTGTAGTAATTATAAAAATTGTCTTCAATATATTTGAAATTTTCTTAAAATAACCCAAATCCAGAATCGAATGCTATTATTTATTGAATAGTTTGATTTCAGTTTTGATATTTTATATTATGAAAAATTATAATTGAAAACTTAGATGTGTACAAAACTACATATGCGTATTGAGTAATGGCAACATTGTTCGAATGAAAACGAGAACAAAACGCTTGCAGTTCGTAGCGAAGTGAGATGTTTCTGCCATTAGCGTTTGTATTCTATTTGTGTGCTTAGCAAGGTAGAGGAGGAGTAAGGTCACTATCAGCTGATGTTATGTAAACAAAGGCACAGCTGAGAGGTGCCACTGTAGAAACGCCAAGTGTAGTCCGGGGTTGAGTTTCTATTTGAATCCAAGATGGCCGACTTTTAACCGGAAAATGGTTGCATTGTGTTATTTTCTTATAATTTATGTAAAAGTTGTCCCAAAAATATTGGTTATATGTAAAAGTTTAATATATTTTCAAAAGAAAATCGTTTTATTTTAATATATATTCTTAAAGATGAGAACAATATGAGCAAATACATGAAAAATTAAGTTTTTTATTTATGCCTCTTTTTAACTGTGGTAAGTCAATAAATGTTCATCACAGAAAAATGTTACGAACAAATAAGCAACCATGCCGAATAGTGGGGTCTAGATTATGCTCATTCATAGCCATATTTACATTTTTGCCATCGTAACGAAGGTTTTTGCAAAGACAATTTGTTTTAGTTTATTTCATCGTTAAATCCTTTGCGATGGTTTATTTAGTTATTTTAATCTATAAAAAGTGTTTACAATTTTCATGGGACGATAAACATCAGATCGGCTGCGATTTTATTCCAATAAAAGTACGAAATAACCAAACATGGCCACGTTAATATTGCTGCGTAATGGGTCTGGTGCTGTTACAATTTTATGATTTAAGAGATAGTCAAATGTAGTTATCAAATTAGTTGGCCGTGAATTCGAGACAAAATTTTAAATTCAATAGCGTTCTCGTGTAAGAGATCGCTTGCTAGGTAAGCTAAAATTAAACTTTATATCAAAAGATTTACCATGTATTTTTTAAATTCTTTATAGAATCAGCAAAGGAGCTGGTGTAGAACGCTAGTCCCAAACCAATGAGCTTTGTGCTTGAGGGTGGAAGCAACTTTTTGAAGAGCAAATACTACGGTGAGCACATTCGGATGTTGCATAACCTATTGTAAATTGCGCTTAGAATCCCGGTACTGCTGGTCAGGTTTATCAGGCTGTTGGGTAGGTTTTAAGCAAAATTGAATTTACATACTTTCTAATAGCTAAACACCCACCTTGCAGGCCAAAGCGTTACCAGTTGAGCGAATTAATTGACTGGTTTCATCGTGTTATGCGCAAAGATGAAAAATGGTGGGGATACCGTCATTGAGACATGTGTTGTGATCCTACCTTCTTATTGAAAGCCAAGTTCACGAATGTATTACCGATGTCGTTCCCTCCAACATACCGTGGTTGAAAATTTTTGGTGTACAATCAATGGAAGAGCAAGTACCATGAGAATTATGACCATATCGTGCTGCGCAATATTATGATGCCGAATTGGGGAGTGGGGAGAACCAGCTCCACCAAAACCGATAGAACATCGGGATGAACTACGCAAATAATAAACAACACTCATCAAATGAAAGTTGGCAGCGTTGGTGACTAAGCAGCAATTTGAAAAAGAAACATTTGCATCTACGCGAATTACAATTCGTCTTTACATCTAGTGAATTATGGTCGATTATGAATGGTGTGGAAGTTGATATTTAAACTTTAAAAAACAAATAAATGTAATTTGGCTAATATTGATATTTAAACTTTAAAAAACAAATAAATGTAATTTGGCTAATAATGAGCCGCTATTAAAAGTTAGGGAATTTGAGTTGTATTTTTAATTGGGCCAAACAAGTTATTATCGATTTGAATAACTTCAAAAGGAATATATTTCGAACAATAATTTATTTTTTTAAATACTATGGCGGTATCGCTACTGAGCATGGCAAAATAGTGTTGCGTGAGCTAATTTAAACTACTTTTTACTACTATATAGATATTGCAAATTCAAAAAATAATTTCTTTAAGAATCCTTTTTATTTAAAAACTTAGCTTAGAACTAAAAAATAGTGTGGTAAATCTGTTGGGATAATCAAACACTCCATTTGGGAATGAGTAGGATTCCTGATCGCCGGCGTATAGCTAAATTCTGACATTTAAAACGTGTACGTGGTTTGTGATTACAAAAATTTATAATTAAAATATAGAAAACATGGCTATTATAATTATCTCTTTATTTATCTTACAATAAAAAATGTGTTTTACTGTTCAGACGAATTGTTATGGTACGTAATATAAAATTTTTCACAATAGTTATCTCTTATGGTCCACTCATTATCAAATATAATTTCCATTTTGTCCATGAATAAGTTAACTAAAACGCTTAAAAATATATAGCATATTTATCTATATCATGAAGGTATAATTAATTTTTGTTATAACAGCTAAAATCTTTACTCTATAACAAAAATTGAAAATAGTATTTATAAATGTACAAATATAGTACTATAAATTTATAATTTAATATTATAGCATTTTCGCTTTCTGCAACCCGTTTTAACCTCTCGCCACCCTTATTCACCAGAGGTGGCCATGATGTTGTTATTGTAAAAGTACACTTGAGGGGTAGCTTAAGTACTGTGAATGGCTCTTTTCCTATGGTGAATGGGACTTTCCCTACTCCTCTATACCATGGTGCTTAGCCACTCTCAATCAATAATGCCATACCGCGCAAATATATTTTTATTTGATGATTTCTTATATTGTTGAAAATATGTGTACCCTTCCTATAGCGCATATTATTCTTTTAATACATTTCCAGAGGCAACTTAGATTTTTAAAATTTAACAAAACAATTATAGAAAAAAACCTCAATTCCTTGAATATTTTGATAAAACAACCAAACTGAAAATATCACAAATCATATATTTATATAAGCATTTTCATTAAATGGAACTGCAATATGTTTAAAAACAATATATATAATGGTCACAAGTAAGTATCTTCTCTTTTTTATATATGAAGATATGCATATGTACGTATAAAAGCCCACAACTTGAGAAAAGTTTTCCCAATTGTAACTAAAATGAATTTTTACAACTGGCATCACCACCATTAACTGATCTGTCACATGTACAGTGGTGTGAACAAAATAGGACCAACCATAAGGTGTTGTGAAGTTTTAAAATATGCTGTCTTCTTATTAAATAAAATTGTTTTTAGATACAAGTGTAACATATATATTTCTTTCCTAGCAGTGATTAGAATTTACCTCTTTTTGTTCACACAACTGTACAATTCCGATATGAAGTAAACTTCCGCTCTTAAATTTGTATAAAATGTCAGTATTGCCGCAACCATTCTGCCAGGAATAAAGGGATGTTCAACTTATTCCAGTGTGAGAGCACCTCAAAATTAGCATTTTTTATAACATTTTCCATTATGGCCAGATTGAACGAAATAATAATTCTTGGGCATTTATCAACCCAATGCCCAACATCGTACTAAATGTTTAAAAATTACTATATAAATATCGCAACGATGTGCACCACAGTATATACAGTAGATAACCTTTCCGTGGTAGTATTGAGGTAGTAAAAACTTAGCAAATTTATTCTATGAAATAACAAAAACTATAAATATTGTTGCTTAATATGAAAGGAAATTATTTATTAATGACATATATTTACTAATATGTGATTTAAACGTCATAGTGTGTCATGTTTCGCCCATAAAAATATCATTTACTGATAGTCAGATATATATTCTTTATGTAGTGAGTTCTTATTAATAAAAAGCAGCCCTGTTTTTAGATTTCTCGGTGGTGAGTTTTCTTCTGAATGTATTTGTTTACATTTGACCGACAGAACACATAAAAGGTGCAGCTTTCCATATTCGAACATTCAAATTAAATCAAAACAAAGTTTAGTTTGTATAAAGTTAATAAATATTTTATTTAAAGTTTAATAATTGGAGTGAACATAGGTTTTATACAATAGAAAATGTCCGTTGAACCAGATATCGCCAAAGAAGCGGTACTTAAACGAAGTGAAAATGTACAAGAGAACACACCCATCGTACGGGCTATTATTGGAATCAAAGAATTGATTACTCAAAATTATTTGAGTCGTATGTTAATACGGAGTTTCAAGCTACTAATCTTGGGTTGGCAATAAGAGAAATCAATCTAATGGTAATGTAACAATTTTTTTATGCAAAGGCTTATGTATTTTAAAATATTCTTAGCTTGATTGTAGGCAGCAGCCGTTGAAACCTGAAGGAAGCCAATTTGCATGAAACGGATGAATTCATTAGACGAAAACATAGCTGTCAATATTCCTTGCATTCACATCTAATCTAGTGTCGCCGGGATTACGGGGGACATTACGATTCCTCGTTGAACATCAAATGGTGGATTGTGTAGTAACGACAGCGGGTGGCGTTGAAGAAGACTTTATTAAATGCCTAGCTCTCACGGACATGGGATCATTCGAATTATCTGGCCGATCTTTACGGGATCGTGGTATAAATCGTATAAGTAATTTGCTTGTACCGAACGATAACTCTTGCAAGTTCGAGGATTGGCTCATGCCGCTACTTGATGAAATGGTTGAAGAGCAAAAATACGAAAGGCATGATTTGGTCTCCTTCTCGTATTATACAACGCCTTGGGGAAAGGATAAACGACACCAGCTTAATATACTACTGGGTTTCGAAACATAAAATACCTGTGTTTTGCTCAGCGCTTACAGATGGTAGCCTAGGTGACATGATGTACTTCCTCTCTTTCCGTCACCCCGGATTAGTGGTAGATATTTTGTCCGATTTGCGACGTCTAAACACTATGGCTGTGAAAGCCACCAAATCGGGAATGATTATAATTGGTGGCGGTATTACAAAGCATGGAGGATGGAGTCATGCGTAGAAGTTCACGCAAGTGAGGAAAGTTCTCTGATCGCCATTCACTTGGGAGTGGCCAGAAACGATTCTTTTACATATGACTCAAGCAGCTCACGACTTCCGGTCTTTGACCAAGTATCCTCTGGGTAGCCTAAGAACATCCGTTTGAAGGCGAGATAAATGAAGTGAGAAGGCGAAACATCCCCTACATAGGGTTGTGCGCTGGGTTTGGGACCCGCCACGTAAAAAACACCCCCAATGAAAAGAAAAAAACAGCGTCGGATGAGAGACCCCCCTTTTGATGACGACCATGGCCAACGAAATAAGGACTATGATTTGAGGGCATGCACCTGGAATGTCTGGTCCCTTAATTGGGAAGGTGCCGCTGCCCAGCTGGTAGATGTCCTCGTAAAGATAAAGGCTGACATCACCACCGTCCAAGAAATGAGATGGACGGGGCAAGGACAGAGACGAGTAGGTCCTTGTGACATTTACTACAGTGGCCATATAAAAGAGCGCAAGTTTGGTGTTGGATTCGTGGTGGGAGAGAGACTCCGTCGCCGAGTGCTATCATTCACTCCGAAACGTCTAGCCACAATCCGCATCAAAGCGAGGTTCTTTAACATATCGCTGATTTGCGCCCACGCCCCGACGGAAGAGAAGGTCGATGTGACCAAAGATGCTTTTTATGAGTGCTTGGAGCGCACTTATGAGAGCTACCTCCGCCAGGATGTCAAAATCGTGTTAGGCTTCAACGTCAGGGTGGGTAAAAGAGGTATCTTTGGCACTACGGTCGGTAAATTCAACCTCTACGAGGAAACATCCCTAAGTGGGTTGAGGCTGATCGACTTCGCCGGGGCCCGAAATATGGTTATCTGTAGTACTAGATTCCAGCATAAGAAGATACATCAAGCTACCTGGCTGTCTCCGGATCGAAAAACAACCAACCAGATCGATCATGTTGTGATAGACGGAAGACACGTCTCCAGTGTTTTAGATGTGCGTGCGCTTCGAGGTCCTAACATCGACTCGCACCGCTGTATTGTTGCAGCCAAAATTCGCACCCGCCTCTGTGCAGCAAAAAACGCACGCCAACAAACGCAAGGAAGGTTCGACGTCGAGAAGCTGCAATCACAACAGACAGCCGAAAGATTTTCCACTCGCCTTGCACTCCTGCTCTCTGAGAGCACTCGTCAACAACTCGGTATAAGGGAACTGTGGGACGGCATTTCAAACTCCTTACGTACAGCTGCAACCGAAACCATTGGTTTTCGGAAAGTGCAAAAGAACAGCTGGTACGACGAGGAGTGCCGTGTCGGGATTAGCCTCCTCAACATTGCATATAAGGTTCTATCGAGTGTATTGTGTGAAAGATTAAAGCCCATCTTCAACAAACTGATTGGACCTTATCAGTGTGGCTTCAGACCTGGAAAATCAACAACCGATCCGATATTCACCATGCTGCAAATCTTGGAAAAGACCCGTGGAAGAAGAATCGACGCACACCACCTCTTCGTCGATTTCAAAGCTGCTTTCGACAGCACGAAAAGGAGCTGTCTTTATGCCGCGATGTCTGAATTTGGTATCCCCGCAAAATTAATACGGCTATGTAAATTGACGTTGAGCAACACCAGAAGCTCCGTCAGGAATGGAAAGGAGCTCTCCGAGCCGTTCGATACCAAACGAGGTTTGAGATAAGGTGACTCCCCTTCGTGCGACTTCTTCAATCTGCTGCTGGAGAAAATTATTAGAGCTGCAGAACTGAATCGATCAGGTACAATCTTTTATAAGAGCGTACATCGGTCTCAACACCCGCGCCGTTAGTTCTGATTTCTCCAGACTGAACATAGAAGAAAAGCAAATGGGTCTGGCAGTGAACGAGGGCAAGACGAAATATCATCAAACAAACAGTCGTCGCACTCGCGACTTGGGTCTCACGTCACTGTTGACAGTCATAACTTTGAAGTTGTACATAATTTCGTCTATCTTGGAACCAGCGTAAACACCACCAAAAATGTCAGCCGGGAAATCCAACGCAGGATAACTCTTGCCAATAGGCGCTACCTCGGACTGAGTAAGCAATTGAAAATTAAAGTGCTCTCTCAACGAACAAAAGCCAAACTCTATAAGTCGTTTATACTTAATTCCCGTCCTGCCATATGGTGCAAAGGCTTTGACGATGACAAAAACTGAGGAGTCGACGTTGCGAGTTTTCGAGAGAAAGGTTCTGCGAAAGATTTATGGTTCTTTTGCGCGTTGGCCACGGCGAATATCGCATTCGATGGAACGATGAGATATACGACGACATTGACATATTTCAGCGAATTAAAACACAGCGGCTACGTTGGCTAGGTCATGTTGTACGGATGGATGAAAGCACTCCAGCTCTGAAAGTATTCGACGCAGTACCCGTCGCAGGAAGCAGAGGAAGAGGAAGACCGAGAAGGACCTGGCTTTGCTTAGAATATCCAATTGGCGCCACGTAGCGGAAAGAAGAAACGACTGGCACGCTGTTGTTGACTCGGCTATAATCGCGTAAGCGGTGTCTACGCCAGTAAAGAAGAAGAAGAAGAAGCATCACATATGCAATGCGAATTTGATGAGAAATGGAGCCGATTATTCCGTTTTTATTAACACAGCTTCGGAATTCGATGGCAGTGACAGTGATGCTCGACCAGATGAGGCTGTTTCTTGGGGTAAAATAAAGAAAGAAGCTTCACCAGTTAAGGTGTATGCAGAAGCTAGTTTAGTAGTGCCATTCATTGTTGGTGAGACTTTTGTTAAACGACATTTCAATGCAAAAAAAGAAAACGAACCATGATAATAAATAATTGTAAAAAAATGCAAATTTGTGGACTTTAATTTGTAAACGAAATTTTTAATAAAACTTAGCCAATATGTATTTCTCATAAACTCTTTATTCCAACGAAATTAAACAAATTTTATTAACATTATAAATATTTTTAATAATTTATTTTTGAATCTTTAAGTTTTGCATTTTCCACACCACCCCTGAGGTTTGCAATAAGGCGCGTTACCGACTTTTTTTTAGGTGTTCGGTTCCCCGGTAGGCCTATTTTCATCTTTACAACTTAAAATAAACATAATTAATAATTTAAATAAAAATATTGCACAAAATAATTTAATAAGATTTTTAAGCTCCCACAATAGATGTATCCAAAATCTTATAACTCTACTAAATATATTAAAATACCGAAACTAACTTTTAAAAGGGGGAGGTAGTTACCTATGTGAAATGCACAAAAATTTGATGTGCCGAAAATGAGGGTTGGCTGCCTGCCTATTAAAAATTCTTAAAGAAAAATATATTCTAATTCTTATAAAAAGGTATTTTAGAACGTCGGGTTGTGAATTTTCGCAGCAATAAAAAGGCTCTACATGTCCCATCATACTATGTAATTATTTTGAAAATGTTTGTGCAAAGTTTTCTGCAATATGCTGCGGATCGTAAATGGGACCTATGGGAGATTGAATAAAATCAATTTTATTTTGTTTATGTCCTCCTGAAAGAGATTTGATGTCATTCCATATTTTTTTTGAGCTTAAAGTGGGTTTTATATTAGCTGTTAGTTTTTAAGGGCTATGCGTTTAGCAGACTTTAGTTCTCTTCTGAAGTTAGAGTTTGCTTTTTTGTATCTAATTAAGTTTTCAGTTGTTACCTTCTGTTTGAATTTAGACCAAAGAGCTTGTTTTGTATTTCTCAAGGCAGTTAATAGATTGGACCAATACGGTAGTTTGGCGGAAAATTTTTTTGTGCTAGTTTGGGGAATGGAGATATGTGCAGCGGATTGAATAATCCTTTTTATTTTTCATGCTTCTGCGTTTCTGTTTTCTGATATTATTTCAGCACTTGTTGATGTGTTGAGCAGGGAGCAATATTTTAACCAATCAGCTTTATCTGTAAGAAATTTTGATCTCGGTTTAAGGGGTTATATACAGTTAGGAGGTCGAAAAAAAGGCATTTTTCAAGAATTTTTTCTAAGCAAACTATTTGGTTTATTGATTTGAAACTTGGCAGGTATATTATGACAACCTTAAACTATATTCACATGTTTTTTTTTGCCAAAAATAATTATCGGGAACGTTGATATTGCCAATTTTGCAGAGGTCCGCAAAAAAAAGGCCTCTTGCGGTGAGCACGATATCTCTGGACTGGATCATCTAAAAAGCAAAAACCAGATAAATTTCATTAATATAAGAAATAATCTAGTGATTGATCGAAGGAATTAGCAAAAAAAATTTTTTTGAAAAAATGGCGTCTACTCAAAGCAAAAGGTTCGATTTTCGACCAAAATTCGTGTCTTTAATTGTTTCTAAAAATAAGAAATTTTCATCGGATGGGGAAATCCTTCGATTAAGTACTAAAAAATATAGTTAAAAAGCTTGTGTAAAAATTTCAGACCGATCGGTTCAGCCGTTTCTGAGAAATCTTGCTCACCGACTTTGAAAACACCGTTTCGAGAAAAACGAGTTTAAAGTTTTGAAAGCACTTTACTTGTAGTCGGCGCGCCTTCACTAATGTGTCTATAACTTCGAAAATATTCGTCGGATCGACTTAAAATTTTGTATGTGTATAGGTAGGTAGGTATATATTAAGAAAACGTAAAAACAAAAAAATCGATTTTTTGAAAATCCTAACTGTATATAACCCCTTAATGATGTATTGCATCGGTGTGAAGAGGGTATTTATGATAGGAAAGTGGTCGCTATTGTGAAAGTCTTCTAGAGTATAAGAACAGAGTTTATGGGCTATGGAAGCTGAACAAAGAGCGATGTCTATATGAGTGAAAGTTGTGTGGGAAGAAAAGTGAGTTGGTGATCTATAAGTTTTGAACAAATAAGTTTTTTGAGAGAATAACATCTTCCATTAATTGGCCTCTTCCATTTGAGAAGGTAGATCCCCATAGGGAGCTCCAAGCATTAAAATCTCCAATGATTATTGTGGGTGCAGGAACAGCGTTAATGACACCTATAAGTTCTCCTGCAGTAAACTTTTGATTCGGAGGGATGTAGCATGTGACTATGGAAAATTTGAAACCGATGTTAATTTCTATTGCAATGGCGGAAATGTTGGAAAAGACTGGGATACGTTTGTGTTTGATATGTTTTTTGATAAACAGGGCAATTCCTTGTTTAGCTGATTTGTTTTGTGGTAGATTATGGAGATAACCAATGTATTTGTGAGGAGTATATGCCGTTTTATTTGCTGGGAGGTGAGTTTCTTGTAATGTAATTACGTGTGGTGAGAGTTCATTTATGAATATATTTAAATCTGGATAATTGTCAAATAGACCTTTCAAATTCCACTAGAGAATTCTCATAGTCTATTTTGTGATGGGGGTTGTGTGGGTAATGGGGCGGCGGGAGTGTTACTGAGTTGAGTGATCAAGTTTGAAATGAGTGAGGTTGTTGCGTTGTAGTCAAAAGGTGTTACAGTTGAGTCTTCGACTGCACTTCTTGTTGGAAAAGGATGAGTTGAATTTATTTGATTTATAGTGCTTGTTACATTTTCTTCGTTGTTTGTGCTAATTGTTTTAGAGTTGGAAGTTGTAGATGAAGTAATAGAGGAGAGCGAGATTTGCTTGTTTTGTTTGAGTGTTTTGTTGATTGTTTATGGGCGTTATGTTTGTCGGGTTGTTAATAACGTTAGCGAATGATGGAGATGAAAAATTGAAAACAGGTGGTATTTGTGCTTTATGGATATTTACTGCTTCGCGGAAAGAGCATTTATTGTCTTTTTGAATTGTTATTATATTATTTATTTGAGTGAACTTTGGACACAGTTTACTTGAGGCTGGGTGATCAGCAGAACAGTTTGCACAGAGAGTGCGAGTACAGGGTGAGGGATTGTGGGTTGGTAATGCACATGTATCGCAAGTAGGGATCTTATTGCAGCGTTTTTTTGTGTGACCAAGTAATTGGCAGTTTTTGCATCTCATAGGATTTGGATAGTATGGTCTTACCTTTGTTGTATACCATGAAACATCAATTTTTTCCGATAGGGAGTAGCGATCGAAAGTTAGGAGGACTATACCACTTGGAGTTGGTTGGCTATTTAAGTATTTCGAAAATTTAGAAATTGATATGACACCCTGTTCTTTCAAGTTTTCGATTATTTCATTCTCTGGAATATCGTTTAGGCACGGAGCGTAAATTGTACCTTTGCATGAGTTTAGATTTTTGTGGAGCTCAATTTTTACACTGCATATCCCAACGAGTTGCTTTGTTGTAGTGAATTTTTTTGCGATAGTGCTATTTTTAACTAGAAGTAGTAAATTACCGTCCCTTAGTTGACTGATTTTTATTATGTCAGAGCTAATGTGTTTCAGGGTTTTGTGAACGGCGAAGCAGGAAAATTTATTCAACGGCTTATTTGCATCACTTGAACTTACCACTAAATATTTAGGACTGTCTTTAATTGTTGTTGGTAGAGTAGGTAATTCTTCATTCGATATAGGGTTGGCTTTTTTCTCTTTTTGGTTGAGGACTAGAAGATATAGGGCGAACCTATTATTTTCTAGAGCGGTCCCCCAAGGGAACATGTTTTCACAATTTGATTTAATAAATAGGAGTCAGTAAATAAGAGCAGGCTTATTGAAAAATAAGGTGCGAAAAAGAATGCGAAAATGTAACTTGCACTAGAGAAATTGATTAATACAACGAAATTACTGATAGCACAACCGTATGCGTCGAGTGACAACTGTCAATGTGTTTTTACGTGAGTATCTGCCTACGAAGGCTCAAATCCACGGTGTTTTCTATTTCAACGCCCCAAAGCATAAGTGCATGCACAACACCATACTATGGGAGAACCAAAGCATAGTGCTATACCTTAGTTCCAATCGGTTCGGGTGCAAACCAAAAGAAAACACCCTAGCCACCATGGTAGGGTTCGAGGCCTACCCAAACCTCTGCCGTACTCTGGGTCCGGCACCCGGCCGCAGTCCGACTCCACGTTGGACAAAAGCCCTTCCTGCATTTAGGTTTAAGCCACAGCCACCACGAATCTCCACAAAGGGCCAAACCCAATAAGCATATTGGAGCGAACTCCAAGGGCAAACTGCTCCCCGTGGTACCACGTTTTAGCCTTTGGTGTGACCTGCAGATCACAGTGTTTAGCTGTGACCTACTGCCAGCCGGGAACCCCAAGAACTCCTAGGAATTCCTAAGGACCCGGCTGTATGAATGACATGTGTTATCGTAAATCCATTCGTAAACGAAATCGTAAACGAAAACACGGTCGAAAACCAGGAATAAAACTATATGTATATTGTGTAAAACAACCACGTTTTACGATGAATGCTATAGCACTATATCTGACACGGACTATGCTGACTATCAAGGCAAGCCCAGAATGTCAGACACAGTGCATTCTAGTGATGAGCGATATTTCACTACCGGTGATTTTTTCACTTTGATTGAAAAATCGCAAATCGCAACTGCGATCACATTTTATAAATAGCAGTTCGCTTCTATGAACTGCGATTGAGATCGCAGTTCGAAACTGTGATCGCAATTTGAACCTGTGAATTGCTATCGCAGTTCGATCGAATACGATGTAAAATGTCTTCGGTAATTTTGTTCGTATTCGGATTTGAAGGCTGATATGTCGAAATGACCACCGCGAAAAGTGTGCGAACTTCAGTGGCATGCGAAGTGGCTATCGAATCGTCTATCGTTTCCATTGATTATCATGTTCCAGCAATTGTAATTGCTTGCATGCTTCTCAAAAAGTTACACACACTCTACTATTCACAGTGCGCAATGACTCAAATGAAATTGAACCACGTACATTTATCAATAGCAACCGAAGTTATTAGCAATCGTCGTTTTTCGGGTGGATTTCGTCATACGTGAGGAGAACTTTATTAATTTTATTAAATGAAAAACAAAATATATATTTTCATAATAGCGTTTATTCCATAGGGTTCCATAATTTCACTTATATTTTTACAAATCGCTATTGAACAACTTGGCATTTTGAAATAAACACTGAGCTCAACACCAAGCGCGCTCTAGAAAGCAACTAATAGCCTCTATACCCTTCACTGCTTCTCTCTATTCTAATGGTTTGTGATAAACTATATTTTTAGTTTATGTTCTGGCGCATAAATAAATAATGTTGATGGTTTTCCGACACGGGAACAGGCGACATATAATTGGCCATGTGCAAAACATGGATTTTCTAGGTTGATGCCATATGCATACACTTAGCGACTGCCCTTGCGATTTATTTATTGACATTGTAAATGCAAGCCGCACTGGAAACTATAAACGTTTAAAGCTAAATGGTATGTCGTTCGGTATCATAGGGATGCGTGGGATTAAAACATCTTCGCCTTTGTACTTCCCTTTCAAAATTGTGGCTTCGATGACGTTGTTCAATAATTTCTTCACCGCAAGCCGGGCACTATTACACAGGCGCGTTTATGTTCCGTAACATAATAATTAATGATCCGGTTTTTAATTGCAGATTATGAGGTGGTAAGCCGGGAAATTCCAGCGAATTTAAAAATTCTGTTGGATAATTGACAACTTCATCTTCATTAGTAATGGAAACAACTGATTTGCAATTCTTCAATTCGCCAGCTATTTTCTCTTGAATATGAAAATTCATTTCATTCACATCAAAATTTTTTGCGGCCAATAAAACTCGTTCGCTTAAGCAAATGTGATTTACGTAATTTTGAGTAATGTTTTCGGAAAACCATCTCCATGAGTTCGGTCTTTGATTCACAAAAGTTACAAAAATTGTTAGGGAATGTAATGTATCCAGATGATGTATAGGGTGATTTTTTAAGAGCTTGATAACTTTTTTTAAAAAAAAAACGCATAAAATTTGCAAAATCTCATCGGTTCTTTATTTGAAACGTTAGATTGGTTCATGACATTTACTTTTTGAAGATAATTTCATTTAAATGTTGACCGCGGCTGCGTCTTAGGTGGTCCATTCGGAAAGTCCAATTTTGGGCAACTTTTTCGAGCATTTCGGCCGGAATAGCCCGAATTTCTTCGGAAATGTTGTCTTCCAAAGCTGGAATAGTTGCTGGCTTATTTCTGTAGACTTTAGACTTGACGTAGCCCCACAAAAAATAGTCTAAAGGCGTTAAATCGCATGATCTTGGTGGCCAACTTACGGGTCCATTTCTTGAGATGAATTGTTGTCCGAAGTTTTCCCTCAAAATGGCCATAGAATCGCGAGCTGTGTGGCATGTAGCGCCATCTTGTTGAAACCACATGTCAACCAAGTTCAGTTCTTCCATTTTTGGCAACAAAAAGTTTGTTAGCATCGAACGATAGCGATCGCCATTCACCGTAACGTTGCGTCCAACAGCATCTTTGAAAAAATACGGTCCAATGATTCCACCAGCGTACAAACCACACCAAACAGTGCATTTTTCGGGATGCATGGGCAGTTCTTGAACGGCTTCTGGTTGCTCTTCACCCCAAATGCGGCAATTTTGCTTATTTACGTAGCCATTCAACCAGAAATGAGCCTCATCGCTGAACAAAATTTGTCGATAAAAAAGCGCGAAACACATTTCGAACCGAACACTGATTTTGGTAATAAAATTCAATGATTTGCAAGCGTTGCTCGTTAGTAAGTCTATTCATGATGAAATGTCAAAGCATACTGAGCATCTTTCTCTTTGACACCATGTCTGAAATCCCACGTGATCTGTCAAATACTAATGCATGAAAATCCTAACCTCAAAAAAATCACCCGTTATAAACAGCAATAATACCATTGCCAATATCGAGCAGTTGTTTGGAAAACACTTCTCCAGACTGGTCTTCCTGCAATTCGACTCTCATATTTATACTTAATTTAAGTGTTTTAATGTATTTTCATAAAATGGACGACTTCAAACAGGCATTCAGTTCATCAGCTGGCGTTGAGCGTGGAACAACTGGCAATATTTGTCGAAAATCACCTGCCAATAGTATCATTGCACCACCAAACCGGTTTTTGTTATTTCGTAAATCTTGCATCGAGCGATCTAATGCCTCCAAAGATTTTTTGTGTGCCATCGTACATTCATCCCAAATGATCAATCTTGTTTGCTGCAGCACTTTGGCCATCGCAGAATTCCTCGAAAGGTTGCAAGTTGGAGTTTCATTAATTTAAAAGTTTAACAGCAGCTTGAGAGCTGAATGAGCTGTTCGACCGCCTTCCAACAACGTAGCTGCAATACCTGATGAAGCTAGGGCTAGTGCAATTCCATTTTGCGACCGAATTGTTGCCAAAACCAATGATAACAAAAAAGTTTTCCCAGTTCCACCGGGAGCATCTAAAAAATAAAATCCGCCAGTTCCATCGTTCACTACTTTCATGAGCGTATCGTAAGCATATTTTTGTTGTTGATTTAAAAGGGGAATTGTTCTATCAACCATTTCTCGTAATGTTTCGGAATCGTAATGGGCTTCGCGTCTCAATTCTTGATCAAATGAGTCGAACATTGGGCGATTGGGTCCTATCATTCCTATTTGTATTAATACTTTGTTGGTAAGCATCAACATGTCCTTAATTAAAATTAATGCTTCATTGTGAATTTCTTCGTTCATTAGTAAATTTGCATTAGATGTTCTAAGACGCATCTGATGCAATATATCTTCCGCCATATGATCTTTGTATTTATGCCATAAATCAGTCGGTGCTGATGGGAAGCATGTAGACAAAATTATAGAAAATAATGTTCGTATTTGTTTAGCATTTGACGAAATCACAGCATCTTCGAGAGTCTGGTCCCAATGAGTGTCATTTTCTAACAATCCCAAATGTTGACAGGCTTCTCTGTATGTGTCACACAATACACCATTAACAGTTCACAGATGTTGGACCACGAACATTGACTAACAATAAACGCAAATAAAAACACTCGTCTTGACTGGGATGGACTGCATAAAGACGGCCTAGTGCATCGGTGGAAAATACTTGTGGGTAATCTGAAACTGGCTGTCCTCGTTTTCGTCGTTGAACTTTTTTGGATGATTGATTCCAGGTATAATAAGAACGGCATTTCGGAGTAAAGTAGCGTTCTGGCAAAATCATCATTCTGGCACATTTCAAAGAAGCTGTTTAATGTTGTCGATGGTGGCCTGTGACCTCGTTGTAATACGTTTGCATCTGTAAAATACACCCGTTGACCATTTTCCAAATTTACGGCCAAGTGAACAACAGTAGGGTGTCGTTCATGTATTGGAAACGAAAATATACGCCACATGCCTTCATTACTACTAACATAGCGGCCCATTTGATATTGAGTGACTTCATCATTTGAATTTTCGGCAGCAACTCCGAAGACAGCCATGTCACTACTTTTGTTCACATACTTGCAAATATATTTAATAGATTTTATTTCCAATTCTTAACGAATACGATGTAAAATGTCTTCGGCAATGTACTTTTGTTCGTGTTCCATAATTGACGCGGATTTGAAGGCTGATATGTCGAAATGACCATCGCGAAAAGTGTGCGCAATGACTCAAATCAAACTGAATGACGTACATTTATTAATAGCAATCGAAGGTATTAGCAATCGTAGTTTTTCGGGTGGATTATGTAAATTCGTCCCAAGGAATTAGTTGAGAACACACCTGGATGTCAATCTATTGGTTGGTCTTGCTTTTTGCGTACCTATTTCTTCGGTGATGCGTTCCATGCATAATATCAAGGCATTTCCAAATAGAGCAATGTTCCCACAAACGAATCACTGACGCAAGTTGAGAAAAAACTCGTCAATGTAAATTTTGTTGTTGGAAGTGTTTACGCTGGCTGTACTGTATTCTCTGGGTTGAAAAACACTCTTTAGCCTTTCTCCAAATGAACTGCGAAACGCACAACAGTCGGAAACGTCGATTTCACCAAACCAAACATTGGCATGAGTTTTGAATGTGAATTAGACAATAGTGGCGAATACGGTACGATCCATATGTTGTCGACTTCGATATTCACTACTCTAAGTTGAATGGTAAATGTCCTGCCATTGTCGTCTGATGAGCTACGACGATAGAGTGGATATCCATCATTTCCAGTTTGCGTTTCCGAAACAAAAGCACGTGGATAGTGTTTCGTTTCATTTATTGCAAGTGGGATTGTGGTGCCCGCAAGGTCCATGCACCATATTGGTTTTCATCACTTCGTAGAATAATGGATCTTTCTCTGCATGAGGAATTTCCGCAGAAATGATTTCATCAATTTGATCTGGTGTAACCACCATCCACCATTCAAAAAATAATGTGTGCGTACGGCAAACCTCTTTTTTGCATCTCAACAGACTACATCCAGCATCTGACTGCACCATACTTGTATATATGTACATACGTTGCTTCAAGATAAAGTCCATCAAACATCGTAGCTGTTGTTTGAAAAGTCTTGCTGTATTATCGTGATGATCGCTTGCTGATTGACAGCGATCCATTATTCCACACATACATATGTCATCGCATCCTGGGAGTCTCATGTAGTTCATGTGTCTTGGGCTGCCATACGTTGATGGCAAAAAGAACGCCGACCAATATTAGCGCGATGTCTTCGTTGCTTCGTAACAAATTTCAATCTGTAATTGATCACTTCGTTTGAAACACACATAAAGTTTTACCTGAATAATTTTCAATAATTTTTCTTTTAAATAGCTGGAATAAAAAAGCAAGCGACCGAAATTGAACGATTCAAAAACAAAACAAAAAATAATTGTATGAAAAGTCACTTTTTGGAAATTTCCAATTTTTCGACTTTTCCTTATGAAAAGTACATATATGATTTTTTTTATTTCTGAACCTTTCCAGATCTACAGCGAACAACTTCTGAAAATTTCATGAAGATTGCATTCGCTGTTCTCGAGCCTTAGCGTTACTAACAAACAAACATTCATTTTTACTTACATACATATGTATGTACATATGTATATAGTATACAAAATAAAACGTTTGTATGGGAAAAAGGAAAGGACTGTTTTCAGGGGTTTTCCGGAAACTTTTGTAATTTTTTCTTACATAAGAACCTTCTCCTAATAATAACAAATACAGCAAAAACAAATCAGCCAAATCGGTTCAGCCATTCACGCGCGCGTGAATGGCTGAACCGATTTGGCTGATTTTTTTTTTGCTGTATTTGTTATTATTAGGAGAAGGTTCTTATGTAAGAAAAAATTACAAAAGTTTCCGGAAAACCTCTGAAAACAGCCCTTTTCTTTTTCCCATACAAACGTTTTATTTTTTATGTATATACATACATACATATGTATGTAAGTAAAAATGATTGTTTGTTTGTTACTAACGCTAACGCTCGAGAACGGCGGAACCAATCTTCATGAAATCAGAAGTTGTTCGCTGCGAATCTGGAAAGGGTTAGACATAAAAAAAACCATATATGTACTTTTCATAAGGAAAAGTCGAAAAATTGGAAATTTCCAAAAAGTGACTTTTCATACAATTATTTTTTGTTTTGTTTTTGAATCGTTCAATTTCGGTCGCTTGCTTTTTTATTCCAGCTATTTAAAAGAAAAATTATTGAAAATTATTCAGGTAAAACTTTATGTGTGTTTCAAACGAAGTGATCAATTACAGATTGAAATTTGTTACGAAGCAACGAAGACATCGCGCTAATATTGGTCGGCGTTCTTTTTGCCATCAACGTATGGCAGCCCAAGACACTTGAACTACATGAGACTCCCAGGATGCGATGACATATGTATGTGTGGAATTATGGATCGCTGTCAATCAGCAAGCGATCATCACGATAATACAGCAAGACTTTTCAAACAACAGCTACGATGTTTGATGGACTTTATCTTGAAGCAACGTATGTACATATATACAAGTATGGTGCAGTCAGATGCTGGATGTAGTCTGTTGAGATGCAAAAAAGAGGTTTGCCGTACGCACACATTATTCTTTGAATGGTGGATGGTGGTTACACCAGATCAAATTGATGAAATCATTTCTGCGGAAATTCCTCATGCAGAGAAAGATCCATTATTCTACGAAGTAATGAAAACCAATATGGTGCTTGGACCTTGCGGGCACCACAATCCCACTTGCAATAAATGAAACGAAACACTATCCACGTGCTTTTGTTTCGGAAACGCAAACTGGAAATGATGGATATCCACTCTATCGTCGTAGCTCATCAGACGACAATGGCAGGACATTTACCATTCAACTTAGAGTAGTGAATATCGAGTGGATCGTACCGTATTCGCCACTATTGTCTAATTCACATTCAAAACTCATGCCAATGTTTGGTTTGGTGAAATCGACGTTTCCGACTGTTGTGCGTTTCGCAGTTCATTTGGAGAAAGGCTAAAGAGTGTTTTTCAACCCAGAGAATACAGTACAGCCAGCGTAAACACTTCCAACAACAAAATTTACATTGACGAGTTTTTTCTCAACTTGCGTCAGTGATTCGTTTGTGGGAACATTGCTCTATTTGGAAATGCCTTGATATTATGCATGGAACGCATCACCGAAGAAATAGGTACGCAAAAAGCAAGACCAACCAATAGATTGACATCCAGGTGTGTTCTCAACTAATTCCTTAGGACGAATTTACATAATCCACCCGAAAAACTACGATTGCTAATACCTTCGATTGCTATTAATAAATGTACGTCGTTCAGTTTGATTTGAGTCATTGCGCACACTTTTCGCGATGGTCATTTCGACATATCAGCCTTCAAATCTGCGTCAATTATGGAACACGAACAAAAGTACATTGCCGAATAAAATCTATTAAATATATTTGCAAGTATGTGAACAAAAGTAGTGACATGGCTGTCTTCGGAGTTGCTGCCGAAAATTCAAATGATGAAGTCACTCAATATCAAATGGGCCGCTATGTTAGTAGTAATGAAGGCATGTGGCGTATATTTTCGTTTCCAATACATGAACGACACCCTACTGTTGTTCACTTGGCCGTAAATTTGGAAAATGGTCAACGGGTGTATTTTACAGATGCAAACGTATTACAACGAGGTCACAGGCCACCATCGACAACATTAAACAGCTTCTTTGAAATGTGCCAGAATGATGATTTTGCCAGAACGCTACTTTACTCCGAAATGCCGTTCTTATTATACCTGGAATCAATCATCCAAAAAAGTTCAACGACGAAAACGAGGACAGCCAGTTTCAGATTACCCACAAGTATTTTCCACCGATGCACTAGGCCGTCTTTATGCAGTCCATCCCAGTCAAGACGAGTGTTTTTATTTGCGTTTATTGTTAGTCAATGTTCGTGGTCCAACATCTGTGAACTGTTAATGGTGTATTGTGTGACACATACAGAGAAGCCTGCCAACATTTAGGATTGTTAGAGAATGACACTCATTGGGACCAGACTCTCGAAGATGCTGTGATTTCGTCAAATGCTAAACAAATACGAACATTATTTTCTATAATTTTGTCTACATGCTTCCCATCAGCACCGACTGATTTATGGCATAAATACAAAGATCATATGGCGGAAGATATATTGCATCAGATGCGTCTTAGAACATCGAATGCAAATTTGCTAATGAACGAAGAAATTCACAATGAAGCATTAATTTTAATTAAGGACATGTTGATGCTTACCAACAAAGTATTAATACAAATAGGAATGATAGGACCCAATCGCCCAATGTTCGACTCATTTGATCAAGAATTGAGACGCGAAGCCCATTACGATTCCGAAACATTACGAGAAATGGTTGATAGAACAATTCCCCTTTTAAATCAACAACAAAAATATGCTTACGATACGCTCATGAAAGTAGTGAACGATGGAACTGGCGGATTTTATTTTTTAGATGCTCCCGGTGGAACTGGGAAAACTTTTTTGTTATCATTGATTTTGGCCACAATTCGGTCGCAAAATGGAATTGGACTAGCCCTAGCTTCATCAGGTATTGCAGCTACGTTGTTGGAAGGCGGTCGAACAGCTCATTCAGCTCTCAAGCTGCTGTTAAACTTTTAAATTAATGAAACTCCAACTTGCAACCTTTCGAGGAATTCTGCGATGGCCAAAGTGCTGCAGCAAACAAGATTGATCATTTGGGATGAATGTACGATGGCACACAAAAAATCTTTGGAGGCATTAGATCGCTCGATGCAAGATTTACGAAATAACAAAAACCGGTTTGGTGGTGCAATGATACTATTGGCAGGTGATTTTCGACAAATATTGCCAGTTGTTCCACGCTCAACGCCAGCTGATGAACTGAATGCCTGTTTGAAGTCGTCCATTTTATGAAAATACATTAAAACACTTAAATCTATATATATAAAATTAAGTGGCAAAACTTCCTGTTCGCATACTCCTCCTAGACGGCTTGCCCGATTTAAATGAAATTTTCAGGGGTGATTGGCGCCTGTTTGGAGAGTGCACATAAGAAATTTAATGTGTGTATCATTGCACGTTTTGCAAGAAAAAAAAAAAAAAAAAATTATACATCCCGCCTATACAAATTCTCATGAAATAATGAAATGCCATTTGTTCCCCGGTCAACCAACAACTGATCGTCACGACTTAACAGCACGTGTATTCAGGGAAAAGCAAAAAGCAATGATTGATTTAATTGTGAAACTTCGTGTTTTTGGAGAAGTTTGATGCTGGACGTACTCGATCGAATGGCAGAAAAGAGGATTACCGAGGATTAGATCAGATTGATAGAGTCATATCAGCGGAAATTCCAGATGAAGCAATCGACCCACAATTGTTCGACGTTGTAACAAAACATATGATCCACGGCCCTTGCAGCGCTATTAATCCAACGTCACCATGCATGATTGACAATAAGTGTTCAAAGCGCTATCCTAGAGCTTTAGTTGATGATACAATCACTGGAAATGTCGGATATCCATTATATCGGCGTCGATCCGCTGAAGATGGCGGTAATTCAACGGTCATAAAAGTTCGGAATCAAGACGTTGATGTTGATAATCGTTGGGTCGTGCCGTATTCACCATTGTTGTCAAAAATTTTCGAAGCGCACATCAATGTAGAATATTGCAACTCTGTCAAATCGATCAAATACATCTGCAAATACGTAAATAAGGGCAGTGATATGGCTGTTTTCGGAGTGGCTGATTATCAGAGAATCGATTAAATTCAGAAATACCAAATGACCGTTATATAAGCAGCAACGAAGCGGTATGGCGCATTTTATCGTTCCCAATACACGACCGGCATCCCGTTGTTCTTCATTTGGCAGTTCATCTCGAAAATGGTCAACGCGTTTATTTCACTGCAGACAATGTACAACAGAGCGCAGCACGACCACCGGGGACAACACTAACTACCTTTTTCGAGTTGTGTAAAAACGATGAATTTGCAAGAACATTGCTATATTCCGAAATAACACAATATTTCACTTGGAATCCATCATCGAAAACATTTCAACGACGAAAGCAATGGGAGCGTGTTGACGGTTATCCAAATGTCCGTAAAACCGATGCCATAGGACGCATTTACACCATCCATCCGAACAACGCCAAATGTTTCTATTTGCGTCTGCTATTAGTCAACGTTCGCGGACCAAGATCATTTGATGTTTTGAAAACTGTTGACGGTCAGTTGTGTGCGACGTATCGTGAAGCAAGTCAGCGATTGCATTTGTTAGAAGATGATATGCATTGGGACACCGCACTTCATGACGCATCACTCACATCTCATCCAAAACAAATACGCGTACTATTCGCCATAATAATATCTAAGTTATCGCGAAGAAACGACACACCCTAATTCCCGTCGTAATAAGAGCCTACCACTCTGCACATGTCGCTAAGTCAGCACATTTTGCGTGAGAACATTGGCCAGACATCTAAGTAAACAAACACCATGCACGAGGCGCAAGGTCAGCAAAACGTCAGCAGAGGAGCTACAACGCGATGCGGGTTGGTGGCTTGAGCTAAGTTAGGAATAATTTAAAGGGCACTTTATACTTGACAACTAAGCCGTGATGACGGCAAATAAAATAACTTCAAATTGAATAATACATTTGAATAATTGGCGCCCAACGTGGGGCCCGCGAGTGAAAAGTTTAATAGAAAAATATAAAGTTCTTAACTCGACTCGTGTAACTACGACAGTTGGCTCACTTAAAATCGACAACAATCAACTACTTGGACTCAGCGTGGACTTAAAGAAGAGACAACCTTTGGCCCGATCAATTAACCGGAAGAACCTGAACCTAATTTTAATCTATTCAAATCCAATGGAAGGGTAAGTGAGATGCTCGTTTCCTGGAATAAATATAGCAATAATTGTGAATAAAATAAAGGAAAGTGACAGAACAAAAATTAATGAGTGAAGGTCTGGAAGACCTTTTTAGAAATTTAAAGTTAGGAAGTCAGAAAGCAAATATGAACACGGAACAAATAACCGAGTTAATTAAGGCGGAAGTTAGAAGTGCTTTGGCAGCACAAAGGTTGGAGTTCGATAGGAAGTTAGGAGCAATCCAAAACCAGGTGACAGGCAGCAGGCCAAAGGTAGAAAAATATCTAAAGGTATCTGTAAATCCACTAGTGACATGTGACATAACGCTTGATGCTATCAAATCACTTCCAGAATTTCATGGTCACATAGGCACATATGTGTCATGGCGCGAGGCGGCGCATAACGCTTATGAACTGTTCAAAAGGTACGATGGCAGTGAACGACACTACCAAGCAGTTACCTTTTTGAGGAACAAAATAAGATCGGCTGCCGATGCGATCCTCTCATCGTTTAGTACTGTGCTGAACTTTAATGCCATTATAGCACGTTTAGACTTTACGTACGCGGACAAACGTCCCGTATATCTTATAGAGCAGGAATTATCTACCTTAAGACAGGGTTCTAAGTCCTGTCTGGAATTCTACGATGAGGTAGAAAAGAAGCTAACGTTACTAGCTAATAAGACTATAATGTCTTACGAGAGTAGCGTGGCAGAAATTATAAATGAGAAATATAGGGCAGATGCCCTAAGAGTTTTCATTTCCGGCTTAAGGAAGCCCTTATGCGACATTCTTTTCGCCTCACGGCCGTCTGACCTTCCGTCTGCTCTTGCTTTAGCACAGGAGGTAGACTCAAACCATGAGCGGTATGCGTTCGCGGCCAATTTTGCTGCCAGGAACGTCGAGGGCAACCACATTAAAAAAAATAATAATATAATTTCAAGCCAGAACAACCATAGGACAAACACTTATGATCCACCCTCAGCTCATAAGAGCCCACACTACTATAGTAATAGGCAATAAGCTTACGCCTCTTTATACTGAGGAAGAGGTGGAAAAAGACATGGGTACAACAGTTTTAATAAAAGGGAGAAGGGTCCATAAGGACAACCTTCGTTAAACTTAATCTAGAACCTAGGCGTTTCTAATGATAAACAATTAACAAAAAATTTCATATATGTTTTTAGGATTTTCATAATTTTGGCCATATCAATATCGGTAACGACAGGAAGGTTAATCGACTATACCAATGCAAGGTACATTCCGGTGGTCGGTGAGGACCTTGTAATTTGGGAAAATTCAGGACACATCAAGCATGTTACCAACTTGACACTTTACGAATTACTGAGAGACGAGACAATTAATGCCACAGACCACTTTCCTCAGTCACATATGAGGAAGTTACTAGACGCGGACATAAACCAGATAAGTCGACTGATACAAATGATAAACGCTCACCACAGACAGGCGAGAAGCCTGAATGCCCTAGGGACAGTCCTGAAATACATTGCTGGAACTCCTGACCATGACGACTTCAATAGATTAATGAGCACAGAAGAACAGCTAATTAACTCGCAGGACAGACAGTTTACCATAAACACTCAAGTACAGAAAGAAATCAATAACCTTACCATTACAGTAAATAAAATCCTGAAATTAACAAAAGAAAGAGAAATAAACACCGGTCACCTTTATGACATACTACTGGCTAGAAACAGAGCAATTATTACAGAATTAAATAACATTATAACAGCTGTCACTTTCGCCAAAATTGGGGTCTTAAGTCCCATTCTCTTAGACAGTAACGAAATAAATTTCATAACAGGAGACGAGCACTTCACTGACCTTACCGTGGCCGATGTTATGGCAGTAGCTAGAATTAAGATATTACAGTATAATAACATAATTTACTTTTTAATAAGATATCCGATTCCTATGTTTAGATGTAAGAAAATTACTATTTTACCGGTAGCTCATGGCCACCAAATCCTGCACCTAGAAGAATCCATCTTAGCCAAGTGTTATAACCATACCGTAGCCGTAAAGAACTGCAGCGACACAACACCAACGTTTTGCTTACCATCTCCGACTACATCATGCGCTCTGCAACTACTGACTCGCAACACCGCTAATTGCAGTACAACATTTAACAACCTCACACCAATTTCACCGATAAGTGACGGCCTTGTTGTCATCAATGACCAATTGGCTGTCATCGAGGAAAATAATGAGGTCCCTATTACGGTCAACGGAACATACCTCGTGGTCTTCAAAAACAACGTAAAGATTAATGGTACGACTTTTTATAACGAAAATTCTACATTGCCTCTAAAACCTGAAACTCCATGGGCTTCTACAATCAACTTGACGCAGCACACAGAAATATTAAGCGCTTCTTACCTTCACCATGTGAATCTAGAGAATGTTCAAAGGATCAATCACCTGCAGCGATCAATCCATTATGGCCACGTTACAGGTTTCTCAGCCATTGGTGTCTTATTAATCATGGCATTCACTGTTTACGTCCTTCTCAGGATAAGGAGGACCAAGAGAGAGATTATCATAGCCAGGTCCGTTGAAACTGCAATTAAAACCGCTTCTTTGAGGACCGAGGACGTTCCCCATTTAGAAGGGGAGGAGTTATCGCGAAGAAACGACACACCCTAATTCCCGTCGTAATAAGAGCCTGCCACTCTGCACATGTCGCTAAGTCAGCACATTTTGCGTGAGAACATTGGCCAGACATCTAAGTAAACAAACACCATGCACGAGGCGCAAGGTCAGCAAAACGTCAGCAGAGGAGCTACAACGCGATGCGGGTTGGTGGCTTGAGCTAAGTTAGGAATAATTTAAAGGGCACTTTATACTTGACAACTAAGCCGTGATGACGGCAAATAAAATAACTTCAAATTGAATAATACATTTGAATAATTTCTACATGCCTTCCGTCAAATCCGCAAGAACTGTGGAATAAGTACAAGGACTGCATGACCCAGGACTTATTACTTTTGGCGCGTAATCGAGCATCGGACGCAGACTTGCTATATACATTACAAATGTATAATGATGCTTTGATATTGCAATTGTGAATAAGGCATTAGCGCAACTTGGCATAACTGCGCCCAATCATTCAGCGATTGATATACTTGACCATGAGCTTCAACGTGCAATGAATTGCGTGCTTTCATACAAGCTAACATTACCAAATTGAATATTCAGCAGAAAAATGTTTATGATAAGATTATACGAGCGGTTGACAATAACGCCGGTGGATTCTACTTTCTGGATGCGCCCGATGGTACAGGGAAAACGTTTCTGATCTCTTTGATTCTTGCTACTATACGGTCACAGCAGAAAATTCCGCTGGCAATTGCTTCGTCAGGCATCGCTGCTACTCTACTTGATGGCGGCCGAACAGCACATTCTGCGTTGAAATTACCGTTGAACATCCAAGTCGTTGAAAGACCAACGTGCAACATATCGAGGAAATCAGCCATGGCAAAAGTTTTGCGAGGAGCTGGAATAGTTCTATGGGATGAGTGCCCAATGGCTAACAAAAAGTAATTACAAGCATTCAATAGAACAATGCAAGATTTACGCCAAAAGCAACAACTTTTTGGCGGAGCATTAGTCTTATTATCCGGCGATTTTCGGCAAACTTTGCCAGTCATTCCTCGATCAACTCCTGTCGACGAAATAAACGCATGTTTAAAATCGTCAGTTTTGTGGAGACATGTTCAAAGGCTGACTCTTACCATCAACATGCGAGTCCAATTGCAAAATGATCGATCCGCAGCGGCATTTTCGAAGCAGTTGTTGGACATTGGCGAAGGCAAAATACCGATAGATGACACCGGTTTGATCACATTCCGAACAACTTTTGTACACTTTTACAATCGAAAGAAGAATTGATTGAAAGTGTATTTCCGAATATTGTTCAACACTATCAACGCAACGATTATTTAAGTGAACGCGCAATATTGGCACCGAAAAATTTACACGTCAACGAAATCAATTTTGCCATTCAAGAAAAACTGCCAGGAGAAGCTACAACATATACATCGATTGATAGCGTTTTGAATCAAGATGAAGAGTCAATTATCCGACTGAATTCTTGAATTCTTTGGATCCCCCCGGTCTGCCACCGCATCGTTTGGTCCTGAAAGTCGGTTCACCCATTATACTTCTACGAAATCTGAAGCCACCGACTTTGTGTAACGGCACAAGACTTTCAGTCAAAAAATTGGCCAAATTTGATTGAAGCAACAATACTAAATGGCAAGGCAGCAGGTGATGTCGTACTCTTACCACGCATTCTCATGATTCCAACGGACATGCCGTTTGAATTTAAGCGCTTGCAGTTCCCAGTACATCTTGCCTTTGCGATGACCATCAACAAATCGCAAGGGCAAACGTTTCAAGTGTGCGGCGTCAATTTGGAAGAACCGTGCTTCTCCCACGGCCAATTGTTCGTCGCATGCTCGAGAGTGGGAACACCAAGGTGCTTATTCATTTACGCGCCAGGTGGAAAAACCAAAAATGTTGTATACCAATATGTTTTATAAATAAGTAACAGTTTAACAACAATAAATAAAACACAGAGAAAAAACCCTTAAGAGTTTTAATCGATTTAGGTGTAGCGAGGCACACAGGGTAACAGCTAGTTAAGTATAAAAATGAGAGTCGAATTGCAGGAAGACCAGTCTGGAGAAGTGTTTTCCAAACAACTGCTCGATATTGGTAATGGTATTATTGCTGTTTATACATCATCTGGATACATTACATTCCCTAACAATTTTTGTAACTTTTGTGAATCAAAGACCGAACTCATGGAGATGGTTTTCCCAAAACATTGCTCAAAATTACGTAAATCACATTTGGTTAAGCGAACGTGTTATATTGGCCGCAAAAAATGTTGATGTGAATGAAATGAATTTTCATATTCAAAAGAAAATAGCTGGCGAATTGAAGAATTACAAATCAGTTGATTCCATTACTAATGAAGATGAAGTTGTCAATTATCCAACAGAATTTTTAAATTCGCTAGAATTGCCCGGCTTACCACCTCATAATCTGCAATTAAAAACCGGATCATTAATTATTATGTTACGGAACATAAACGCGCCTGTGTAATGGTACCCGGCTTGCGGTGAAGAAATTATTGAACAACGTCATCGAAGCCACAATTTTGAAAGGGAAGTACAAAGGCGAAGATGTTTTAATCCCACGCATCCCTATGATACCGAACGACATACCATTCAGTTTTAATCGTTTACAGTTTCCAGTGCGGCTTGCATTTACAATGTCAATAAATAAATCGCAAGGGCAGTCGCTAAGTGTATGTATATGGCATCAACCTAGAAATGCATGTTTTGCACATGGCCAATTATATGTCGCCTGTTCCCGTGTCGGAAAACCATCAACATTATTTATTTATGCGCCAGAACATAAACTAAAAATATAGTTTATCACAAAGCATTAGAATAGAGAGAAGCAGTGAAGGGTATAGAGGCTATTAGTTGCTTTCTAGAGCGCGCTTGGTGTTGAGCTCAGTGTTTATTTCAAAATGCCAAGTTGTTCAATAGCGATTTGTAAAAATATAAGTGAAATTATGGAACCCTATGGAATAAACGCTATTATGAAAATATATATTTTGTTTTTCATTTAATAAAATTAATAAAGTTCTCCTCACGTATGACGAAATCCACCCGAAAAACGACGATTGCTAATAACTTCGGTTGCTATTGATAAATGTACGTGGTTCAATTTCATTTGAGTCATTGCGCACTGTGAATAGTAGAGTGTGTGTAACTTTTTGAGAAGCATGCAAGCAATTACAATTGCTGGAACATGATAATCAATGGAAACGATAGACGATTCGATAGCCACTTCGCATGCCACTGAAGTTCGCACACTTTTCGCGGTGGTCATTTCGACATATCAGCCTTCAAATCCGAATACGAACAAAATTACAAAATTGCCGAAGACATTTTACATCGTATTCGATAAGAATTGGAAATAGGCAAATTTCGGTTCCAGTGGTTCCAGTGGTTCCACCTGCCTTTTGTCAATTTACTTCAACGAAATGTGAACTCATCACGAATGTTTATGCTAAATTTGCCAAATATCGTAACTACGATTGCATGAGTGCGTGCCAGTTTTACGTAGCGTGTTCCCGAGTTGGAAAACCATCTTCTCTGTACATTTACGCTCCGGAATAGAAACTAAAAAATGTTGTTTATCAAACTGCGTTACATTGAAACAAATTTAGAAAAATCGAAAATAAAAGATTTTTAACACAACGTAAATTCAACTTTCTTTTCATTTTAAAACATATAATTTCACGCAAGACAACGTATGCGGGGTCAGCTAGTGCAATATATAAAAATGAAACCCGTTTTCCGTTGTCACGGCATCACGCGTGAATGGCTGGACCGATTTCACTAATTCTTTTTTTGTTGTATTTGTTATTATTAGGAGAAGGTTCTTATGTAAAAAAAATTACGAAAGTTGCCGAAAAACGCCTAAACCAGACCTTTTCTATTTCCCATACAACCGTTTTATTTTGTATATACATACATACATATGTAAGTAAAAATGAATGTTTGTTTGTTAGTAACGCTAAGGCTCGAGAACGGCGAAACCAATCTTCATGAAATTTTCAGAAGTTGTTCGCTGTGGATCTGGAAAGGTTCAGAAATAAAAAAACTTTTCATAAGAAAAAGTCGAAAAATTGAAAATTTCCAAAAATTGACTTTTTTCATGCAATTCTTTTCTCTTTCGTTTTTCAATATTTTGATTTGTAAATTATTTGAATCGTTCAATTTCGGTCGCTTGCTCTTTTATTTTGGCTATTTACAAAAAAAAATGTTTGAAAATTATTCAGTGAAAACTTTATGTGTGTTTCAAACAAAGTGATCAATTACAGATTGAAATTTGTTACGAAGCCACGAAGAGGTCCGGCTAATATCGGTCGGTGTTCTTTTTGCCATCAACGCCAAGGCACCTGAACGAGTACTCCCAGGATGCGATGACATATAGTACGTGTGGAATTATGGATCGGAGTCAATCAGCAAGGGATCGTCACTTTGTCACAGCACGACTTTTCAAACAACAGTTACGATGTTCTTCTTTGGATGGTGGATAGTGGTTTCACCAGATCAAATTGATGAAATCATTCCTGCGGAAATTCCTAATGCAGAGAAAGATCCAGTATTAAACGAAGTGATGAAAACCAATATGGTTCATGGACCTTGCGGACACCACAATCCCACTTCGGTTTGTATGTCTAACAATAAATGCACGAACCACTATCCACTTGCTTTTCTTTTGGAATCGCAAACTGGAAATGATGGATATCCACTGTATCGTCGTAGCTCATCAGACGACCATACAACTTAGAGTAGTGAATATCGAAGTTGACAACATAGATCGTACTATATTCTCCACTGTTGTCTAAATCACATTCAAAACTCATAGCAATGTTCAGTATTGCAGTTTGGTGTAATCTATAAAATACGTTTGTAAGTACATCATCAAAGGAACCAATATGGCGGTTATTGGTCTTGAATGATACGGTCGATACGTGAACTGTAATAAAGCGCTTTGTATTTACTTTTGCAATTCATGAACGTTTTTCGACTGTTGTGCGTCTCACAGTTCATTTGAAGAATGGCTAAAGAGTGTTTTTCAACCCAGAGTATACAGTACAGCCAGCGGAAACACTTCCAACAACATTAACATTTTCCTCAAAAATAATACAACTGCTAAGTATTTGGAATAGAAGAAAAGAACTGCAGCCAAATACGCAGTGAAATAGATTATAAATGGTTCAGCAATCAGTCGTTGAGTATGTACTCGTATTATACCACGTGCATCCCAAAAGACTGATGTCACAACCTTTCCAGCCGCCTTTTTCGTTTTTCTACGCCTGAGAACCAGTTCATCATGTGCAGTCCACTAGAATGACTGTCGATTAGACTCCAGTGGGAAATGATAGAGTTATATTTCTTCACAAAAATGCTATATCTCATTAACTAATAGTTATAATCCAACTAATAGAAATCATATAGATGGTAGTAGTAGTAGTATCTATAGATCAGCCATAATTCTTATTTTGAATTTTGACATTGCAATTTTCAGAGTTAACCGAAGAACGAAAACAAAAGCCAGTAGGTAAAATTTTGACAGGTACATAGGAGAATACAAATATGAATTTCTGAATAAACGGATTGAAATGACCCGCCGCCAGCACAATGTTATTAAGTAGTAAAAATTAATTTATTCAATTTAAAAATACATGAATGCAATAGTTCGCTTAATATAACGGAAAGCAAACTAACAAACTAAACTGTAAAGTAAAGTTACCGTAAAGTAAGCAATAATAATATAATAGCTATTAAAGGAGTTGTTAAGCAGAGCATAATATAGACATACATATTTTGGTAAGAAAGTGGGCAGAAAAGTTTTCTTTGACCAGAGATTGGATGATCTCCTATGGAAGCTTTACAAACATAGTTTTACAATTGGAGGCTTACGTACATATCTCATCTGATAAAAGGTTGGTGAAAGAACGACACCCGAAGAAGCTAGGCTCTTGCTTCTTCTTGGCTCTCACTATTTTTTACAATTAATATAAAGATGTAGTTTAATATACAAAATAAGGTTAAGCAAAATTCAAATCAACAATTAGACTGTAAAATAACTTTAAAGTTTTTGAAGCTTGAACTTTAATGTTGCAAATAATGAAATTACACAGTTTTTGTAAAGTGTAAAGATTTTAGTTGAAAGAGATCTTTAAAACGGCCACAACTTCATCGATATCCTTTGATGTAATATTCGGGCGAAGATCTCCTATATCCTAGAAAAGTTCATTTAAAATAACAATATAATTTTTAATTAACATTGCTTTTAGCAAATTAAATTTTGTTACATTGTGTTTTTGAAACTATTTGGCCGCAGGCACTTTAGACGCATATTCTTCAAAATTGAACACTCTACAAAAGTGCCCATAGCAGCAAAGTCGTAAGTCACACCGCCGAGTAGTACGGGGCTCTAAACCTGAGCACCGTTTCCTACAAGTTTGTCGTCAACATTTTTTCGATAGCTCTTGCCATTTACGAATTTCGTGGAAAAATCATCCTCTGAGCTATAGAAATTTAAAAATAAAAAATCACGATTGTCTTGTATAGGGTGATTTTTTAAGAGCTTGATAACTTTTTTTTAAAAAAAAACGCATAAAATTTGCAAAATCTCATCGGTTCTTTATTTGAAACGTTAGATTGGTTCATGACATTTACTTTTTGAAGATAATTTCATTTAAATGTTGACCGCGGCTGCGTCTTAGGTGGTCCATTCGGAAAGTCCAATTTTGGGCAACTTTTTCGAGCATTTCGGCCGGAATAGCCCGAATTTCTTCGGAAATGTTGTCTTCCAAAGCTGGAATAGTTGCTGGCTTATTTCTGTAGACTTTAGACTTGACGTAGCCCCACAAAAAATAGTCTAAAGGCGTTAAATCGCATGATCTTGGTGGCCAACTTACGGGTCCATTTCTTGAGATGAATTGTTGTCCGAAGTTTTCCCTCAAAATGGCCATAGAATCGCGAGCTGTGTGGCATGTAGCGCCATCTTGTTGAAACCACATGTCAACCAAGTTCAGTTCTTCCATTTTTGGCAACAAAAAGTTTGTTAGCATCGAACGATAGCGATCGCCATTCACCGTAACGTTGCGTCCAACAGCATCTTTGAAAAAATACGGTCCAATGATTCCACCAGCGTACAAACCACACCAAACAGTGCATTTTTCGGGATGCATGGGCAGTTCTTGAACGGCTTCTGGTTGCTCTTCACCCCAAATGCGGCAATTTTGCTTATTTACGTAGCCATTCAACCAGAAATGAGCCTCATCGCTGAACAAAATTTGTCGATAAACACATTTCGAACCGAACACTGATTTTGGTAATAAAATTCAATGATTTGCAAGCGTTGCTCGTTAGTAAGTCTATTCATGATGAAATGTCAAAGCATACTGAGCATCTTTCTCTTTGACACCATGTCTGAAATCCCACGTGATCTGTCAAATACTAATGCATGAAAATCCTAACCTCAAAAAAATCACCCGTTACTTTCAATGGAAAATTTTTACATGCCTTGGTCCAGTCCTTAATGTTAATATTAATGGTGTAAAATTGTTTGTAGGGTATTTTCAAGGAAATTTCATGACTGAATTGAAAAAAATTAATAAAAAATTAAAATTAAAAATTAATTTACATCCATATGTAATTATGTGGGTGTGTAAACAAATTTAAAAGAACCATCCCTGCCAGCCACGGCTAACCAATTTTCTTAAGAGGGGAGCCTGTTTTAGAGACTTAAAAACTCGATTTTTTTGAGGATTTTTTTGGGAGGGAAAGAAATAATTTTGACATCATTTACAAGTTTTTTGGATACGAAATCTTTTATATTCTGCCATTGAGAAGCAATTGCCCGATGCATCTCGCATGTGCATTTGTCGGACGGCGGACAGGATGCAAGCCGCAATTTCTATCGGAAACAAAAAATTCGAAGAGATTCATATTTTTTAATAATTCATCTTTTAGTTAAACTGAGAAAATTCCAAAAAAAAATTTTAAATTTTAAAAATTTTTAAAAATTAAAAAAAGGGTTTTTTCTAAAAAAAAATGTTACTTTATGTTGTTTGAAAATAGGTTCAAACTTGACTTTTCTTAGTTTTTTTTAGTTTAAATAGAAGATAGTTCATTGCCAAAGATAATAAACTTTGCCCAAAATTCCATATGTTTAGTTTTTGTTCTAACCTGCCCGCCAGCTGAGAAAAATCGTAAAAATTAAAAACTGAGAAATCGCGCGTCAAAGTTTTCGCTTTTTGCCCAAGCGCTAATATACAAATCTACTAGACGCTCGGTCACTATTTCCCTTCCTCCTTAAGGTCCGTATCCAGCTCTCAAGTAATTGCTCAAGAAAACAAATACATTATTTCTTCAAGTAATTTTGACAGCTGGTTACGCTTTGTGAATGATCCACATTAGAGCAAGAGAGAATAAACAAAGAAAATAAACTTTTCAAAGTTAACAGCGATTTTTCGAATGTCAAGAACCGATTCTTAATCCACTTCGACTACTGAAAATCGATTTTTAAAAATGGATTATTTTACGAGAAAACTCGATTTTCGAGTATAATCGGAATCGAGTTTACCATCCCTACTGGCAGCTATCGGGGCACATATAAAACCTCCGCAAAATAACCACCACAAAAAAAAAATGATTTTTTTTTTCATGTAATTTATATGGAAAACAGAAAATTTGAAATAGGCACCTCTTAATATTAATATTAAGAGCTCATCTTTTGAGTGACTTTTTTTTACACATTTTCGAAAGTTTTGAGCCTGTTTTTCAGTTGAAAAAAAAGGTTGCCTCAGAATGGCACACCCTAATACATATACATACAATATAAAGAGTTAAGGTGGGGTAAAAAGTTTGGAATGAAAAAAAATATATACACATAGCCCATAAAGTCTGCGTTCACCGGCCACATTCTTTTAAGAGAAGTAAAAACACAATATTAATAAATAATTCTGTTTAAATTTTTTACATGTATTTCTTCTTTATATTCTTCAGTTCAAAATACAAAAACAAAAATGTATATTCCTATTTTAATTTTTGAGATAACGGGATTTTAGTGTAACAACAAGTAAATATAGGCACCATAAAGTCTGCGTTCAGCTTTAAAACTAGTTACAAAAGCATTAAGAATGATAAACAAAATTATGTTCAATATTTTGTTGGATAGCTACGTTATTTTAAAACCTCACGCAATCGATTTGAACTTATCTGTTTCCTCAGCTGTAATCCGGGACCATTCTGCTTGCATAACACTTCGTAAAGCCTCTTTACTTGTTATCGTATGCTGACGAATTCTTTTTTCTAACAGATCCCATAGATGCTCAATAGGATTGAGATCAGGTGATTGAGGGGGCGTTTTAAGCTGTCTAGGGCATTGTATAAGAGCCAAAGTCTAACAATTTCAGCAGTATGTTTCGGATCATTATCTTGTTGGAACCAAAACGTCGAAGATTATCCAAGATTTTCTGCGCTTTTTTTCAAATTATTTTTTAGAATGGTCAAATAACCAAATTTATCCATTGTGGATTCAATATATTCAAGCTGACCCACAACCCCAACCGCCATGCAACCCCACACCATAATCCTACCACCACCGTGTTTCACTGTACCAACAAGATTTTGTTTTTCAAGGGCAGTTCCTGATTTACGCCACACAATTTGTCGACCTTTTATGCCAAAAATACAAAATTTACTTTCATCCGAAAATATCACTTGATTCCAGAATTCCGGAGACTTATTTATATGATTATGGGCAAATTCAATGCGCCTTCGTCTGTTTACAAGTGAAATATATGGTTTTTTTCGAGCGACTCTCCCATGATATCCAGCTTTTCGAAATTTTTTTGGAAATTGTTTACTACACGCTGGACCGAGGAATATGTTCTTCCAATAGTTTGCCCAATTTTTCTGAAACTTTCACCATCTTTCCACAACTTAATGATAATTTTCCTTTCCGACAGACTAACTTCTTTTCGTTTGGTTTCCATTTTTTAAATATACATAATTAAAACGCGTCACGAGCTCTTTAAGCGATTAATTAGACTAAAATACAATAGAACCTATGCAAAAAGAAGAAACAAATCCCTGAAAAGTAACGGTATTTGCAATTTAAGCAAACTGAACGCAGAACTTGTTGTTACACTAAAATCCCGTTATCACAAATATGAAAATAGGAATATATGTTTTTGTTTTTGCATTTGGAACTTAAGAATATAAGGAAGAAATACATGTAAACAATTTAAACTGAATTGCCTATTAACATAGTGTTTTTAGTTCTCTTAAAAAAATGTGTCAGGTGAACGCAGACTTTATTGGCTATGTGTACATATGGAAGAATGCATAACACATAAAAAGTGAAAACGTGCGTGGAAAAAAAAAAAACAAGAAGACCACAAGTACGGTGGTTTACATATATACAGGGTGGCTGATGAAAGCCGCTCATACAATATACATACATACATATGAGTGATAAATGTGAGGTGAAAAGAAAAAAAATAATAATCGTGCTGTGAAAATATGTGAATAAGTGAAGTATTGGGTCAAATAACGCACAAACAAAAAAAGAATAAAGAAACACGAAACCACAAAGTCACCAGGGAATCACCACAGCAACCAGCAGCACAAGGATAGGAGAAAGAAGCACAGGCACAGGCACAAGCAAAGGCACTAGCGCAGGCACAGGTATCGGCACATACACAAAGACACATACACTCATATTATCCCCAAAAACCCCTGGCGGAAATCAAAGTGAGCTCTATCGTCTCCTTTCAATTTTTATATATTATAAAATATAAAGTTTATGGTCAGACCAAAATTCCGGTCGAGAAAATAAGTGAAAACTGTTACCAAACTGTTTTCGGTGTTCGGTTTATTTTCCGGTTAAAACCGAAAACCGCTAACAAAGCAGTTTGGTACTGTATATAACAGATTACTAACCAGTAAATGCTTACCGTTGTGTTATAACACAAAACTACCCCGAAAAAATATATACATATAAAAGTTCAAGTATTTACTTGCGAAATTTCCAGCAAGACTCCTTATATATACTTCACCAAGTATAAGCAGGATTGCATAAAATAAGCTACGGCAATCAAAGGAAAAAAAAACAAGAAAAGCGTATTTGCGAATTAAATTTAATACCATACATACATATGTACATATATTTCACATATATTTATAAAAACATATAAAGCGCATAACTGGCTCCTCTACTACTCAAATCAAATGCATATATACATATTGCAAAATATCTACATTTAGTACATATGAACATATATTCTAAAGTCAGAATATCATTCTATTTTCTTTTCGCGGTCTCTTCTCACTGCGTACATATATACATACTTATATATGCGGCGCAGTTACACAAATTATATACATACTTACTAACAAGTGAATTTGCGAAAATTACCTACGGTCGTTTAGTTGTCTTTTCGGGGCTTATTCGTACCGCGAACATATATACATATGTATATACGCATATATATATACATATATACATACGGGCGCGTATAAATATATTCAATATATACTGGAAGAAATACCCAATCGACATTGGGACATAAAGTTTATATAAAAGAAATATACATAGAAAATCAAAATACATAAAATTTTTTCGGTCGTTAACACATAATTAAGTCAAATTTAAGCGATTAATTATTTGTTTCATTTGAAAACTCGTATTAACTTAAAGGAGTTTGCGATTACACATATTATCAAATACGTAAAGCGTTATTTATATCAATTTCCTTCAAAACTTTTATTTACTTAATAGAGTTATCGTCTAATCATATAAATACATATATATACGGAAATATTTTTAAAAAATCTCGGTTTATCAAAAAGCCATTGGTTTAATTTATTTGTTTGAAACTCTTACATATAAAGGAGTCTTCTATTCAACATCTTATATACGAAACTTTTTCTAAACAGCTACAAGTCTAGGTTTCTCTAAGACTCTTTAATTTATTCTATACATCTTTTAAATGAGCTCAGACTCAAAGGAATCTGAAACAACTCAGTTGCTAAAAGTTCCAAAGATGATTTCAGACGAAAAAAGTCCGTGTACACCGGCTGAAGCTACACGCTCAAAGCAAGGTGATACAAAACAAAAGAGGGGTAAAGATATTTCTTATACAAAATTTATTGCTGAGAGTGATACGATACTGCACTCGATTTTCATCTTCACCGATTCAAGACAATTCTGAATCGGTCTTAGAAATCAAAAAAGATAATTTAGACAATTTTTGGACGCGTCTCCAAGCGGCATATAACGTAGAATGTGACGACTCAGATCTACCCGAAAATTTCAAATCCTCGGCTTACACCAAGTATGAACACTACCTAGACCAGTTCGAAGACACAAAAGCAATGATTTCTGATCAACTAAAGCTATTAAGAGCAATAGCACCTACTCCACAACCGAGAGTAGAGCTGCCACAAGGACAAGCCCAAGAGGCAAGTTCAGGCATTCAACTTAAAGTGTCAGTATGCGACACAGATATATTTCATGGTGGTTATGAACAGTGGCCGTCCTTCGGGACATGTTTACAGCTGTGTACATAAACCATCCTAAATTGTCACAAGCGCAGAAATTGTATCACCTCAGATACAAAACCAAAGGTCAGGCAGGCGTAATAGTGAAACAGTTCGCTCTCAATGACGAAAATTTTAATTTTGCTTGGGAAGCTCTAAGAGTACGTTATGAGAACGAGAGAATATTGGTCGACAAACAGGTGATGATATTAATAAATTTACTAAAAATTCAGAAAGAAACAAGTGAAGAGTTCATAAAGCTTCAATCCATTGTTTCAAATTGTTTGTCGGTTTTATCGACACAGAATATTCCCACAGATAATTGGGACCCCATTCTGGTAAACATATTCACAGCTGCATTACCAGAAAAATCGTTACTTTTGTGGGAGCACTCGCTCACATCGCGAAGAAAGTGCCCAAAGTGGCAAATGAAAGAACTTCTTACTACCCAATACGAAATTGCAGAAAGGGTAGATAAAAAACTAGTCAGAACGAAAAACGTTCAAAACGACCTCAATAGAAGCTTCAATAGACCCCAAGCAAGTAGCCACAATAATTTAATTAGAAGCTTTTTTAGAAATCAACCGTTCACATCCGAACAATATAAGCAAACGTCATGCGAACTTTGTAGATGAGGTCACAAACTAAAATTATACGAAAAATTCAAAAAAATTAATGTTAGCGATCGGAACAATTTCGTAAGAACGAAAAAATTATGTACCAACTGTCTGTCACATGCGCATACGCTTAAAGATTGCGAAAGCAAATTTCATTGCGTTTACTGCCATAAAAGACATCATTCAATGTTACATATAACAAATATTTCCAGCTCAGACCCAAACAATGCAAACGTAAAACGAGCAACAGGATTAGTTGCCACAACAAATTCTGAAAACTGCCAAAAAGCACCATGCTGCTCAAAGGCGTTAAAAACCCAAACGCAAATCTCAGTAGGGAACTATTTCCGACAGCAGTTGTCTCCATCGAACACCGAGGAGAACTGTTTAAACTCAGAGCCTTAATAGACCAAGGATCACAACGATCATTTATAACGTCTAGGGCACAAAACAGGCTACAGTTACCAACAAAACTGGCCAACTTTGAAATCACGGGAATAGGCGGAAGAGTTGTTCAAAACTCAAATAAAATCTGCCCCATTACCCTCTTTTCCCCCAAAGCGGATAAGCGCATACAAGCAGAAGCTATTGTCTTTCCGCAATTAACCAACATGTTACCAAGCTATCATATAAATAGCAAGCATGGGCAAAAGGTTTTACACCTAAAGCTAGCAGACCCAAACTGCAACACCGCCGCTCAAATAGATCTATTAGGCAGCCATCTCATACCACAAATTATTCTCGAAGGTATTGATAAAATTACCAAAACACTTCTGGCGCAAAATACCATTTTCGGATGGGTCCTAAGCGGACTAGTTGTGGAATCAGTCACAACAATGACAACTCAAGTTGAGGAAGTCTCAAACGAGTACCTCAATTCACAATTGAAAAAATTTTGGGAATTAGAAGAACTCCCCCCCATATCAGTCACAACCCCTGAAGATCAGTATTGTGAGGATTTTTACAAAGCCACAACTACTAGATCAGAAAATAGTCGGTACGTCGTACGAATACCACTTAAGCAACAATTTCCTAACACACTCGCCTTAGGTCACTCTCGCACCTCTGCAATTCAGCAGTTTCTAAGTATGGAATGAAACCTACTTAAAAAAGGCGAACTCAAATCTGAATATGATGGTGTGTTAGAAGAATACCTTCATTTAGATGACATGGAGGAAGTAAACCCAGGGGAGAAAATCGTCAACGACAAATACTACTCTTTTTATCTGCCACATCACGCAGTAGTGAAGCCAGAAAAAAACAACAAAAGTAAGAGTTGTTTTTAATGCCTCGAAAACCACTAGTTCAGGGAATTCCCTAAATGATATCCTATTTACGGGACCCACACTCCGACCAGATTTAATGCTTCTGATATTAAATTGGCGTATATTCAAATACGTATTCAATGGGGACGTTGAAAAAATGTATCAGCAAATAGGCGTACATAAAGACGACCAAGATTTTCAACGTATTATGTTCCGAAGATCCCCCACTAGTCCTTTACGCGACTTCAAATTAAAAACAGTTACATTTGGCGTAAACTGTGCACCATATTTAGCCATTCGAACTCTCCACGAATTGGCAGACAATACAAAGTCAGAAGAAGCCTGGCAACTGAAGTGTTGAAAACTCAAACGTATGTAGACGATATTTTGTCTGGAAGTCACACTCTTCCACAAGCATACGAGGCCTTATCACAGGTAATTGAAGCCCTCAAATCGGCAGGGTTTCCATTAAAGAAGATTACGGCAAATCACCCAAATATACTCAAAAATATTCCAAACGAAAATTTGTTGGACACTAATTTCCTTATATTCGAAAAGGAAAGTACAACAAAAACTCTAGGCATCCAATGGAATGCGATATCGGACTAGTTCTCATACACGACGGAGTCCATATCCGCATTATCAGCCATAACGAAAAGACAGATTTTATCCTCGGTGGCAAAACTTTTCGACCCCGCAGGATGGCTTTCGCCAATTATGATCCAAGCGACAATCTTAATGCAAGAATTATGGCTAGATGGAACCGACTGGGACGAACAAGTGAAACCTCTTCGCTTAGAAAAATGGTCCCAGTTCGCAAACAATCTGAATGACATTTCTCAGATTCAAATTCCACGATGGGTAAATTACTCTCCCGATCACAAAGTTGAATTAAATGGCTTTTGTGATGCCTCAGAAAAGGCATACTGCGCTACTATCTATGTGCGCACGCAAAGTGACACCACGACCACAAGCCACTTATTAGGAGCAAAGGCAAAGGTGGCACCTTTAAAAACTATAAGTCTCCCACGACTTGAGCTATGTGGCGCACTACTACTTTCAAAATTAGTAGCCATGGTGCAAATGCATTTAAATATGACAAAATGCAAACTATATATGTGGTCCGATTCAGAAATTGTACTAGCCTGGTTGGAAAAACCACCACATGCATGGAAGACGTATATTTCTAAGGGAACGTCTCAAATTCTTGACCTAGTGGGATCAGCCACTTGGCGTCACGTAGCCAGTGCTGACAATCCTGCCAATCTAGGTACAAGAGGGTGCAAGCCACTGCACCTTGCCACTACCACCCTCTGGTGGAATGGCCCCCGATGGTTGATAGAATCTCCTGATTATTGGTCACAATCGAAAAATCGCCACCTTTCACACATTATTGGATGATACCGACATCCTTGAACGACTTTCATCGTTTCCAACAGCTCTCAGAGTAGTTGCTTATATGTTCAAATTTATAGAGCAACTTAAAAGCAAAATCAAGGGATCACATAATTTCCCATGCAACACAGTGACGCACCTAGAGTTACAAAAGGCAAAGGTCGCAATAATAGCATACACACAAGCGCACTACTTCAGCCGCGATATATCACTACTAAGAGAATCGAAGCCGATGGATAAAAAGAGCTCACTCTTAGTTTTAAACCCATTTCTGGACACGAAAGGTCTGCTTCGTGCCAATGGTCGGCTTGCTAATTCGAGCCTAACATACATATTCCTAAATTACATCCACATCTTAATGCTCCACGCCTAACATCGTCTCATGCAACAGATGGTACGCCAGGAGTATTATATCCCCCGTCTTAAGCCGCAAATCAAGAAGTGCATCTTCACGTGCAAGATTTGCACTATGTACATTTCGCTCTGCCTTTCACCGCCACAGGGGTTGATTTTGCTGGGCCTTTCCAGGTAAAGGCGTCTATGTTAAGGTCTCCAACTCTCATGAAAGGCTATGTGGCTGTCTTTGTATGTTTTACGACACAGGCAGTACATCTTGAGCTATGTAGTAATCTGACGACGGAAGCTTTTCTCGCGGCATTTGTCGCTTCGTCGCTCGACGTGGCTACCCATCAAAAATCATGAGCGATTATGGCAAAACCTTTATCGGAGCTCAACGAGCCACAGAAAAGCATTTTGTGGATTTTTTAAAACAAGTGTCACCCGACATCGTACAAAAGTACGCCCCTCAAGGTATCAACTGAACAAGCGCCTAAACTTTGAGACTGCGTCCTCATTCATGCTGATTGTCTACCCCCTACTGAGTGGCGGCTTGGCCGCATAGAAAAGCTACATTATGGCCCCGACGGTCACATACGAGTCGTGGATCTCCGTACGCAAAACAGAACACTACACAACACCACAGAACACCAGACCGCTCGTGCTTTTTACCAACAACCGACGATCGCGAATCCGAAAACCTCAAAAATAAACCGGTATTATCGCTACACAATAAACGAACCAAATGAAAACAATAAAACACGAGAAAGTACGCAAATAACAAACCTTCAAAGTATAACCAATCGCCAAAAAATAACAAACCGTCGAATAATAACGAAGAAAACTAACACAAATCGGTTAATCATTACGACGACCCATTCATGCCACATATCGTGGCACGATAGGTTAGGTTAGGTTAGGTAAGATGGCTGATCAAGGATCCCACGTAGACTAACAGTTAGTCCTTTGTGATGCCAATGAAAAGGAACTCCCGTTTTCGGACTTAAAGATTGGCGAAACGCTTTGTAGCCAATACATAGTTACACAAACGCTTAACTTCAACACCTGCGTCCCCAAGGCGGGACAGTCAAGCAGGAAGTGCTGGCTTGTTTCTACCGCATCTTCTTCTAAACAGCTTATGCAGTAGGCATCCGGTAAGATTCCCATTCTTACCGCATGTAGGCCAATAGGACAGTGGCCTGTTAAAGGACCCATTAACAATGAGAGGTTAGCCTTACTGAGGGCTAAGAGATCATTGGATCTCCGACGATCTATTCTGGGCCAGAAGGCTTTAGCAACCGCACAGGTGCCGGTGCTGGCCCAGCGTTGGACGAGCATCTGCGTGGCCCAGCTATCTAGTAGTAGACCATAAGAAGAAACAGGAGCACCGATCCGTTCCCATTCTACCGATAATGATTCTAAGGTACCTTTCATTGTTAACTCATCAGCTTTGCAATTGCCTGATTTTCCGCTATGGCCCGGTACCCACACAGGTCTAATCACAAAAACTCTAGCTGCTAGAGCTAACGACGTTAGACATTCTTCGACCAACCCTAAACGCACTACGAATGAGTTCAAGGCCAATATAGCCGCTCTACTATCTGAATGAATAGTCACTTCTCTGAAGGTGAATGCACTCCGTAGCAGCAAATCAGCTGCTACCTTGATGGCTGCGACCTCAGCCTGGAATACACTACAGTAGTCGGGAAGTCTGAAACAGGAGTTGATGGAGAGCTCCCGACAGTAGAGCGTTGCGTTGACCCATCTGTGAAGAAGCTTGCTGCCCCCTCCTCCAACGGCTTCTTCCCACCCACATCTCCCTCGTCGGTATATGGGCAGAGAAGGAGCCGCCAGAGTTCGATATGGCGACTCCATGATCCAGATGATCCGGGATGCAGTCAAAGTTTTTAAGGATATCCGAATGACCAGATGCACGTTCCTTTAAGAAACCAGATTCTCTGAGTCTGTTAGCCACCTTCGCGGCTATGCATCTGCCGGCAATGTCTACCGGCGTTATATTCAAAATTCCATTAAGTGCCATAGTTGGAGTAGATCTTAATGCACCACATTTGCTAATTAGTGCAGCCCGTTGAACGCTTTCGAGTTTCTTGGCCAGTGTGGTCTTCCCTAAAGCCCTCCACCACATGAAGACACCATAGAACAAGATGGGCTTTACTATGGTGTCATAGAGCCAGAGAACCACTTTCGGTGAGAGACCCCATCTTTTGCCAATAGCTCCTCTGCAGCAGTATAAAGCAATAGCTGCCTTTTTTGCTCTCTCCTCGATATTCGGCTTCCATGAAAGCTTCTTATCCAGTATGAGCCCTAAATATTTCACTGTATCCGCCGGTTGCAGGCGAATACCTTCCATCTGCGGCAACGGTGCCGCCGGGATTTTATATTTTCGGCTGAATAAAACCATTTCTGTTTTGTTTGGATCAATCGCGAGTCCACCTTCGACCGCCCACTTTGTTACAACGCTGAGATATCCCTGCGTCAACTCGTACACGGTGCTAAGAAACTTTTCTTTGACCATAAGTGCTACATCGTCTGCGTAGGCAATCACCCGACAGCCGTGATCCTCTAGTTTTTTGAGCAACTCGTCAACGACTAGGATCCATAGATCCTCCTCCGTAGATCCGCCTCGCGCGCGCTGCCCCATTCTGTTTCGATCACTCTGTCGCACAGAAGACTGAGAATAAGTCACTTGAGGTTCGATTCAACCCCAAGACCGTCAAGAGCAGTTACTACTGCCTCAGGCAGGACATTGTTGAAAGCTCCCTCGATATCAAGGAAGGTCCCAACAGCGAAGTCCTTGGCTTCAATGGCTTCTTCGAGCCATGGCACGATAGTATGCAAAGCAGTGTCCACTAGAGATGAGCGATATTGCGATTTTTAAATCACTGTGATTTCAGTGAACGCTATTTTTAAATCACTGTGATTTTATATTGCTATTGCGATCGCAACTAAGTCGACGTTCAAACGTCGTTGTTGTTGTTGTAGCGGCAGATTCTGCCAATTTGACACTGTTTGGCCGAATAAAAGTCCGGGTCTGTTCCCCTTACCACTTACGTAGGTTTTCCGCCTTTCTTTTCACTACATTTTCGCAAATATTGGAGCGGTTCGGATACCTGACACTTAGAGCGTATTGCATAGTTCATTTGTATGTTGGCATGATGGTTTCACACATTTCTTAGAAGGAATTACCATTAGTGTGGTTGATAATTTGTTTGTTTAGAATACCCGCTTTTAATATTTTCAAGACCAAATAATTAACGCGAGTTTCCTAATCTTTGGGAAAATATTAAAAACCCGTAATTTTTTTATTCCATCATTTTTTCTGAAATTAATTAGTTACAATTCTTGTTTTCATCACAAAATGCTTTATATAAGAACGTTACACTCAATACTTCAAACCGCTATGACGAAAAATAGCATATACGATATATACAATACCCTGAAGAAAGTTGTTACTTTTCTGCTATTTGCTATTGTGATCGTAATTCACAGGTTCGAACTGCTATCGTAAATCACAGGTTCGAACTGCGATCACAGTTTCGAACTGCGATCGCAATCACTGGTTCGAACTGCGATCACAGTTTCGAACTGCGATCGCAATCCCAGTTCATAGAAGCGAACTGCTATTTATAAAAAGTGATCGCAGTTGCGATTTGCGATTTTTCAATCACAGTGAAAAAATCACCGGTAGTGAAATATCGCTCATCACTAGTGTCCACTGACCTGCCTTTGCGATAGGAATGTTGTGCTTTTGACAAATAGTCTCTCGGAATGCTCTTCCTTATATGCCAGTCCATCAGTCTCTCCAGAGTCTTTAACAAGAAGGAGGCTGATTGGCATGAAATCCTTGGCCGTGACATGGGAGCCTCTGCCAGCCTTCGGGGTGAACGTAACCTTGACTCGTCTCCAGGCCCCCGGGATGTAACCTAATCTGATGCAGTTCGCATAGATAGGTGCCAACCAGCTGCATGACACCTTAACAGCCTGTTGCAGCTGCGCTGGTCCCGGGGACTTGAATGGTTTGAACGAGTTAATCGCCCACGCCAAGTGTCGCTCATCCAGGATACCGACAAAGGCCGCGCAATCGTCATGCGGCACCCCGAGAGATCCCCTCACAGAGGACATGTTGCTCGGAAAGTGAGCGTCGAGAAGCATTTGAAGTGTTTCTTCGCTTCTGAGGGCCCACTTCCCATTTGCGTCCTTGAGATACCCCAGGGACACTGGGGTGTTTGCGAGAATACGCCTGAATCTCGAGGACTCGTGACAGCCTTCCACTTTTTCACAGAAGCACTTCCACGAGGTCCTCTTGGCCTTCCTTAACTCGGACTTATATATTGAAAGTCCTGCTTTATACAAAGCCCAGTCCTCAGATAACCCACATCTGCGGGCCTTGTTTAAAAGCCGTCTACAAGACGCCCTGATATCTGAGAGCTCCGTAGTCCACCATAGAGGTTTCTCTTTGCCCTTCGGCGATCTCAGTGGACAAGACCTCTCCAGCGCAGCCTTGCACACCGAGCTGAAGACTTCAACCCACTCCTCCACCGCATCGGTAGTGGCCAACGAGTCCACCCCCGGTGCGCGTGGGAGAGTTTGCCGAAGCCTCCTGCGGTAACCCTCCCAGTCTGTGTTCGGAGGGTTCCTAAAAGATTTCCTAGGCGGACCTTCTCCGGCTAGACTTAATTCGATATAACTGTGATCCGAAAAGGAGTGATCGTCGAGGACCCTCCAGTCCGATATCAGCGGGGCAATCGCTTGTGAGGTTAGGGTGAGGTCGATAATCTCCTCCCTGCCTGCGGTCACAAAAGTAGGAGAGTTTCCTCCATTACAGATGCGAAGATTTTCGCCAATAATGAAATCAAAAAGCGACTCACCTCTACTGTTAGTATCTGAGCTTCCCCAGATCTGATGCCGCGAGTTAGCGTTGGAACCGATGATGACGTCAATGCCAGTTTTAGATGCTTCGGCTAAGGTCCTCCTCAGCAGTAAGGGAGGTGGCTCCACCACATCATCATGTGGCATGTATGGTACGGTGTCGCACTCCAATTTCGCTGTCACTATGTCAACGTTGCTGAAATTAGGTAAAAGAAATACCGTTAATTCATTCCTTATCAGCATACAGGCTCTGTTCCTACCTGCATCCTTGGCCGTCAGGAGCCTATGGCTCTTTGTCCTCAATCCAGGGATCCCGTTACCAGTCAGCCACGGTTCCTGGATCAGGACGACATCAGCTCCGTCTTATTCCAGACGGAGCAATAGATTGGCGGGAGCCGTCTTCGCATGCTGGAGGTTAATCTGGAGGAATGTCATCCTTCAGACTTTCCTCCAGGAGCGCCCAAGTCGTGATCGACCCGAACTTCCTCGAACAGTTGTTCGAGGCTGAAGACGGAGTCGCCAATCGACGAACCGCCTTCAACACTCGCCATTCGAGAGATTCGGATCGACCACTTCCACGGCCATTTGACCGTCGGCGCCCTCCAACGCATCAATTTCCACGGTCGTTTGACCGTCAGTACCCCTTGTCACATCCACCGCAGCCACCGCAGCTTGGGGGCCACCAACCCTGGCATCAGATGGAAGTACTTTCAGCACTACCATCTCAAAACCATAGCTTATGGGTCCCTTTGTTTTGCTGAAAGGACCGACGGATTCCGTGTTTAGCATTATCAGCGCTTGCCGATACGGTTCATCAGTCCTCGAAGAGTAAGATCCCCTTTGACCACGGCCTCCAGTCTGGCTCCCTTCCAGACCTCCCCCACCTGAGAGACTGCCTTTCTGTATAAGCTGGCCGATCCTTCGTCAGCACAACTTGTTAGCTTGTGCAGCCCCTGGTGCCAACCGGCACTCACACATTTCGGGGGTGGCCCCGGGTTTTCCTTGACCACCCTTAGGAACACCGATGAGATGGCCGCCGCTACCCTCTTCCATTCATCATGGGAGAATGCTCCGTCCTCCATACTACGGTCGAGCACCCCCAGTACTATGGCCCCAGCGCCTTTAGCGATTTCGCTAAAGGTTGGCGCCTTTCCTGTTCGCGCTTTCTTAACAAGAGAGGCTTCTCCCTCGTGCGACCTCTGCCGCTTGACCGCCGGTTCTGTCCTGCTGGTTTCCGGTCCTACCCTATCGTCCTCGCTCAGCACTTTCTTGGCCCACTCAAGTGTACTAGCATGTTGCTCAGAAACCTGACCAACATGCTTGTCACCGTAGCGTTCCACGATTTTGGCCGCCAATCGACGGTCTGACTTTAGCTTTCAAGCTAAAGCTGCTTTGCTTTTTCCCCCTGTGGATCCCTTCATAACTCTAGCTGAGGTTCCCCTGCTAGTGCTGGCGATTCCGCCGCGTATGAAGGATCCACCCTTCGCCTCTTCTGTTGCCGGCGGTTTAGCGCCGGTTTTCCCCAGTCTGCTACCTGAGGAGACACCTAATGGAGTCTTTGTCGTATTGCTGCCATTTCTCGGCGACGGTTTCGCCTTTTATGGTCCCAAGGTGGTCTCGATGAGGCCAAAGCGAGGGTTGACGCACGCCCTTATGAGGCAATACGTTCAGAGCCGACCAGTGCAAAGAAGGAGTTATCTCAACATACACCTACCACGCCAACTTAACGACGACGGGGGGGACGTACTCTGAAGCCTGCCAGGGTTTTAACGAGACGGAGGCAGTTGCGACATTAGCCTGTCAGCCATTTCTGATGAGTGTCACCTCATCGTACTCAGGTGTCAGAATGCCGCCACCACCAGCCCAGGGTTCTACCAAATCCAATAAAAAGTTTCTCAAAAACCAGTCCAAAGCCAAAGTCGTCCAGGGAGTTGTTAGGCCGTGAAGGCCGCAGGTCATTTAGTGTTACCCAGGATGCACCAACTTGGAGGCGACCTGCCTTACATCATCGTGGCACGATGGTCCATATCTAATTGAATGATAGATTTATAATCGATAATCTTCCCTACACAGATCACCATGGATGACCAGTCGCAACCACGCCAACAGCTCGGGCTACCAATGCGCCACGCACCGTGCCTACTCCAGCGCCCCGAACTGTGGTGGCAACGACGCCGGCAACTGCACCGGCAACCGCGTCTGCAGCGGCGAAGCAAATGGGTCTGGCAGTGAACGAGGGCAAGACGAAATATCTCCTGTCATCAAACAAACAGTCGTCGCACTCGCGGCTTGGCTCTCACGTCACTGTTGACAGTCATAACTTTGAAGTTGTAGATAATTTCGTCTATACCAGGAACCAGTATTAACACCACCAACAATGTCAGCCTGGAAATCCAAGGCAGGATTACTCTTGCCAACAAGTGCTACTTCGGCTGAGTAGTAAAGTCCTCTCTCGACGAACAAAAACCAAACTCTATAAGTCGCTCATAATTCCCGTCCCACTATATGGTGCAGAGGCTTGGACGATGTCAACAACGGATGAGCCGACGTTGCGAGTTTTCGAGAGAAAAGTTCTGCGAAAGATTTATGGTCCTTTGCGCGTTGGCCACGGCGAATACCGCATTCGATGGAACGATGAGCTGTACGAGATATACGATGACATTTACATAGTTCAGGGAATTAAAAGACAGCTGCTACGCTGGCTAGGTCATTTTGTCCGGATGGACGAAAACACTCCAGCTCTGAAAGTATACGACGCAGTACCCGCCGGGGGAAGCAGAGGAAGGGGAAGGCCTCCACTCCGCTGGAAGGACCAAGTGGAGAAGGACCTGGCTTCGCTTGGAATATCCGATTGGCGCCACGTAACGAAAAGAAGAAACGACTGGCGCGCGGTTATTAACTCGGCTATAATCGCGAAAGCGGTTTCTACGCCAATTAAAAAGAAGAAGATGTGTTTTGTGCGTTTAAGGCGGTCTGCAAAATCCAATATAATATGTGAAAAAAATGTTTGTTTTGTATTTTAAATAATCAAATAATATTTATTTATTTTAGATATTATTATCATTTTTATTTAAATAATCTTTTCTTTCAGATGTTGTTATTTTTATTTAATTAATCTTCTTTGTCTTTTGTCTTGTCTTTTCAGAGTTTATCACTATTTTTTTTTTCAGAAAATATTAATATTTTCTTTCAAATATTATTATAATTTTTATATAATTATTTTCTCTTTTTCTTTTAGATATTACGAATTCTATTTAATTATTCTTTATTTTCAGATATTAATAATGTTTTAATAAAATGTAATTGTATATAGGTATATATACTTATATTAAATGTTTAGGTAAAACTATAATTTTGTTAATAATAATTATTAGTAATAATACAATAAACATTCATTCTGTAAAAATTGTATATTAATAAAGAAGAAATAAAAAATTTTAAACTTAAAATGTTTGTTTAGAATTCTAAAAATTTTTTAAATAAGGAATCAAAAAATAAGCTGTCGATTGGGGATATTAGGGCAGCTCAGATATACTCTTTTATATGACATTACTAATTTATTTAAATAATCTTTTCTTTCAGATGTTGTTATTTTTATTTAATTAATCTTCTTTGTCTTTTGTCTTGTCTTTTCAGAGTTAATCACTATTTTTTTTTCAGAAAATATTAATATTTTCTTTCAAATATTATTATAATTTTTATATAATTATTTTCTCTTTTTCTTTTAGATATTACGAATTCTATTTAATTATTCTTTATTTTCAGATATTAATAATGTTTTAATAAAATGTATTTGTATATAGGTATATATACTTATATTAAATGTTTAGGTAAAACTATAATTTTGTTAATAATAATTATTAGTAATAATACAATAAACATTCATTCTGTAAAAATTGTATATTAATAAAGAAGAAATAAAAAATTTTAAACTTAAAATGTTTGTTTAGAATTCTAAAAATTTTTTAAATAAGGAATCAAAAAATAAGCTGTCGATTGGGGATATTAGGGCAGCTCAGATATACTCTTTTATATGACATTACTAAATGAGCGCAACAGAGATGGCTGATCACACGCATACGTACGTGAGTTATGAAGTAAAAGTCTTTCAGTCTGATTTGTAGCAAGAATCAAACTGACTCTGCCATCAGATCAGCAACTCGAGTCTGCCCCAATGTGTGGGTATACCGCACATTCCAACAGACTCAAAATATGCTGACTCTGCTGTTTTGGTCACGTACTGGCTGATCATGCGATGCTGTGCACAACTACATGCCGTCAGACATAACCTGAGATGTAACTCCCCCAGAGCCACTCTGAGAAGTCTCCTGACTTCTTTTATTTATGATTTTCAAACCTATCTTTTCATTATTTCTTTTACATAAGTAAATAGTAACAATAATTATACTTATTAATATTGTTATAATTAGTGAGGAACTTATGCCATAGGATACATTCTTATGATACTTTAACTCTTTGATTTCATTTAAATTTTCGATATGGTTTAATATCATTTTTTCAAAGCTTACTTTCACTTCATATGTCTGATTTAATATTGATACAGGATATATGTATTTGTCAAAAAATTCTTTTTTACAATTTTCATACGATTTATTTTTTATTTCGATTTTACAATTACCAAAATTTATTATATAATTCTTTTGAAGTGTAAATTTCCGTTTATCGCAGTTTTGAATCATTTCATTGTTATTGGCATTTTTAACTAGCAGAGTATCATCAGACAACTCTTGCACATAGGTTATGTTATTATATTTAAATATACAATTATGATTAAAAATACAATTTTCACCTAATTTTAATTTTCGTAACAATGTATTAGCTTTGTATTGATAATGTTTAGATTCTAACGTTATTATTTCCTCATCTATTTAATCAATTTCTAAATTATTTCTATTTGGCAATGGTGTAATTAATTTTAAATCTGTAGAAAAATATGTTTTTGGTATTTGGATAGCGAACACCAGTACTTCATTCTTGATAGCTACCACTCCTATTTTGGCTAGTTTCAGCTTATAAAAATCTATGTCAAAACTATCTATTTCCTCTTTTGTTAACATCCCCGGATGTATCAAATTATTTTTAGCGGCGGCTATGTTATTTTGAATTTCATGAATCTTCTCTTCTATATGTCTTAATTTATTCAATTGATCATTGTAAAGGGCCAATTTCGCTAGCTCTCTATCCTCCTTTTGTATCTGATTTAATTCTTTTAATATTTTACTCCTGTCACTCTTTACTATTGTTTTCATTAAATTAATTGAAACATTAAAATGCTCATTTATTATAATCTGCCTATTGAGATTTGAAATTGCATTGTGCGAATTTCCCTCTATTACTTCTAAATGACTAATTATCTCCTGTCGGTCCTCCTCGTCCATTACCCCGAACAACCATTTGTACATTGTCCCTCCTAAATTAACTAGACCTCTCTTATTTCTTTCTACTTTGGGGGTAATTTACCTAATTTTTGATTTCATTACGTTAATTTCATTAAAAAGAAGCGCCTTATTACTTAGATCTGCTTGTCTTATATTTTCTTCCATTTCCTCCACCAAACTTGCTAGCCCTTTCGGATGTATAATATGTAGTATTGTATTTACTTCGTCTACGATCTCTATTTCGCCGCGTTGGATCATGATGTATCCTGTTCTTCAACTATTGGTGACACTTGTAGGGATGCTGTAGCCAATTTCATGGCGGTCATCAGAAACATTATTATCCACATCATCTGAAAATGTGTTGACTCTTGAATTAACACTTTCCAATACATCCCCATTATGTACTATTATGCTAAACCTATCCTCTTCATTTTCCATGCCTACTTTATCTAATTTAAGTGGTATTTTTATGTTTGCTACATGAATGTTTTGCAAAGGGGTGATTCGAAAATATGGTTCGTCTTTGTGTTGTACTCTTTTATAATTTTTTATCGGACCTACTTGTCTTGTTTCTTTATAGTCTTCTCTGTACCTATTTCTATTGTGTATGGTGAGTTGTTTCTTCTGGTCTATTGTATTTTTTAAAATGGTTGGATCAATACTATTTCTTGCATTAATGGGTGTACATTTTATGGTTGAGTGATAGCGATCATTATAGTTACCTATAACGATCTGTATCCTCATTTCTGTTGAGAGGCTTGGATCCTCAATTCCTGTTAGTTTTTCTAACAAGGTTGAGTGCAGCCTCTCAATGTCTGCATTACCTGTATGAGAGTTTGGTTTTGTTAAGAGTACTTCGACTCCTTCTGTATTTAAGAAATTAATTAACTGTTCGGCCCTGAATTCGTTGTCCATGATAATCTTCTTTGGTTTCCCAAATTTCGTGAAATGTTCAATTATGATGGCCTTCTTTGCTCTCCAATTTCTATCAGTTATATTGTATGCTGCGGCAAATTTTGTTAGTTTATCAATGACTGTGACAAATGACTGCTTTTTAAAATGAAAAATGTCTACATGTATAATTTCATTTTTTTCTGAAGGTGTCTCTGTTAGTTTAAACTTCGGCTTTATCGGTTTCCTGTCATATTTAATTTGCTTGCATTTTTCGCAATTATCTATAATTAGCTGTAGATGTTCCCCTAATTTTGAATAGTATATTTTATACTTAAATGTATTGTAAGTCTCGTTTATTCCGCTATGCATTGACTCATTACTATGGTAAAGTGAAATTTGTGTATGTATGTAGGTTCTCTTCTTGTATAATTTCTGTTGCTTTTTTGTACATTTTATGAATTGCAACTTTCTATTGCAAGAAAACATGCTTATTAGTAGTAGTCGAATTTTGTGATAATCGGTCTCCTCTACTTCGGAAAAATTCCCACTTTGCCCTTGTCAATATGTCTTCGGAAAATATTTTTCAATATGTTCTCCGTATCGATAGGGTTTATCTCGATTACATTCCTTCCAAGTATTATTTGAACTTCAGTTTGGGGACTATATGTTATTATAATTTGGGTCTTATACTTGTTGACAATTTCTTCTTTTATGAAGAAGTGTTCTAATAGTTCCTCTTCTGCGGAATGTATTGTATCTGACATTTCTAAATTGGATTCTTTATCATTGCTTTCATCGATTTTTGGAGAGTTTTCAATTCGGCTTAAAAAATCTGCTACTACATTATTTTTCCCTTTCTGATATTCAATTTCATAATTAAACTCTTGCAGTTTCAATAGCCACCTTTGGTGACGTTGTAAAAACTCCCTTCCTTTATATTCATTATTTAAAAATACTATCGGGCAATGATCAGTTATAATTTTAAATTTTGTGCCATATATGTACGGCCTGAAATAAGTTATTGAATATATAATAGCTATAAACTCTTTATCTGTTGTAGCATATTTTTCATTTCATGGTTATTTAAAGTTCTGCTAATATAGCACACTGGCTGACCTTGTTGAGAAAGCACTGCGCCTATTGCGTAATCGCTTGCATACGTTGTAATAGTAAATTACTTATCATATTCAGGATATTTTAAAATTGGATGCGATGAAATTAGTGTTTTCAAATTTTCGAAACTAGCTATGTACTGTGGATCTCTTGAATTTATTTTATAGCCTTTTTTTAAATATTTAATCATTGGATATGCAATTTTTGAGTAGTCCCTAATGAACTTTCTATAATAACCAGTGGCTCCCAAAGAACTTTTTAATTGTTTTTCAGTTCTAGGTATTTTCAAATTTTGTATTGCTGCTATCTTGTCCTGATTTGGCTTAATCTCTTCTTTTGTTAAGATATGCCCAAAAAGTTTGTTTCCCTCTTTAGAAAACTACATTTATCAACTTGAATTTTTAAATTATGTTCCTGTAACTTTGAAAAAATTTTCTCTAAGGAGTTTAAATATTCCTCTAATGACGTTGAAAAGATTAATACGTCGTCTAAATAAACGACACATATCTTTAGTTATGTATTCTCTTAATATGTCATTCATTAAACGTTGAAAGGTAGCCGGAGCATTTTTTAGTCCGAAGGGCATTCTTATATATGTATTCGTATAATCCCACCGGAGATACAAACGCTGTCTTTCCAATATCCTTTTTATCCATTAAAATTTGATGGTAACCCTTGGCTAGATCAAGAGTGCTGAAGTACTGCGCCTTGCCCAACTTGTGTAAGATTCCATCAATGTTTGGCAAAGGATATTTATCATCCACAGTTATTTGATTTAGTCTACGGTAATCGATTACTAAACGAAATTTTTTATTGCCCATACTATCACATTTTTTTGGTACTATGATAATAGATGAACTATATTTACTCCTACTTTTCCGAATTATACCTTGTTTTTCTAGCTCCCTAATTTGCCTTATGGCTTCTTCCTCATGTTTCGGAGGTAACCTATATATTTTCGAATTGATTTGCTGGTTTGTGGTGGTTCTTATTTCGTGGACCACCGTTTTTGTGTTTGTAAAGGCATCTCCTTCTTTATACATCAATTTTTCAAACTTCTTTAGCAATTTTTCAACTTCCTTTCGTTCATTTGATTTTAAATAATCCAGTTGAATGTTTTGCATTTTACTTTCTCCCTATGCATATACTTGCTCTTGGCTAGTTTTTGAATACAACGGAATTTTAACACCATTTTAAGCTCAATTTCTTCGTTTTCAATATCGATTATACTGAAATTATTAAATATAAAATCGTTCCCTAGCAGAAGATCGTACGGTTTTTCAAAGTCTATTTTCAACCATCTGCTCCTAGCATTGTGAGGGTATTTAAATTCTAGCGGACATGGTGACTTAACTCTTTCGTTAGACGCTCTTATATCACCATTCAATGTACTAATTATTGTTTTATTTTTTTCTAGAACCGGTAACTTATAATGTTCGAAGCTTGATTTTTTCATAATACTGATAGTAGAGCCCGGGTCTACCAATGCACACAATTTTTTGTTAAACAAAGTAAGTGAAATTAATATTTTATTTTGATTTTCCGAGGCTAATTGGTAAAAAATTCCTCGTTGTTATTCGTTTCCTCTGTCCTGCTCACAGCATCAACAACCATGGGTGTAAGGCCATTTGAACGTCTTGTTTGTCGAGTGCCGTTCTGTATATTTTGTCTTGCTGAATTACCATAGCCGTTATTAGTATTATTATTACGATATTGATTTGTATATTGGCCTGAACTTCCTGTCCGATAATTAGTTTGTCTCTGTGGATTATTTGGGTAATAATTATTTTGCCCTGAAAAGTTGGTATTCCTTTGAGAGTATCGTCCCGAATTATTTTGTGTATAATAACGATCATGGTTTTGATCGCCAATATTTTGTCCCCTAAAGTTGTTTATTCTTTGATTATTTTGATTTTGGTTATTATTAAAATTTCTTGCCTTCTGAACAAATTGGTTTGAATTTTTGTTTCTTGCTAAAAGTGTGGGATTTAAATTTCCATCGTCTAGCCCTATGAAACTATATATAATTCCTGATAACTGTGTCAATGAAATTGAGTTCCTTATTGCATAAGCACAAGTCCCCGATTTAATTTGCTTAATACGTTGAATAAGCATACCTGAAAAAATTTCCTTCATTGCCTCCCCGTTTTTATCCAGAGCTCCAAATTCAGTTATAGCATCAATTATATCATTGATTCTCCTGCTTAACTCACTAATGCTACCTACTCGTAATGTATTTATTTCTTTAGTTATGGTCATTTGATCTTTCCTTGGCTTAAAATGTTGTTTTAGTTTTATTTTGCAATCTTCCCAACTAGCTGGTGGAGCAAGATGCAAATAATTTTTTGCTTTTCCGCTTATTTTTAAATCGTACACCACTCTAAAAACTTCTTGTTCCTGGTTTGGATAATCCCTCAGAATCCTATCTATTGCTTCAATGAATGCTGGCAATTGGCCGGCATCACCCTCAAAAGAATTTACATATTTTAAATCTTTTTCAATACATTGTCTTATTGACCGCTGATTATGTATTGCATTTAATTCTAACAATTGTGTAATTGCTACTACACAGTTTTCCAAATTCCTATTATTATGAGCCATTTCATTTAAATTGGTTTGTCTTTCCTTCCCGAGAACTTATGTTTTCTTAAAATATCAATATTTAATTTATTCTTACAATACTTCTCTGCATTATAGCTGCTGCTGTTGATGTTGTTGTTTTTTTTTTTTGTTAAAGCTGCTGCTGCTGTCTCCGCTGTTGCTGCTGTTGGTGTTATTGTTGAGTTTGCTGCTACTCCTGTTGTTGTTATTCTTGCCTCACTTTTACTCAAAATTCTTGCTTATTTTTTTAAATAATGCAGTGTATTTTCTATTGTTTTAATTTTTTTTTTATATTTTTATTTGCTGAATAAGAATTGTTTCACCTTTCCGTTTGATCACGGAAAGTTATTAATGTTTCTATATTTATTTATTACTTTTAATGCTTTTTTCATATTTTTATTTGCTTTCAATTTTCGGTCGCGGTCAAACAAAAACTTGGTTCTTACAAAAGCCGACTGCGCCAGTTATGAAGTAAAAGTCTTCCGGTCTGATTTGTAGCAAGAATCAAACTGACTTTGCCATCAGATCAGCAACTCGAGTCTGCCCCAATGTGTGGGTATACCGCACATTCCAACAGACTCAAAATATGCTGACTCTGCTGTTTTGGTCACGTACTGACTGATCATGCGAGGTGGTGCACAACTGCATGCCGTCAGACGTAACCTGAGATGTAACTCGTGTAAGCAGGGGTCAAATCGTTACATCCGTGCACGCATCGGCAAACATACGAAAGAAAAGCACATGATACTTCAATCGTATGAGGTGATTGGCATTATGACATACGATAGCAAACGGATCGTAATGTATTTTCAATTCACAATACTTTTTAATTTCCACATTGCTTTGGATCGTATTTTTGGGTCACAATAGATGTGAAACTTTCAAAATTTTTGCAGAATTTTCAATAAACTAACAAAAGCCAATTAAATATTAAAATTGATCCAATTTGGTTTTTTATGAGCTCTAGTGAAAGTGATGGGGATAAAAAATAGTGCGGAGATAGTTAAGATATCGTAGCAATAGCGTAGGTATAAAAAAACAAATTTTGAATCCTCATTAACAAAATTTTCTTTGTAGATGTATCGTTGAACAAAGCATAGGAATCATAAAAAGACGGTAAACAAATGTTAGGATATGGCAAGAGAGGAAGGTATCGTCCCACAAAAGTGGTAGATTTGGTAACGTTTATGTGGCATTACGAGTACATAACATCTGCATAAAATTTAAACACTTTTACACAGCTTTAACTCTCAAAATTGCTATTCTGATCACACAAAAGTAACAGACACCGGGGTAACGAGCCGCCTCACCGCAATCGACCAAACGATAAGAGACCAAATAAAGTATTATTTAATATATATAATTCAAAAATGTATATGTCCTTAACCTTGTTAAAAATTATATTTTTAATGTATAACAAAATTTTGGTTCATATAAATGATTTTTTTTTTAATTTTTAATGAGCTATTCCGTTCTTTGCTTTCTTGTTTATGTTCTTTATTACAAAAAATTATACAAAAAAAATATAAAATTTAAAAAAATTTGCTCACACTTCCATAAAATTGTATATTACGATTGGCATTTTTCATTCGTATGACATTTCGAACGAACGGATGCGTTTATATACTCGTTCGTGTATGTCACTATGCCAGATTACGATAGAAGCGTTACGATCACGTATGTTTCCCAGTGTTTCGTCACACACAACTTGTATGTAAATACATTCATTGTTTCATGGCAAATCTCGTTGTCACGGACAATCAATGGTCAAAGCTCACGTTTTTTGCTTTCATATCAAAGAGTCAATGTGGCGACGGAAAGACCATCGTTGTACCATGGGAAAGACGCGACGACAACACGCCGCAACTTTGTAATGTTAGTAAAAAATACAATCTGTGCTGAAAAAAATCAAACGAACGATCGCCGTTAGAAATATGTAAGTTAACACCAGAAATATTGCAAGTAAACCAATAACTGCCGACGTCAACTATCACCCAATAAGAAATATTCGAGACGTTTAGTCAGCAGAAACAAACAATTGCGAACAACATCCGCCATGTGCCGCATAAGCGAAAGTAACCAGAAACCAACATCCGCCATAACGTTAACCAAAAGTGCTGACGCAGGTAGATTTAGGCAATATTAAGAATATGTTTAATTGTAAATTAGAGTTAGTTGTTAAGTTGATTTCAACCAATAAAGGTCACTCTTGACCATAAAATATTAATTTTTTTTGACTTTGTAATTAATAAGTCATTAACTGGTGCCCGAGCCTAAAATATACGGCACGAGAAGTTTCGGTAAAAAAGCACCATATGCAGTGCTAAACGGGAAGCAACTCGAAATAGTTATCCGTACGGGAAGTTTCGGTAAAAAGGCATCATAAGTAATGCTAAATAAGGAGCAATCCCAACGAATAATTAAAACCTCAAAAAGGTACCATAAGTAGTGCCAAAGAGAAAGCAGCTGAATTTAAATTCCTTACCCACGCTTGAGGAAGGAAGGTGAGCAACTTGGAGCAAGACGGTGATCCAGTAGTATCCAGAAGGAAAAAAGGACCAAATCATCATTGCCAGCCGCCATGAAGCTGATCACAATGAAAGAAATAGGTTAAGATTGTGAAAATTTGTAGAAACCAAAATAAATTAAAAGAATTCAAAAGTTTAAAAGAGTTAATATATGTACATATATGTATTTCCATTTAATATCCTTCAAAACAAAAATTGTTTTAAAATTGTGAAAGTTTTTAAAAAAATCAAGTGAATTGTTATACAAAAGGAAATATATGGCTATGTTCGTAAATGCATCATGACGCGCATCATGACGATTCCATAACAAACAGAACGTTCAGAAATGCCAATATTGCAGCACTGCAATAATCAAGCGTTCAAAAAGACAACACTTCTATCAGCTGTCACTCATAATTTCTATCAAAAAATTGTTTACTGCATTTAACTACGATGTCTGACGAAAAGTAAGTGCAAAACTGTTTTATTTTAATTTTTGTATTGAAATTTAGTTAAATTATGTTAATAATAATTGTATAAATTATTATTTTTAAATTTTTAGAGAAAATCTCAGTAATGCGGAGACACAGTTATTGCTGAGAGTACGGTTGAATATGGAGGACGAGAAGAAAAAAAAATATATTATGGAAGAAAGTTGTGACCGAAGTTAAAAATGTAAATCCACATATAAGACTGGACAGCACCACTGCGCAGAGAAAATTCTTAAATCTCTTGGTAACGTACAAGCGCATTAAGAAAAGAAATAATTCTTCCGGTCGAGAAGCTACATACTGGAGGTATGGTACAAGGCACTCAATTACTCCACCAATAGCAAATTTGCAAGCCTCTTTGGATTTGGTACTGTCAACGTCGCCCACACGACTTTATTGTTTTAATAAATGATTTCTTCAATACCCTTCTTTTTCTTAAATTTAAAGAAAATCTATCATTTCTTTGCTCACAAATTTCGTCTGGTGTTAGATTCAGCAAAATTTCCATTTTAGTATTATACGCGTTCAAAAATGCAAAAAAAGGTATCTGCAAATTGTCAAAAATTGTATAAGAAGTATCAAACGTCAAACTTGCAGTGTTGCTACTGTTGCTTATGCTGCAAGTCATGATGCATTTACGAACATAGCCTATTTTTCTCTTCCTCTCACGAAAATTAGTAAAAGCAAAATTTATATTAAGCAAATTTAACAATACAAAATCGTTCATAATATAAACAAATCAAATAAAATAAGGCTTGTACAGCCTATAAAAAAATATATTTAGTAACAAAATAACATTAATTATCTCTGCGATTCCGTAGCCAACTCAGGAGTTGACCGGACCCTCTAGAGTATAAATAACCCGTTCCCAGAAAGGATAACATAAATTTTTTTAAAACAAAATAAATAACACAATCATATAAGGACCTCTCCAAAAATGTCTAACCCAAACAACCTGATTAGGCCATCATTGCTAGGGAATGCTGCTCCCACTGCTACAGGAGGACCTTCGGCTCCGGCTAACCAAATTTCGCCAGAATTGGTAAACATAATTAAAATTATGGTAACCCAAGCCCTAGAAACGAATGGACCCAACTTAGTTCAAAGTGTCCTTAATAACACAACAAATCCCATAGTAACCGATCCGACAATAGACGTACAATTTCAGAATAACATGAGCGAGATGGATAAAATACCAGATGTAGTACGCTCATTACGAGAGTTTTCAGGAAACTCTTTAGAGTTTAGCTCCTGGAAGAAAAGCGTAGAACGCATTTTGAGGATATACGAACCCTCAAAAGGCACTCCACGTTATTTCGGTATTCTAAATGTAATACGAAAAAAAATAATCGGAAAGGCAGATATTGCACTAGAGTCCTATAACACACCATTGGACTGGACAGCAATCTCTCGCTGTTTAACCACTCATTACGCCGACAAACGGGACATTGGTACGCTAGAATATCAAATGACTTGCCTTATACAACAAACAAAATAGGCTGCATGGAAGTTGGTGAAGAAGCAGTACAGTTGTTGACAGAAAATTATCGTTCAAAGGGCCTCGATACTTTTGTCAAAGGACTTTCTGGCGATCTACCTAGGCTTCTTGGTATTAAAGAACCAAAGAGCTTACCTGAAGCCCTACACCTATGCCTAAAACTCGAAAACCAGAATTTTAAAGCTTACCACGCAAATAATCAATCTTTTAACGCGCCGTCAACAGCTCGACAACAGGGCTTTACCCAACAAAATTCACGACAACATTTTGCCCAACCAAGATACTCCCAACCACAAAACCACCAAGTTTCACAGACAAAATTCCATCTTGAACTAGCTTATCTACCGCAACCTTTGACAAATCCTAACCCATACAACTATCAACGCACCCAACAAAATTATTACCCACCTAATATCCAGAAGTCTATAAACCAGAGTCCAAATCAATGCAACCAGCAATATAAACAACAAACCCATATTCCACCAAGACCTCCTAAACCACCTCAACCCATGGACGTAGACGTGAGCCTGCGGACAAACGCGATTAATTATGCAAATCGGCCAAAACCCCAAGAATTCGGTAAAAGACCATCAAACGCTTCCATGATAAATAACCCCCCACAAAAAATGCAAAGAAACTTTCACTTGAATTCAACCCCAGATCCATACAATGAACAGAATTACCAAGATAATCAGTACAATTACGACTATCAGGACAACGAATATAATCACGACTATAACTCAACACAGGACGATGAAAATGAACACTCCTTAGACCTGACAGACGTACATTTTTTAGATTAAACAGCTCTTCGTTGCCATATTTCAGATGCAAAACGAAGAGCGGACAAATCTTAAAAATATTGGTTGATACTGGTTCAAACAAGAACTATATTCAATCAAGTTTAGTAAAAAATCCCAAAGAAAATGATAACCCTTTTTATGCAAATTCCGTTGGTGGTAAAATAAAAATTACGCACCACGCACTTCTAAATCTTTTCAATATCAAAGAATGCAATCTAAAATTTTTCCTACTACCAACTCTCACTACCTTTCATGCCATACTAGGAAACGATAGTTTAAAACAACTTTCAGCAATAATCCACACTAAAGATAATTTTATGGTCGTAGCAAACAAACATAAAATCCAACTCCGACAATACACAGCACAGGATGTAAACTCAATACAAATACGTGACGAACATATGAATGAATTAGAAAAAATCGAAATTATACGACTTGTACAAAAACACCGGAATTTATTTTCAGACCCGAATGAGAAATTGACGTATACAACAAAAGTGGTAGCTGATATACGTACAAATTCAGATACACCCATTTATTCCAAAACATATCCATATCCTATTAGTCTTAAACAGGAAGTAGAGAAACAAATAAATAAATTATTAGAAGACGGCATCATTAGACAATCACGATCACCATACAATTCCCCAGTATGGGTCGTCCCGAAGAAAGACGACGCATCAGGTGAAAAAAAATTCAGACTGGTAATTGACTACAGGAAACTGAATACGGTTACAATTGCAGACAGGTACCCGATACCAGAGATAAATGAGGTACTGTCCCAACTAGGAGAAAACCGAGTATTTTCAGTAAAAGATTTAAAAAGTGGCTTCCATCAAATTCCTCTTAAGGAATCTGACGTGGAAAAGACAGCTTTTTCAGTGAACAACGGAAAATATGAGTTCACCAGACTTCCCTTTGGCTTGAAAAACGCTCCTGCCATTTTCCAGCGGACGCTAGACGATATTCTACGACAACACATAGGCAAAATATGTTATGTCTATATAGACGACATAATAATATTTAGCAAAGACGAAGAAACACATTCCCAAAACATAGACACAATTTTCAATACTTTAAATAATGCTAACATGAAAGTACAAATCGATAAATGCGAATTTTTCAAAAAACAGGTCGAGTTCCTAGGATTTGTAGTTTCCTCCGAAGGAATCTCTACAAACCCATCAAAAGTACAATCAATAGTAAATTTTCCTTACCCTCTTACTCTCAAAGACTTGCGATCTTTCTTAGGCTTATCCGGATATTATAGTAAATCTTCTATAAGGATTATGCCAAGCTCGCAAAGCCACTCACATCCTTACTTCGAGGCGAAGAAGGCAAGATGTCAAAAAATATCTCAAAGAAAACTCACATACATCTGAATGAGGAAACTAAGGCAGCGTTTAATAAAATCAAGGCTGCTTTGACTTCAAAGGACGTCATTTTACAATACCCTGACTACAAAAAAGTATTTGACTTAACTACAGTTGCTTCCAAATACGCAATAGGCGCTGTTTTGGAACAAAATGGTAAACCTATAACATTCATATCAAGGACATTGAGTAAAACCGAGGAGAATTATGCAGTAAACGAAAAGGAAATGCTTGCCATAATTTGGGCACTAAATTCATTTAGAAATTATCTGTATGGCACGGCAAAAGTAGTAATCCATACGGATCATCAACCTCTCACGTACGCTCTGAGCAACAAAAATAACAATTCAAAATTAAAGCGCTGGAAAGCAATACTCGAGGAATATAATTATCAAATTAAATATAAACCCGGAAAATCCAATGTGGTAGCAGATACACTATCTAGACTTTTCGAAATAAATTCCTTATCAGTTGCCACGCATTCAGACGAAAGCTCATCTCACAACCTAATCCCAGCTGTAGAGGCACCTATAAATGCTTTTAAAAACCAACTTTGGATCTCAGTAGAACACGAAGACAGTTATCAGTTCAAAATACCGTTCCAAACGTACCATAGGCATATAATCACAAAACCCAATTTTTCTCGGGAAAACTTAATTTCACTTTTAAAACAATACGTAAATCCTTCAGTGATAAATGGCATATTTACCTCTGAAGAGATAATGGGAAAAATACAGGAAGTATACCCACTCCATTTTTGTAATTATAAAATCCGATATACCCAAACAAAGGTAGAAGACATACCAAACGAGGACGCACAAACTGAAGAGATACTGAAAGAACACAAGCGAGCGCACAGAAATAGGGAGGAAAATAAAAAACAACTCATACAAAAGTTTTACTTGCCTAAGATGAGAGCAAAAATAGAAAATATAATAAAGCAATGCAAAATTTGTAAAGAGAACAAATACGACCGCCATCCTAATAAACCACAACTACACGAAACCCCAATTCCCGAATATCCTGGTGAAATAGTCCATATAGATATATACAATACAGAAAAAAACTGATACTCACTGCAGTGGATAAATTCTCGAAATATGCTCAAGTTAGGATAATAGAATCAAAAGCAATAGAAGATATCAGGGAACCAATGCGACAAATACTTTTCGCTTTCGGTGTACCCAAAACAATAGTCATAGACAACGAGAAATCTCTAAATTCATCTTCAATACAATTTATGGTCGAAGATCAACTTGGTATTAGAATTTTTAAAACACCCCCTTACGCGAGCAAAGGTAGAAAGATTTCATTCTACCCTATCTGAAATTATGCGTTGTCTTCAAACTGAACATACCCATCGCTCCTTTCAGGAACTCCTAGACCGTTGCACATACGAGTATAACTATTCCATACACTCTGCTACAGGGAAACGACCAATAGAAACATTTTTTGGTAGACGCATTTCAATAGACCCAGAGCAATACGAGAAAGCAAGACAAGAAAATATCATAACTCTTCAGAAAAGACAAGCAAAAGATTTAGAATTTCTCAATAAAACACGAAAGCCAACGAAAACCTACTCTCCTGGAGAAATAATATATGTTAGAATAAACAAACGATTAGGATCTAAGCTCACAGCTAGATTTAAAAAAAAAGTTGTGAAAGAGGATAAATCCAGTGTAGTAATCACAGAGAAAGGACGAACGGTGCACAAAAGCAACATTAAAACCTAGTTTTATTACCCCTTCTTTTTCCTTTTTCTTCCTCTTACAGATTTTTCGTAAATCTGGTGTACGCAGACTTTCAAATAATAGACTACTACTCGCAGTTAGCAACATTTAATACAGGACTAACTAAAATTCAAACAGGAACGTACAGAATAATTCATAAAGTCGACCTGGATGCATGCCAGAAAACATTGAATGAAATAAGCAGCATCATTAAGATAAAGATCACTGAAGAAAATCCCCTCCTTCCTGTTCTCATTAACGAAATAAACTTGACACAGACTTATTTAAACAGACTTAAACCAAGGAGATTTAAAAAATCAATAGATGCACTAGGGACAGTCTGGAAATGGATCGCTGGAAATCCCGACCATGACGACCTAGTAATTCTAGAAAATCAACTTAATAATATAATAGAAAATAACAATAAACAAGTAATAATTAACAAAGTAATTTTTGACAGAATTAACAATATCACCACAATATCAAATAAAAAAATAAAAACCTTACAAACGAACGAAGAAATACAACACCATTGGCTGTTGAAATAAAATATAAATTAAAAATTATTAAAGAGGAAATAATTAATATAGATTACGCAATGCATTGGGCAAAGGCCGGCATCGTAAATTCATATATTTTGTCAAATGACGAACTTAGATTAATAAAATCTGTATTTGAAAATAATAATTTTACATTAAACAATATGGAAGACTCACTAGAACTAGCAAATGTAAAAGTCGCGTCAAACAATACAATGTTACTTTATATAGTCGGAATACCCTTAACAAATGAGGATATTTGCGACTCAATTTTAATAAAACCAATAAAAATGAAGAAAAATATTAATAAAATCCCCTATGAGGATATAGTTACTTGTAATAATAACAAAATTTTTGGCGTTGAGAATAAATGTAAGGAATATAATAATATAAGAATTTATAACCGTAAGAACTTAATAGATATTAGTAACACTACTTGCGTCCCTCGACTACTTCGAAGCGAACCAGCGGAATGCACTATTATAAACAATCAACACATCCCATCAGTAAAGAACATCTCACCTGCTATCATACTACTAAATCAGTACAATGGCACAATAGAGATCGACAACCAAAAGATAAATCTTACTGGATCGTACGCAGTACAATATCACAATTCTACAGTTAGCATTGACGAACAAAAATATACCTTTAGCGAAACGTTAAGCACCAAACCACTACCCGCAATCCTGCCACCAAATCTCCCTTCAAATAGAGAAGAAGAAATCCTAAGTTTGGAAATGTTGAAAGAACTCCACATGAACAACACCAAACACCTAAAAGCACTACATATAACCCACAGAGCAGCTTTAATCACGAATTTATCGCTTTCAATCATCAGTCTGATATTCGTAGCGGTAATAGTCATCGCATTAGTTCTAAGGGAACTTTTCAAAAGCAAACTGGTAGAACGTTCAAGTTATAACGTAAACGTAAACGTGAGTGACCCTAAAGAGTTCACAACATCCGAAACACCACAGTTAACAGAGTCAATAACGCTAGTAAGCCAAATGCAGTAACCCAGTAGAACAGACGGGGACGTTTGTTTTTGGGGGTGGAGGAGTTAACACCAGAAATATTGCAAGTAAACCAATAACTGCCGACGTCAACTATCACCCAATAGGAAATATTCGAGACTTTAGTCAGCAGAAAAAAACAATTGGGAACAATATCCGCCATGCGCCGCATAAGCGAAAGTAACCAGAAACCAACATAACGTTACCAAAAGTGCCATAACGTTAACCAAAAGTGCTGACGCAGGTAGATTTAGGCAATATTAAAGGTCACTCTTGACCATAAAATATTAATTTTTTTTGACTTTGTAATTAATAAGTCATTAACTTGTATGTTTATGTATGAGTGTGCATACATATCGACGGAGATTTTCCGAGCCACGGAAAAACATTTTAGAATTGACAAATATTTTAAATCAACAAGAACTATGTTGCCTTTCGCGGGGTTGTCAGTTTTTCCATCTAGAATAAACATCAGAAAGTTGTACAATTACGAATTTTAGCGTTTGCCATCATCGCGAAAAGCCGGTTGTGTGTAGCAATGTCATACGCACATATTTATGTATGTATGTATGTATTGTATATATGAGTAGCACACGTATGTTACTACTTGTGTGATTATATGATTTGAATTCGCGAAAACGTACATATACATACATATATGGTCATGATACATGTGATTCAGAGAACTGCAACGAGTTATAAATTTTTGTTCGTAATCGGGTAATGATTGAACTTTGAATCACTAGCGATTAGCTCATATATGATTTGTTTATGAACATTCGCATCAGCAGAAAATACCGAAGTGATGCATACTTATGCTTCAATGATTGAAATGATCGACAGCATTTGGTTTGTATATCATCCCCTAAACACTGATTTACTCGTGCACTTCTGTTCTATTTCAAATACATATGTTTGCATATACATATGTTATGCATAATGGAAATTCCATCGAGTACATACATACAACAAATGTATGTATATATGTATGTACGTACGTACGTGAAATTTCCATTGTTTACGCATCGAAAACTTGTAACATGCGCACATTTTCAAAGCTGATACCTTTTTGCCACACATGATTCAAATCAATCCAGCAAAAAATTGTTGTTGTTTGCTGTACTCGTAGTTTACCCGCAGTTTCATATCGATTCAAACAATCGTCGTAACGTTATAAATTGACATGATACGATTTGAAACGAAGCCAGCCATATCGTTTCCTCGATCGTGATTGCCGTAAAACACATTGTTCGTGTTGCATCAAATTAGTTGACGCTGGCGGGTACTCGAATTGATCAACAATGTTGTCTATGCTGAACTGAATTGATTTGATTGTGTTTTTGGCACGAGTGTTTGTTCTAATTTAATCATACTAGTTGCAGCTCTCTGATGTGGATATAAGTTTTGAATAATAAGCGATAAGATTTATGTAGACTTATCACTATTTAAATTAATTTAGTTTTTTTAGTATATTATGATAGTTTGTTATATACATACATACATACATCGCTCATTTGCTGCAAGACCAGCATAAGTCAAAAAAATCGATTCTCCAGAAAACGCGTTTAAAGTTTTCAACTGACTACAGCCTTACACGGTGACTCCAACCTTACACCTCTTCTCAAGCGGAGCATATAAAAGGTATTCATATGAATTTTTCACTCAACATGAAGTATGATATAACGAACAATTCTGCAGCATTAACTCAAAAATCACGTTTTTTGATTTATGCCGGTCTTGCAGCAAATGAGCGACATATTTATGTAATAAACTATGCACTTACATATGAACGTATATATCAAATATAGGAAATAATTAAAATATTATATAAGTAAAAAAGCTAATATGCGTCTGTAATAGCAATATATAGTCTTGAGCATAATTTTTATTCAATGCTCAGCTCTGTTCAAGCGCCACTGTTAAGACTTGTCCTGCCGAGCAGACAGTGGTGAAACACCCTCATTTCGGCCGAGTGAGCCAACAATATTTTTACGTTTTCTGCGTCGTGAACCTTCTCTATGATGTATGTTCTCTGCACGTTAGACCATAGTTGAACATTCTCTATAATTTGCATTCTCCCCAGAAATTCACACAGAGCGCATATGTATGTGCAAATTAATTTGTGTATGCGTATGAAGCAAAGGCAATTTCGGAAAAATACTCATTGGTAATTTGAATCAAATAAACAACGATAGCTGTTTGAGTACAAACATTAAACCTTTCTTAACAGATATCGTCTGTGGTGCTGTTTGTGTAGCACAATTCGTTATTGTAACATATTTTGAATAAATTCAAATAGGATTTGAATATACAAGTTAATAAAACGTTTTATAGTTTTTAATAAAAAAAATATTTTATTGGAGCTATGCTCCTTTATTGAATTCCACTTAAGAACTAACATTTACAATTAATTATACTTAACTCTAGACCTATGTTTGCCGCTGCAACGGGTACGGAGTTCGCTGACGCTGCGCTTCCCACAGGTTGGCACTTCGCTGACGTTGCGCTTCCCATAGGTTGCCACTACACGTGTCGCATGTGATATTACTGCATCATATGATACTTTTGAATGTATGGGGTGCTAACTAGTCCCCCCTTGAAATTCAAAAGTCCTCGTTTGAATCTTCAGGTGTATTAAAAATTTGATTGAGACCTTCTATTGCCGGCTGTGAGAGTTTGTTGGGTTCATCTTCTTTTTGTTTGATCAGAAGTTTCTTCCCGAAAATTAGGGCGATGAATATTAAAAGGATGATTAGCGTGATGCTGGTTCCGTGCTTTACTCTGTTTGCTGCTTCTAACAAACTTACTTCTTTTGTATTGTTGAAGTTAAGCTGTTTTAGCATCTCCAGCGAGAGGAATTCTTCTAAAGGGTGATTTTTTAAGAGCTTGATAACTTTTTAAAAAAAAAAAACGCATAAAATTTGCAAAATCTCATCGGTTCTTTATTTGAAACGTTAGATTGGTTCATGACATTTACTTTTTGAAGATAATTTCATTTAAATGTTGACCGCGGCTGCGTCTTAGGTGGTCCATTCGGAAAGTCCAATTTTGGGCAACTTTTTCGAGCATTTCGGCCGGAATAGCCCGAATTTCTTCGGAAATGTTGTCTTCCAAAGCTGGAATAGTTGCTGGCTTATTTCTGTAGACTTTAGACTTGACGTAGCCCCACAAAAAATAGTCTAAAGGCGTTAAATCGCATGATCTTGGTGGCCAACTTACGGGTCCATTTCTTGAGATGAATTGTTGTCCGAAGTTTTCCCTCAAAATGGCCATAGAATCGCGAGCTGTGTGGCATGTAGCGCCATCTTGTTGAAACCACATGTCAACCAAGTTCAGTTCTTCCATTTTTGGCAACAAAAAGTTTGTTAGCATCGAACGATAGCGATCGCCATTCACCGTAACGTTGCGTCCAACAGCATCTTTGAAAAAATACGGTCCAATGATTCCACCAGCGTACAAACCACACCAAACAGTGCATTTTTCGGGATGCATGGGCAGTTCTTGAACGGCTTCTGGTTGCTCTTCACCCCAAATGCGGCAATTTTGCTTATTTACGTAGCCATTCAACCAGAAATGAGCCTCATCGCTGAACAAAATTTGTCGATAAAACACATTTCGAACCGAACACTGATTTTGGTAATAAAATTCAATGATTTGCAAGCGTTGCTCGTTAGTAAGTCTATTCATGATGAAATGTCAAAGCATACTGAGCATCTTTCTCTTTGACACCATGTCTGAAATCCCACGTGATCTGTCAAATACTAATGCATGAAAATCCTAACCTCAAAAAAATCACCCGTTATATTGCGTGGTGCGGATGGCGGTTGAAGGATGGCTGGTAGTGGTTTACTTGCTGTTCTTTCTTCGTTATAGAACTTTTTTCCATTGATAACAATTGTTACGTTGGTATACAAAATTATGAAGGTCCCGTTTAAAAATGTGGGTTCGTTGTTTATTGAAATTTCTCCGTTGTATTTATTTAGAAATATTATTCCTGGTCCCATTTCCTCTATGGTTGGAATATGTTGGTTGTTGACCTCCGTGCAGTTTGGCAAACGACTTTTTAAAAGATTATTTATACAAGTATTATTACTTAAATCTATTACATTATTGCTTAAGCACATTTGTAAGGAATTGTATTTTTTACAATAATTTTCTATTCCATAAATTCCCTTTTCACAGTTTAGAATTGTATTGAAATTGATTTTATTGATTCTCCCGTTATTTTTTACTGCTCTAATATCTAAAGTTTTACAATTTCGGTTATCTACGGTTGGGAGGCTAACAATATAAATTATAGTTTTGCCATTGGTTGCAATTTTTATTTCGGAAAATTCGAGTGCTTCGTCTAAATTAACATATGGAATATTGTCATTGTCTATTACTTTTTTCACAATATTTATTTCTTCATTTGATAAGATAAAAGAATTTATTATATTGGCTTTTGCCCAATGTATTGCGTATGCAATATTTAAAATTTCTTCCTTAATTATTTCTAATTTATATTTTAGCTGTAAAAATGCTTCAATTTCTAAACTCTTTTCATTTTGCATGGTTTTAATTATATTATTCGTAATATTTGTTATCTCGCTAATTTTGCCTATTGTAAGTTTGTTGATTAATACCTGATTATTGTTATTTTGTAAAACATTATTTATCTTACTTGAAATTATTTCGTAGTCTTCATGGTCTGGACTTCCTGCAATCCATTTCCATGCGCTACCCAGGAAATTTATTGATCTTTTAATTTTTTGCTCTACTTTTAGATTGATAAGTTGGGCTCTTATCTGTGTTATTAAGTGGGATATGAAGGGGTAATTAGGGTTTTTGCGGATAGTTTCAATTTTAATAGTCGCTTCTATGTGGTCTAGTGTGTCCGTATATTTTTCTATGTCAATTTCATGTATTATCCTAAATGTTCCTGTTTGTAGTCTAGCCGTTCCCTTTTCTATTGTTATTAATTGAGAGTTTGAGTAGTCGAGGATCTGTACTTCCGCCAGGCATAGCGGTAGTAATATTCTGGAAAAAAATGTCAGTACATATTTAGTTACGTATTCTACCTTTGTGAATTATTTGTCCTTTTTCAGTTAACACGGTACTATTTCTATCTTCCTTAACTATTTCCTTACTGTAGGGTTTACTTAACTTAGTTCCTAATCTCCTATTTTTCTTAACAAATATTATTTGTCCTGGTAGATATGATTTTATTTCCTTCTTATTTTTGTTATGGTATTCGATATCCTTTCTTTGTTTCTCAGCTAATTTTTCTAAGTTGCTTTGTCTAGTTCTTTCTATGTCTTCGGGGGTAAATGTAACATTCCTATGAAAAAATAGGTCTACTGGTCTTTTAAGTGTAGTGGAATGAACTGAATGATTATACTCGGATACTGCTCTTTCTAAAAGTTCTTCAAAATTTCTGTGTCCACCGTTTTCTTTTATGCAGCGCATTATTTCAATTAATGTAGAGTGGAATCTTTCCACTTGTCCGTTAGCTTGGCTTTTGTATGGAGGAGTAGTGTAAACTTCCATTCCTAACTCGTCTTTCATCATAAATTTTAAAGAGGCTGAATTTAAAGATGGCTCATTGTCGATAACTATTAATTTTTGTACTCCGAAGAAAAATATAATATCTCTTAAAGGTTTCCTGACGTCTTCTATTGCTCTGCTATTTAGGCTTTTTGTTACTGCGTATTTTGTAAATTTGTCTAAAGCTGTCATTACTATTTTTCCTTCTGTTAAAAATATATCGATATGAACTGTGTGTCCTGGATATGTTGGTAATGGAGTTCCTGCAATTTTCGGTTGATTGGGATGCCTCTCGTACTTATTTTCTTTACAAACGGTGCAGTTGGCTATTATTCGTTTTATTTTATTTAACATACCGGGAAAATATTTTGTTTCGAGAATTTGTGTTTTATTTTCTGTGGCATTCCTATGTGCTCTTAAATGTTCTTTTAGTATGACGTTCTCCTGCTCTTGTTCATCACTAATATCTTCAACTAGTTTTTGGGTATATCGGCTTTTAATGCTACTAAAATGAATAGGATAGATATTTTGCATCATACCCATTATCCTTTCTTCGGTATGAATTCCATTTATAACGGATGGGTTAAGGTATCGTTTCATGTATGAAATCAATGACTGTTCGTTATACTCTGGCTCTGTAATTATATGTCTATGCACTGTTGGAAAAATTATTTTAAATTGATATGAAAATATTTCGTCAATCTTGAAAAAAATTTGATTTTTAAAAACATTGATTGGAACTTCTGTACAAGGAATTAAATTATGGCTTGAGCTTTCATCGCTATGAATCGTAGGTATGAGTGAATTTATTTGTATTGGTATCCTTGAAAGGGCGTCTGCGACTACATTTGTTTTACCAGGTTTGTAAGTTAGTTCATAGTTATATTCTTCTAAAATGGCTTTCCATCGCTTCATTTTACTATTAGTATTCTTATGGCTTAAGGCATAGGTAAGAGGTTGATGATCGGTGATAATTTTAACTTTTTTTGAACCGTAGAGGTAATTTCTAAGTGAGTTAAGTGACCATATTATACCAAGCATTTCCTTCTCATTGGTGGCATAATGTTCTTCGGCTTTACTTAGAGTTCTCGATATGAAAGTAATTGGTCTACCGTCTTGCGATAGGACGGCACCTAATGCGAAATCTGAGGCATCGGTTGTTAATTCGAAATCTTTATCGAAATTTGGATGCCCTAAAACTATATCCTTGGATACTAAAGTATTTTTTATTTTATTAAATGCTTCTAGAGCCTCGTTGTCTAATTTTATTTCTATCTTTTTCGAGTTCCGTTTGGAGACATGACCGGCTTCTCCTCTTAACAGTGCTGTTAATGGTTTAGCTATTTTTGCGTAATCCTGGATAAATCGTCGGTAATAACCTGACATACCTAGGAAGGATCTTAATTCTTTGAGAGTTTGTGGAACTGGAAATTTGGCTACTGCTTCTACTTTTTCAGGGTTGGTTTTTATCCCATTTGAACTGATTACATATCCTAAAAATTCTACCTCTTCTTTAGCAAATGTACATTTATCTAATTGGATTTTCATATTAGCATTTTCTAGGGTTTGAAATACTAATTCTATGTTTTTATAATGTTCTTCTTCATTTTTGCCGAATATTATTACATCATCGATGTAAACGTAGCATCTTACTCCTATATGTTGACGAAGGATATCGTCTAGTGCTCTTTGGAATGTGGCCGGAGCATTTTTTAAACCGAAAGGTAAGCGGAGGAATTCATATTTTCCGTTGTTTACGGAAAATGCTGTTTTTTCAATGTCTGACTCGCGAAGTGGAATCTGATGGAACCCACTTTTTAAATCAATAACAGTAAATAGTTTATTGTTTCCCAGATTTGCAAGGACTTCGTTAATTTCTGGTATGGGATATTTATCGGGAATCGTAACTGAATTGAGTTTACGATAATCTACGACCATTCGGAATTTTTTTTCACCAGAGGCATCTGCCTTTTTGTTAACTATCCAAATTGGGAAGTTATATGGAGATTTCGATCTCCTTATTATTCCGTTGTCTAAGAGTTCTTCAATTTGGCGTTCGATTTCGTATTTTAATGCCATGGGATACGGGTATGGCTTGGAATAGACGGGGGTTTCGGTTGTTGTCCGGATTTCACCTTTAACGAGGGTGGTGTAGGTAAGTTTTTCATCAGGATCGGAAAAAAGGTTTGGACATTTATCGATAATATTATTAATTTTGTTTCGTTGTTGTAATGAGAGATGTGGAGTATTGATTGCCACATTATTCACCTCGTGAGATATTCGTTGCTTTAACGTTATATTTATACTTTGACAAATTGTCATCAAATTTTTGTCGGTATGAATGATTGCTTTTAATTCTTTAAGTGTGTCGTTGCCTGTTATGCCGTGGAACGACCCTAGAGTTGGTAATATAAAAAATTTTATTTTCCCTATTGTTGGTCCGAAAATGTCGACGAAGGTATGGTGAGTAATTTCAATTGTTCCGGCAACAGATTTCACCGTAAAGGGCTTTTCGTTTAGAATTGGATTCCTAATTCTAGTGGATTGGATGTAATTCTTATTGGATCCGGTATCGATAAGAAAATCTATTGTGTCTCCGCGCCTTGTCCTAAATTCGTAATAAGGCAGCGAAGACGGCGCTAATCTAAAAAATTAATGGTATCAGGCTCGTTTTTTCCTGCATTGTCGTAATTGCTATCGTAGAAATTGTCGTCGTATATCCCGTTGGGGTCTGATTCTACTGCGTTAGTAAAAAAATTTCGTTGTATTTTGCTTGGAGGGTGAGTTAGTTGTGCGAAAATCGGACGTTTCGGTGGTCGATTGTCCTGGAATGTATTGGGCCTATTCTGATGATTGATTTGTCTTGAACGTATTGATTGGTCTACTTCCATTGGAGTCGGTGGTTTAGGTGGTAAATTCGGTTTGTTATTAAAGGAGGTATTTTCTCTGGTAATGTGAGGGTTGTTCGGATAATTGTTGAATCTTGGCATGAATCCTTGGTTATTTTGCATATAGTTGGGAGAGTTTTGGGGATATCGGTTTGATTGACGACCGAATGGATGTTGGTCGAAACTTCGTCTGGGGGAATGGGAATATGTTAATTCGGGATAAAAAGGTCTGTTGTTATTGAACTTATTAAAATTGTTATTTCGGGGAGGTCGTGGTGGTGGTTGAATATTGGGTTTGTGTGAATTGTTCGCGTGGTTCATTCTATATGTCATGTTGTCAAGTTTTTGACATAGATGTAATGCTTGGGGCAAGGTCGTCGGTTCTCTCATGCTGAGAAGACGAGGTAAATCACCATTTAGTCCTCTTATGAATGTGTCGAGAGCTTTGTCCCTATATGAGTTCGTCATAGCCCGTATGGACTCGTCGCTTAGCTCGAGGCATGAAATTTTGTCTAAAATAAGTGAAAGGTGTTGGTAAACTCTTTGATAGAAAGTCGGAATGTCGTCATAGCGTTGGACCAGAGTGGTCATCTGATATTCGAGGGTACCTATGTCCCTTTTATCTGAATAATGCATCATAAGGCATTTCCTAATTTGGCTCCAATCAAGTGGAGTATTATATGACTCTAGTGCGGTGTCGGCATCACCAGTTACTTTATGCCTGATAGTATGAAGTATTGCAAAATATTTAGGAGTATTCTTGACTCCCTCGTAGGCTTTAAAAATCCTGTCTACGCTCTTCCTCCAGGAGTTAAATTCTCCTGGTCGTCCTGAGAATTCCCTAAGGCATTTCACCATGTCCGGAATTTGTCTAGTTCATTTATGTTATTCGCGTTTAGTGTCACGCTATGGTCGGGTTCTGTAAAGTCTGTTACGGTCTGCGTACTCATTCGTTCGAGTACTTCACGGACTATTGTCGCTATTAAGGTTGGGTTAGGGGTGGGAGGGTTTAGAGGATGGGTGGAAGGATTTGGAGGATGGGTGGTTTGCCCATTATCTAGCCTCATTTGATTCAACTGCTCGATTAGCTCTTCGGCTGTATCCGGCATTATAATAATCTTTTCTTTTAAGTTAATTAATTTAAAAAAAAATTTCCTTTGCGATAGTACTTTCTTTGACAATATTTGAATCTTTTCGTAAAGTTTACGATAACTTAAGGCTTTTTTTGTCGGATAATTAATTTCTTTCAATTCAAGTTCCGTATTCTTAATAATAAAATTCTTTATAATTTCTTTTTTTTTCTTTTCTGTGTCGAATAATTATTTTTTTTTTTTCAATTTAAATTCCGTATTCTTTATAATAGTATTAAAATATAATATTTTATAAATCTTACATTAGGTGTTCCCAGCTTTCCATGGGATGTTGTGCCGCGCTCCGGGGTTGTCCCTTTTCTTTAACAGTACTGAGGTCCTCGGCGCTTAGAAATCCCACGTTGCGTTGTAGCCGCTCGTTAGCACAGTATTATAATTTGCGTTTTCTTTTCCACTTTTAACGTAGCCTTACTTTTTTTTCAGGCTTTTTTTCCTGTTGTTTTTTTTCCACTGTCACTACCGTTCGCGTAGCCTTACTTTTTGATTTTCAGGCTTTTTTTTCTATTATTTTTTTCACTGTCACTACCGTTCGCGTTGCCTTACTTTTCGATTTTCAGGCTTTCACTACTTCGCTCGCTGGTCCCTGCTCGGGCGCCAGTTAATAAAACGTTTTATAGTTTTTAATAAAAAAATATTTTATTGGAGCTATGCTCCTTTATTGAATTCCACTTAAGAACTAACATTTACAATTAATTATACTTAACTCTAGACCTATGTTTGCCGCTGCAACGGGTACGGAGTTCGCTGACGCTGCGCTTCCCACAGGTTGGCACTTCGCTGACGTTGCGCTTCCCATAGGTTGCCACTACACGTGTCGCAGTCTCAGCGATTTAGTGGTATCATATTATTTTACTTTGTATCATATGATATTACTGCATCATATGATACTTTTGAATGTATGGGGTGCTAACTTACATAATTAATAATACATTAAAACATAATTTTTTTAGTTATATAAATCTTTTCTATTATATTATTTTTGAATTCAGATTTCATTTATATATCTTTTCCCTCATTATTTACATTTTCTTCATATAAATTAATTTTCTTTTCGTTACTCTAATTTTCCAAGATATGTATGTATGAAAAAGAACATTTGCTCATTCATATGTATGTAGGTTCGTGCCGTGATGTAATTTCATTTTCGAACTTGCGCTTATAAGGATGTTCCCTCATAATAATTTACATTTTATTGCAGCTAGCATTTGAGTCTTCTCTATTCATTAACATTCTCAGCCTTCTCTATGATGTACGTTATCTCTTGAAACAGTATCGAAAACAAAATTTTCGATGAAGTTGAACTTACTTACCGACTCTATAAAATACAATCCGTGCTTAATAATCCTTAAGCTCAATAACTTTAATCCACTCGAAAAGGAGGTAAGCAGTTAACACACATCTGTTGACGGATTAAAAGCATTAAAAATTTTGGATGTTCTCCAGTAACTGCAGCAAAAACTAATAAATTAAGTTTATTTCACGAATTATTTGCAATTTTCATGATTTTCTGTTTTTTCTTCTCAACTCAAAAGAATTATGTGACAATATGGCGGCGTAGCGCAATTTGCTTTTGTAACAATTATCACAGCCTGATCCGAAAAAGTAACGGTAAACAATCGGCGTAATTTTGTATTTTATCACTCTTTCTTCTGACCACTTCGTAAGTTCACTATCAAAACTCAGAAAGGAGTTGTAATTTTTAAATAACCGTTAGTTTTAAGGACGCCTACTTTGAGTAAGACTAATTTAATTTCATCGAACTATGAAGGATTTAAAGAATGTACCATATATGGTATGCTATGCATTGCAGGGTTAGACAAACCAAGCAGCTGAAGCATTTATGCGAATTAAAATATAAGGGGTATTCAGACCAGCCTTGTTAATTCGTTAGTCGTTATTCGGTAGTTTTTTACCTGTATTTTGTTTTTGTAAAATTAACAGACTATCGTTCTACCGAGTAACGAACTATCCATCTGGCAAGCTTGATAATTGTTTCGTTATTCGGTAATATCACATCAGCTGTTCTCCTGCTCCTCTGTACATCAATTTTAAGTACTTACCAGTAATAAATTTGATCTGCTCCACATAATTTTCAATTAAATGACTGACAATTTTTGATTTTGCACTTTGTTGAGGCATTTTTACTCTTTAATAAAATTGAATCAGCTGTTTCGGAATAAAATGTATCATACTACCAAGGTAGAGCAAAATGTATGTTCACGGTTAAGTCTTTTAACGAAGTATCAGCTAACGAATTACCAAATTAACAGGCTTCGGTCTGAATACCCCAATAGTGTTTCACGACAAACGTGTAATTTACCACAGAACTTACCAAACGTAAATTTTAAAGTACAATGGATGCCATTTTTTCCACGTCTTTCTGTAGTACTTCTCAGAAACGTCAAATCAGAGAAGTTATTTGCTTTGTTATCTATGCTGAGACCAGAAGCCATACTAAATGTACTTAAAGATGCCAATAATTTCAGACCAGTTGCCTTATAAAAGTAGTAAGGCTAACTAATAACAACTGAAATTCATGGTACAGCCATCAAAATATATACGCAATGATTTTAGTTCTTCATCGAATTTATAACAGTAGGGAAAAATTACATCAGTTTATTAATTTGGTTTCTAATACAATTGAATTCAGCTAAAAAGTGGTAATTTAAGTTCACACAGATATACGTTTTCGTATATCGTTTAAATTCGAGAACGAAAATTTTTTGTTTTGACAATTTTTTTTGGGTTTAATTTTTATATGCAATTATAGAAAATCGGATTTTATAAAAGCCAAAAATTAGATTTGTTATTATTACTTCAGGTACCCTGTTATTCAGGGGTGTTGTGGAATCCAAGACAGAATTGCTTAGCTGCCAGAATTGCAAACCAATTCTGATTTTCAATGGTGTCACAGCATCTGTTTGGACTTTCGTCTTTTCGAACATACGCAAAACCAATCAGGGGTGTTGTAGAATCCAAGACAGAATTGCAAACCAATTCTGATTTTCAATGGTGGCACAGAATCTGATTGGATTTTCGTCTTTTCGAACATACGCAAAATTAATATTTGAATAAGCAGACAATGTGAAAAAACTTGTAAATTAATACATTTGGAAGCAATCCTATTAAAGTTTTTAATGAGTTCCGAATTAAAGAAAAATGTTAAGAGATAACATTTATCGAATGAATAAAGACGCATTTGGGTATTAAGTTACGTTGATTACGTTTTGTAAATCTTCTTCAATCTTTTTTTGCTTAAATCTCTGTAAAATTTATCTAAGAATATGTCCCTAAAGTTATAGATGGGAATTCGAAATATTGTCGAGGCTAGAAGAGAAATAGTAACCGAGCGCCTGGCAGATATAGGAGCGCTTGGGCAGAAAGCGAAAACTTTGAACCGCGATTTCTCGGTTTTTCATTTTTACGATTTTTCTTAAATGGCGGGCAGGATTGAAAAAAGGCTAAACATATGGAATTGTGGCAAAGTTTATTATTTTTGTTGGCATTAAATTATCTTCTATTTAAACTTAAAAAAATACTAAGAAAAGTTAAGATTGAACAGATGTTTAAACAACATAAAATGACATTTTTTGTCAAATTTTTTTTTTTCATATTTTAAAAATTTTAGAATTTTACATCTTTTTTTTTAATTTTCCTAGTTTAACCCTTTCGATCCGAACGGGACGTATGTGTCCCGGTGTATTTTCAAAGATATATAGCGTAAAAAATAAGTGGTTAAAATGGTTTAAATTAGACCCATTTCGTAGCTTATACTATTTTTAACTCTATGTGTTTGCATTTGTGGTATTTTAAGTAGTAAACACGTGTTAATTTGCCAAAATAGAGCGAATGGTTGGACACGTATTTAATAATTCGCAGTGAATTTTGTGATCATTGTATGTTTACTGTTTCTAAATCGGCTGAAACCTTAATAAATAGTTGAGTTAGTGTCATTAACATAGTGTGAAGTTGGTGAATACTAATATTTAATTGTATTTTTGTAATTATTGGTATGTAAAAGTTTGTGGGATATATGTGTCCTATCAGCATCCTTGTTGGGCTAAAAACGTCCCAGTCAGGATCCGACGCACACATTTATTGGCACCCTTTTATTTCAATTAATAATTTTATAACTTTTGTACGGACAAACTATATCAAAACCAATAGATCGCGAAAACCATTGCTAATATCTTGGAGTCTTTTGATGAAGGTGAAGACTTTTCGGGCGTTAGTAGTGACGAATATAAGCCTACATATCGTGAGGAGTCTACTACTGAAAGCAGTGATGCTGAGCATATTGATCATCAAGACTAGGATGTAGGAGATAACTTACAAGAGGTAAACTCTTCATGTAGTTTTCAGAATATCTGAACTATTTGGTCTGCAGCTAATGCGAATTTTGTTCCCAGAAAAACTGTGAGCAGCCTTCGAATTCCAGATATAGGACAACGTTTTAAAAGGACTGATAATATTATAACCGATATATTTTATAGGAAGTAATCGTTGTAATAATTGTCATTCATCTGAGATGTCGACTATTGAAAAAAGCTAAAAAAAAAAAAAAAAAAAAAAAAAAAAGATTAAAAAAAAAAAAAAAAAGCTAAAAAAAAAACCGGCCTAAAAGCTAATGTAGACTGCCCCGAAATGACAGATAATGGGAGTTGATCGAGCTAACCAAATCGCAGGCCAATACGGAATTGGACCGGAAGTTTACCAAATGGCAGAAAAAGGTTTTTTATAGACTACTTATGATGTCTGTTGGAAATTCCTGAGTAATCAGTTCTCAACTGGGATGAAGACAAAACCCACTTATTGATTTTATGATAGTTTTGGCTGAAAACATGATTGAAGAGGGAAAGAAGAAGGTATCTTATCGTCGCAGTGGTACATCTGGTAGAAAGAGAAAAATAGTCGCTGGGCACCTCCCGGTACAAATTCGCAATCAGAGGCGTTCTGCTGGTTGCGCAGAACAGAAGAAGGACAAAAACAATATGCGAAGATTACTTTCTGCACGGATTGTTTTGCACCTTATCACAAATAAATACCAATTTTCAAATATTTTCATTAATTTCAAATTTATTTTATTTTATTGTTTAATATGGGATATGTCTTTCACTTGTGTTTACCGAAAATGTTCATTGTATTACAAATAAAACTAGCTTTCATATAAAAACCAGTTGAAATATTACGTAAGCCTTAGGAGCATTAAGTACTGATCGGGATAAATATAACCCATCAAAAAATACTGACGGGACATATTTGTCCCAACCCCTCCCTCCGCCTCTAATTCATTGAACTCATTTAACGGAAAATACGTTTTTACTATGCCTGTTATCTCGATTGATTATGCGAAATATGTTTTATTTACAACGGCTTTTCGGATTGAAAGGGTTAACTTGAACATAAGTTATTAACATATATGAATCTCTTTGAATTTTTTTTCCGATAGAAATTGCGACCTGCATGCTGCCCGCCGTGTGACAAATGCACACGCGAGATGCATTCGGACAATTGTTTCCCTAAGGCAGAATATCAAAGAATTCGTATTCAAAAAATTTTCGGGTGAAAAAGAACATAAACAAAATCGATTTTTTAAGCCTCTTTTTTTCCAAAACTCAATAATTAAGACATTTCGTGTTTTATTCTTATGTTTTCACCTATAGAAATAAAGATAAATCAATTCGTAACAATAAAATAACTTGATTTCTTAACTTACATTTCAAATCCGTGTGTGACTATCTTCTTGCTTTGTTTCTGACAGCAAAGCCGATAAAATTGGTTTCCGTGACACCCAAAACCGATACAAATTCTGTTTCGAATATCAAACCAATAATGGGTGTATTCATGACACCTACTGCTTTTTTTGACCGGTTTCAATTCTGATTCCGACAACTATCAGATTTCACAACACCCCTGAACAAAATAAAATTGCTTTCTTAACTTACACATCAAATAAGTGAGGGACTATGTTCCTGCTTTGTTTCTAATAGCAAAACCCATAAAATTTGCTTCCGTGACACTCAAAACCGACACAAATTCTGTCTCGAATATCAAACCAATGTGTTTGAATTAATGACACTTACTACTTTTTTTGATCGGTTTCAAATCTGATTCCGACAACTACCAGATTCCACAACACCCCTGATTCTCTCATTTTCTGCAGAGCACTGATAAATATATTCAGAATACAGAACTTTTTAATTCACACAGAATTTCTATTTCTCTAGCATCCATAGTCATGTTGAAAAATTGCTTTATATGTAAATATTCTAAGTAATTAGAGAAATGCGCAGTAAAACTTTATAAATTTTAAGAGCCCGTTATTTATGACATATTCATACAATTCAAATTGCCTTGTTAATATTACATACAAATTATTATTCAATTAACTGATTGTGGTCATTTCAGACAGTTAGTAAGTTAACCTATTTAAAATAAATCAATTAAGTTATCAACAAAGCGCAGAATAGTTCATTCAAATAATTCATACAAAAAATGGTTTATGCTGAAATAAATAATATTAAAATAAGACAGCGTCATCTTCTATGGAGTACCTCTTTCTTTCATAGAGATTAAGTAAAGATGTTTACATTAAATGATTTCCGTTAGAAAAAACAGTATGTATTGGTTTGCTTGTTTTTATGATGTTAAAAATATATTAATCAGTGTAAACAACGTACGAGGAGTTGGAATCAATTTCGTTCATTTCAACTTTTATAAGATTTTGAGTAGCTAACTGTGCTGGGCTGCTGGAATCATTATTAACATTACTGCAACTACCACCGAGAGAACTTCGCCTATAATATGATGAGGAAATAAATAAATGAAGGTATACTAAAAAATATATTTACTTAGTTTTGGCATGCGTTAAAATATGTGATTTCAAGTTTGTAGACTGTGCAAACTTTTTGTTACAACCATCGAAAGGACAAACGTATGGCCGATCGCCCGTATGAATTCGCACATGAGTTCTGTAAAACAAAAACACAAAACAATACATTTATTTACAAGTTTATTTATTAATGTGAGAAAATATAGAATGATATATCGATCTAAAATTTTGCAATTGCCTTTTCTCCTAAACAGCTGCTAATTTGTCGAGTACATTGCTATCGGATGAATATAGCATACTAGTCACAACCCGCGGCTCCTCTCGCTCTATGTTGTCAAGGATATCATTTATCGTGATAACAATATAATGGAATAGTTAAAGTGGCAATCTACATTTTTTATTGGCATCGTAAATCACTTAAGCAATAGTACATACATACATAAATACATATGTATGATGAAACAAATCTTCAGTCTCTGCATTGTATATCGTTACACATATATGTGCTTCTTGTTCTAGTGGATAACAGTGCAGGAGTAGGGTAAAAAAAAGAGCGCGCGTCTCACACCCTATATCTATTCATATAGTAAGGTTTCGTCCAAAATTCATCGAATGTAATTGCAAAATTGACGATTAAAACCCAGATACTACACGTAAGAAAACACAAACTTGATCGTTCCTTTTATACATATACTGCATTGTTCTGTGCAATGCTTCAGCAATATTTGTCAGCTATTATGCACTCATTTCAAACTATGATTCAACCTTTTCTTATTCAGTTACAACTATCACTATAATTCATATATAGAGGATGTGTATGTAAACAAAAACCCCTGTGCCCTGCCAGTAGTGGTGTGATTTTATTATGTATTTTTATTATTATTGTATTTTGTATTAAAATGATTCTTACATGAATATTGAACATATACTTATGTTTTGAAATATAATTTTTATGTATGAATTGTTGTGACTTTTAACAGAAAACGATAAAAAGTAACCTATATCCATCCCGAGGTTCCAAGCGACCTCACCACCAATTTTTATTTTTTGATTTTGCAAAACAGGCCGTCGTTAGGACTCTCTTCAGGACTAAAGGAATACCCGTACATATTTTCACGTCTTTCCGTGCTGTGGTTCGAGCGTTTCTTTTTTATATAAATATATGATGGTTCATATACCAATTGACCGATCAAAGTTCAGTACTTGTTTGTACAAGTTTTAAGCTTAATATCTTAGCTCTCAAGATATTTAAAAATTTCGTATAAAAAAACGCTTTAGAAATGGTCAAGAAAATTTCCTGCGGTAAATTTTCCATCGATTCCATTTCCTGCGGTAAATTTTCAAAGTAATCGTTAAATTCATCCCAAATTAGTTCAAATCATTATTATGAAGTCGATTTAATTTTGAAATGTTGTATGAAAGTTACCAATCATCAACAAGATTCCTTAAATCGCAATGAAAATATTTATGCATCATCGGCATCATCGGGTCTGAGAACCTTGATGCAGGAAATGCCGTTACCATTTGATGAAATTGACGCGAACTATCTCTGATTTAAACAAGATGGTGCGCAGTTTAATATTTCACGTCTATACATGGACGCTTTGTGGGGAAAGTTTGATATATAAAGACCAAGATCTTTGGATTTAACTTCTCTGGATTATTTTCTCTCGAGGTATGTTAAATCGAGGGCTCGAAGAGCTCGAAGCCGTAATGCTGAACGATTTTTCTTGGTTTCATTTAAGGTGACCAATTAGCTGAATTATATTGATTTTTATGAACAACCCTTATGTTAACAAAAGTATTACAACAATGTTGCACAATATTGAAATAATTGAAAAAAATTTATACCTATATTTGCAAAATCACTGTTTACCTTAAATTAAAATCCAACGAGAAACGCTTTCCACAACCTTCAAATGTGCACTGAAATGGCTTTTCTCCCGTATGTACCAGCTGATGGCGCTTCAGTTTTGAACTTTCAACGAAAGCTTTTCCACACTCGGCACAGACATGAACACGCGGGCCGTGTGTATGCAAATGTTTACGCATTGCTGAATTATCACGAAAAAACTTGTAGCATCCTTTTTGAGGGCAAGCAATACGTTTTTCGCCAGGACCATTGCAATTACTTTCTGATGCCGTATTTATTTTGTTACTATAGCTTAAGGGCGGTGGTGAAGTTGAAACAACTTGTGGATTTTGTTGCACGACAACACTTACTGGCAAAGCGTTTGATAAGCTACCACTATTCATACTAGCCACAGTAATAACAGCGGTATTGGCAGGATGAATAAGTGGTGCGGCCAATACAGCAGTTCGCGAAATTGGCAAAACTACATTTTTGGCATTTTCTTCATCTGACGTTACATAAGTGTCGGCCTTATTATTTGCTACAGTCTTTTTAAATCTTAATTTATTGTCAACATTGCTGGGTCCAGCATATTCAGATAACTGCGGATGAGGAGATATATCTAACCCTATTAATGTGGATGCATTTGTGTCACATCTATCATCTGCAGGATTTGATACATCTCCAGAATCGACTGTATTCCGAACCAAAACTTGGGAGGAGTGCAGCTCGTGTTGCTGTATGATTAATTGCCTATGAAATAAGTGCTCTTGTTGGAAATCATTACTATTGATAGTAGACACAAATCCCTGTACAGGATCAGGAATGTTACAGTCTTCATCCACTTCTTGTTCCTCACAAGATATAAAATCTTGATAATCTGCCTCATGATCTGGATTTGAAATGTCGTCGTCGGAATTCCCGGAAGCCCACATGGTTACACTAAATTCTCCTTCCATCGTTTTTATTTGCACTTGCTTCTGCTCCCAACGACGTGGTTTAGCAGGTTCCTCCATTATTTCTACAGGTTTGTAGCATACAGTATTACATGTACTTGTGGTTACCCCGCCAGCGGAATGCAATTGTGGCAGTTCATACTTATTAATGTACTTTTCACGTTGATTAAATAATGCCACATTGTTCCTAAATTCACCTCTATGATGTTGATCACCATGTTGTGCACCAATTGTACTCATTTGATAACCTACATTACTGCTCAATGTAAGTGGGTTGAGTTGCTTAATTACAGGTCCTCGTTTCCTAAAAATGTACTTGCTATTATTTAACAAAAAAATTGTGGTTATAAAATAATCTTACCGTGTAGATATTACTGTTAGTGGGCTAGGAGTTGCAATCATTGGTACAGTCGATTCCACAAACAGATTACTATTTAAGGAATGGTCGTCTGCAGTTTTCTTATGATTATTGGGCAGGTGGGAATCAGAATGTATCACTATACTTTCACTTTTAAATACTAGAAAATTAAAATAAGAACATAATTCATTTTACCACGGTTTTAAAACAAAATACATGCTTGTAATTAAAATGTTAAAACTAAATTCAATTCAGATACAATACGGTTGCCTAGAGTTAACTATCTTTATAAATCGGTGGTACAAAACAAAAACGGTTTGGGATAATAATGAAATTCTGTATTCCTGTGAAAGTATATTCGATGTCATTCTGTATGGAACTCAATTTCATTTGCATGGCCACCACGGGCACAGCTCCAGACACTGATTTTCGACGGTTTTCAAGCATAAATCGGGCGATACTGCTGCAACTTCACGTTCGATAATCGACGATGGCTTGCTAACATAGACCATAGACTTGACGGAGCCCCGCACGAAATAGTCTAGCGGTGTCAAATCGCACGACCCAGGCGGCCAATTGACTGGCCCATTTCGTGAGATAACAAGTTCACCAAACTTGGTTTTCAATAAATCGATTGTGACATTCGCTGTGTGGCTTGCGGCGCCGCCTTGTTGGAACCACAAATTGTTCAAGTCCATATCATCAAATTCGGGCCGAAAATATTCAGAATCATTGAGCAGTAGCGATTCCCATTCATAGTAACGTGCCGGTATTGATTGGATGGTGACTCATGAAAGACTTGTGGACTGCTGCCTGACCAATAACGCATGTTTTGATTATTGACGAAGCCATTCAGCCAGAAATGATCCTCATAATGAAGATGATTTTTCGATGAAAATTTGGATAATTTTTTAGCTGTTGCTCAGCCCTATTCATGAACATACGATGATTCATTCAGTTGGCCAAGCGGTTTCTGCCGTCAATTTGATCTTGTAAGGATGTAGGCCACGATCTTTTCGCAAAATTCGCCACAACGCCATTACAGAGATGCCCAACGCTTGACAACGATGTGTGGGAAACTGATTCGGGTCTTCTCGATTCTACGAGCACTTCTTTGTCTCACTGGCACGTGAACATTTTGTACTGTGTCTGTGGATTTAAATTTTTCCGCTTCGCTGCGCTCAAAAGTTGTTCTGACCGGACAACTATCACGACTATAAATTGGATGTAGCACTCATAAAGTTGAGACCACTGACCCCGAATTTCGGCAGTAAATTTGAATAATTTGGACTCGTTGTTGGATCGCATATCTTGTTGCAAAGGTGAGATTTTAAGCTTCATTTAACCAAAAAAAGAAGGGAAGTTGAAAAATAGTTACAACTGTTCAAAAATGAATGAAAAAATTCGCTATATTTTGAAATTTTTGTATAAAAAAGAGAAGAATGTCACGCAAGCCACCAATAAAAGTTGTGAAATTTACGACGATGTTGTATCAGTTCGTGTAACACAACAATGGTTCGGTCACTTCCGTTCTGGAAACTACACTGGTGAAAGTTTTAAACTGATGGAACATCTCTAGCGGAAAAATGGCAAAAGCGACGCCTTGTAACGTGTAGTCACAACCGAGTTAGATGTAATATTAACATTTTTATTCCACACTACGCGGAAATAGTCTTTGTAAATCAAACTGCACTGAGGTGGTGTGAACTTGAAAATTGTTTTAAGCGTCGAGTCCGCATGATGCTGTTTGCAAATGGAATTTTAACCACGTTAAATTACATTACAACAATTTCTATATACATTAGGTAACTCAAACAACAGTAAAATTGACATCATGCACTTGGCGCGTGAGTCCGCCCAGAATACGTTGGAACATGATACCAGTGTAATTTTGAAAGTAAAACGTTTTATGAATAGCCACAATTTTTCTCCATCAATCGCATTACAACTCTTGTCGCCCTGCTGGTGGAGGAGTCTTTATTGCGATAGAACGAGTTATTGAAGCTGACTTTATCTCAAACCCAGACAACACTCATCAAGGAAAATTGTTATAACTTTGATCTATCTAATTATAGGATGTATCTATCCACACCACAATGTGCATATGAAGCATAAGGTCCTCATTTCCACAAGCTATCTTACCTGAGAAAAAAGTTTAAAAATGGCAGGCTCGTCGTCACAGATGATTACAATATATCAAGCAGGCCATAAGGGACTACAAAACCTCTGCAGTGAACCAATACATAAAGTCATATTGAAAAAAAAAGATTATTTAACTGACAAGAACCAACAATCTAAACAAAACTATAAAACATTCTGCAATCTTAGATGTGAATCTAAAGAACTTAGTATCTCAAAAACGTAAGCAAAGTCGGACAGCTGGTCAAGTCAGACTCAAATAAAGTCTGAATATTCTTCATCTTCTTCTTTACTGGCGTAGACAACGCTTACGCGGTTATAAACGTGTTAAAAACAGCGTGCCAGTCGTGTATTTTTTTCGCTAACTGGCACCAATTGAAAATTCCAAGAAAAGTAAGGTCCCTCTCCACCAGATCTTTCCAACGGAGTGGAGGTTTTCCTTTTCCTCTGCTTCCCCGGCAGGTATTGCGACGAATACTTTCAGAGATGGAGAGTTTTCGTCCATACGTAGGAAATGACCTAGCCAGCGCAGCCAGTTCTCTTATTGCCATTCACTTGGGAGTGGCCAGAAACGATTCTTTTACATATGGCTGAAGCAGCTCACGACTTCCGCTCCTAGACCAAGTATTATCTGGGTAGTCATAGAACATCCGTTTGAAGGCGAGCTAAAGTGAGAGGGCGAAACATCCTCTCCACAGGGTTATGCGCTGGGTTTGAGACCCGCCCCGTAAAAAACACCCCCAATGAAAAGTCTAAAAATTAGTCAACAGTAAAAAAAGAAAAAGAAAGTCATTAGACGTTAGGAAAGGCGCTGGACCAGACGGCATTCCCAACATCTTTGTTAAGAGCTGTGTGATAGGTCTCTGTGAACCACTAAGGTGTATCACTGCAGCAGGGCACTTTTCCCAGAGTGGAAACTTTCCTATGTTAGCCCAATTCACAAAGATGGACCCAAATCTGAGATATCAAATTACAGAACAATATGCATTCAGTCAGCACTAACGAAATTCTTTGAAAAGCTTGTATTAACCCAGCAGATCAGTCTTTTTGTAACAGATATCATTACTAACAGAAGTATTTACAAAATGAAATGAATATTGGACCTATACCTTCTTTAGTAAAACATTTGACAGAGTTAGTGGATCCAACTTCAGCTCAGATTACATAATCTATGCTGAGGATCTGAAAATTTTTATAACAATTACAGATAACTCATAATTAATCCCTGCAATGAGACATAGATCAGCTCTCTGCATGATGTCTCAATAATAAACTAGATCTAAATGTGAAAAAGTGCTGTAATCTCGTTCTCGCGCTCACGTGTCAGTCATGCAATGCAATGAGACATAATAGATCAGCAATTATCAATAATTAACTAGATCTAAATATGAAAAAGTGCTGTAATCTCGTTCTCGCGCCCACATGTCAGTCATCTCACCAATTATAAGCTAGATAATAAGACAATCGCTGAGGTTAAGGTCATCAACGATCTGGAAGTCATCTTTATGAATAGGCTGTCCTTTGCCTACAACATTATTAACACAACTTTACAGGCATATAAGATGCTGGGCTTCGTTACCAGAACCTGCGACACTCGACCGCTGATTAGTATGTAGTACTCACTTATCCAGCCCATACTGGAATATGACTTGGTATACCAATTCATATACAGATACTCTGATAAATTGTGTTGAAAAAGTACAAAAAATGTGCAAGGCCCTAACTTATCATCGCGTTCAACAAGCACAAGACAACTGAACGGAGGAAAGTCGATAATAGTAATAGATCTCGCCGTAAAATTGCTAACCTAGTCTTCTTCTAGAAAGTAGTGAATTAATATTGATTCGAAAGAGATCCACTGTAGTTTTGAGTTTATACATACCTACTAAAGTAACGTTGAGACGCAAACGCCTACTTACGACCATCGAATCGTCCAAAAACTACGACGCGAACGGACCGCACAATCGCTTCACTAGTATAGTCAATTAACTAACCAACAAACCTGGACTTCTACGGGGATCGTCTTGTATCTTCATCTCTGACGCGAAATACAAGCTGGAAGGATGGAGTCATATGTAAAGTTCACGCAAGTGAGGAAAGTTCTCTGATTGCCATTCACTTGGCAGTGGCCTGAAACTATTATTTTACATATTGCTCAAGCATGACTTCCGGTCAGCCACGCAACTATCTGTGGGTAGCCAAAGAACATCCGTTTGAAAGCGAGCTTAAGCGAAAAGGCGAAACATTACTTCCACAGGGTGGTGCGCTGGGTTTGGAACCCGCCACGTACAAAGTACCCCCAATGAAAAGGAATAAAAAGCCTGGGAAAAGAAACAAAATGTTTTGATGACGACCATGGCAAAGGAATTAAGGATAACGATTTAAGGGCTTGCAACTGGAATGTCCGGCCCCTTAGTTGGTACGCCGCTTCCCAGCTGGTTGATGTCCTCGCGATTGCGGAACAAGGATTGAGGCAAGTTGCCATATAAAGCTGTGCAAATTCGGTGTGGGATTCGTAGTGGGAGAGAAACTCCGTCACCGAGAACTGACATTCACCACGGTGGATAAACGTCTAGCCACAATCAGCATGAAAGTCAAAATCGTGCTTGGCGACTTTAACGCCAGGGTGGGCCAGGAAGGTATATTCAGCAGTCTGTAAATTCAGCCTCCACGAGGAAACATCTCCAAGTGGGTTGAGGTTCATCGACTTCACCGGGGCCCGAAATATGGTTATATGTAGTACTAGATTCCAGCATATGAAGATTCATCAAGTTACCTGGCTGTCTCTGGATCGAAAATCATATCGATCATGTTGAGATAAATGGGAGACACGTCTCCATTGTTTTAGACGTGCGTTCGCTCCGAGGTCCTAACATCGACTCGTACCACCATCTTGTTGCAGCCAAGACTCTCAACCGCCTATGTGTAGCAAAAACGCACGTCAACAAACACAAGGAAGGTTCGACGTCGAAAAGCTGCAATCACAACAGACAGCCGAACGATTTTCTACTCGGCGCAGCGGAAAGAAAACAGTTTGCCTACCTCGCAACGTTACGATTGAACACAACACGTGCGGGATGGGATAGATACCAAGAGTTGAAGAGGGAAGCCAGACGCATTTGCAGACAGAAAAATAAAATGGTCGAAATGGATGAGTATGAAGAGCTTGACAAACTAGCCAAGTACCGTGGGATAAGCCTCTTAAACATCGCGTATAAGGTTCTATCGAGCGTATTGTCTGAAAGATTAAAGCCCATATTCAACAAACTGATTGGACCTTATCAGTGCGGTTTTAGACCTGGCAAATCAACAACCGACCAGATATTCAACATTCGCCAAATTTTAGAAAAGACCCGTGAAAGGAGAATCGACACACACCATCTCTTCGTCGATTTCAAAGCTGCTATCGACAGCACGAAAAGGAGTTGCCTTTATGCCGGGACGTCTGAACTTGGTATCCCCTCAAAACTAATACGGCTGTGTAAACTGACGTTGAGCAACACCAAAAGCCCCGTCAGAATCGAGAAGGACCTCTCCGAGCCGTTCGATACCAAAAGAGGTTTCTAACAAGGTGACTCTTGCGACTTCTTCAATCAGCTGCTGAAGAAAATAATTCGACCTGCAGAACTTTATCGAGCGCGTACAATCTTTTATTATGCTGGCGTATGCGTATGGCGTAGTTATCAACAATGCAGTGGAAATGATTTGTAGAGGGTAGAATTCAACATTTAAACATCATATAGCAGACGAGTTATCCTGCCGACCGGTACAAAACGTCATTTACAAAAAAGCGATACTGCAAGTACATATATAATTTAATTAAATAATTAAAGACCCGCTTTGCTGTGAAGAAACTTGAAAAAGGCAACTTCAAATACTATACATATTTACCTTTGTATCGAGGGGGCTATAAATGAAAGTTATTAAATGCGAACATCGAACGCTCGCCAAATTGTTCTCGCTAAGTACACGTTTTACTTTGAATCCAACTTTTTTTTTTGAAATGTTAGATGTTGAAAATAACTGAAGATATATATATATATATAATAAATTATATATATATTGTTGTCGTATATATATATACATATGTACATATTACACGATTCTTAGTATAGATATTAATTTCAATATTTTTATAAGACAACAATTCAAAAGGTGATATTTCTTTCAATTGTACATTAGCAGAATGCTGAGCTTGTAATAAATAATTCTAGTTAAAATGTGTTATTTACCGTCTTTGATATTTTGCGTCACAATATCCTGAGGATCTTCATTTTTTGAAGCAATTTCTTCTTCATATTGATCACTTCTGACTAGAATTCCAAATTGTGGGTATCCAACACTAACTGCATTTACATTAATATTAGTGAAGTGTTCACGATCGATTACTTCCTCCATTGAATCGGTCTGCTCCACCTCACAGAGTATGTTTGACTGAGACATCCTGATAGTAAGTATTTTTTGACTATTTTAAGTTTAATTTTTTAACAACAATCCTCAAAGAACCACAAGTTTTATACAAAGTTTGATGTAAAATTTGATTATCCTCCTTTTTAATCAAATGAAATTCCTGAGTTCTGGAGCTTGACTAATTTAGACGATCATTTTGAATGGATGAATATTTATGTGGTTCCATTAAGTTTTGCTACTAAAAGAATAAAGTTTAAGTAATCTTTTAATTTTGATGTGACTTTTTTTAAAACGGGTAATTAACTTAAATAAAAGTTTATTAAAAGCTATATAAATATAACAATATTTCTTAAATTTACTAAACATCGTTTTAAATATTTATCCTTTAAGAACCTTCCACAAGAATAAAAGAAACAAGCAAACAATAGCCAATTACAAATTATGATTCGTCTTATATGAATTTGACAAAAATCCTCTAGTCTAGCTAAAACAGAGTTGCATACACAATCTCCTCGTCCTGGTAACACTGGCGATGTTGGATAGATATCTACTCCTGCCATTGCTAATAAGTTACCTGACGGTAGGTTTAAAACGCCAGGGCTAGAGCTTTCCCTATAAATAAACTCAACATTGAGAACCAAACAGATGGAAAGCGGACACGTCGCACATAGGAGCATTTTCCTTCAATACCGGACAAAAGTGAGAATTACAAACTTCAGCGATGCTACTCAAGTTTGATTTTTTTTTGTACCCAAGTAACCGTAATACAATGAACCGATTAAATGAATGACCTTCAGTCCGCTATATTGCCACACAAGTAGTCGGAACCTAGACTTCGTTCAGTACGCAAGTCCTTATTCGCGATACTCTCTATTTTTCTCGAAATTACAAGTGGTTTTTGGTGTTGCGTGAAGTAAATATATATTGGAAAATATTTTTTTATGGATTCTGAACAACATGGTATGTATTTAAGGGGGTATTCTGGTCTAGGATTTTGAAAAAAAAAATCGATTTTTTTTGCATATTTTGAAAGTTTAGACCTTCAAAAACATGACCTTGGAAGGATTTTTCAAAATTCTACATATTTTCGGAGATACAGCAGATTTTGTGACGTGGCGTCCGTGTTCACTAGAATTGTTTCCTAAACTTTAAACGCGTTTACTGAACCGATTCCTTTGATATTTGGTATATTTTTTCTTTATACAATGTTCTATCGTGTCTGTCTTGGATTTACAAAAATTTTGATTTGAGGTATTTTTAAAAAATTCGAAAAGGTCGAAAAAATTTGACTTATCTATATTTCGACATAGGAAACGTCAAATACCATTCGGAAAGTGACGGATATTCAGTAAAAAGTTTAAAATTTACGAAATCGGTCGCTATTCACTAGACGAAAACTGGGAAATATTGAAAACTTTTTTCCAAAGTGGTGAGTCTTCAACCCAAACTGTGAGAAATTTGGCAAACAAAAAAATGGACAGACTAAAAGTGACATCAGTTCAATTTGTGCAACAATTTGTCAAGCGTGTGCCTGAAACTGGCTCGTTGGTGGATAAACCAAAACGTCAACGTTCATTTCCCTCGCGTTTAACCGAAAATATTGCGACTGTGGCTGAAAATGTTAGTGAGAATCCATTCACCTCAACTCGCCGTCGATCGCAAGAATTAAACATTCCGCGAACAACTTTGCAACGAATTTTGAAAAAAGATCTCGCTATGAAGCCATATAAAGTTCAATTGGTGCAACATCTGAAGCCACTTGACCACCCGAGCCGTCTACATTTCGCAGATTGGGCAGAAGATCGTTTGGCCGAGGATGGTCAATTTTACCGAAAAATCATCTTTTCGGACGAGACTCATTTCCCCATCGATGGTGACGTTAAAAGGCAGAATTGTCGCATTCGGGGCACAGAAAATCCGCACGTAATCGTCGAGAAGCCAATGCACCCAGCACCAATCACTATATGGTGCGGATTTTGTCTGGGGGAATCATCGGCCCATTTTTCTTCGAAAATAAAGAAGGAACCACCGTAACCATCAATGGTGAGCGATATCGCGAAATGTTAACCGAATTTTTCTTCAAGTAAATTGAAGAGGAAGACCTGCACAACATTTGGTTTCAGCAGGACGGCGCTACGTGCCACACAGTAAACGCTATACTCAATCTTTTACGCCCTATCTTCGAAAATCGCATAACCAGCAAAAGAGGTGATGTGAATTGACCTCCCAGAAGCTGCGATTTAACTCCGTTGGACTATTTTCTGTGGGGAGCTGTTAAAGATAAATGTTACGCCAACCATCCAGAAACAATTCACGATCTAAAGTACGAGATTCAAGCTGCTGTAGCTGCCATAAGGACTGAAACCATCGAGAGAGTACTCCAAAATTAAGTGGATCGGATAAGCTACTGTAAACTCAGCCGTGGTGGTCATTTGTCCGAAATTGTTTCCACAAATAAATTTCATAAAACAACCTTTTAAATAAATGTTAGACCTTTGAAAAATATCAAGCCGTTTTTTATGGGCTTTTTAAATTTAAAATTTTATATGGCCCACCCTGTATAAAGGGGCTCTATCGGAGCTGGTGTGAACATTGGACAATGGGCGTAGTACCGCCCACTTTCTGGTGAAATCACATATCTAGGGACCCGACAGACCGATTTCGACAAAATTTGGAACGTAACATTCTTTTCATATTCCTATATCACTCTTGATTGAGGATAATGGAGTCATGTGTAGAAGTTCACCCAAGTGAGGAAAGTTGTTGTTGTTGTTTTAACGGATATGCTAATCCCCGTTAGGATGGTAAGGGTTATCTGTGTTGTCGTCGAGGTCATCTAACGGTAGGCCCAGGAAACGCGCTGTTTCGACGGGGTCGGACCAAAGGGAGGAAGGTGTTAGATGGGTTGGGTTTGTGGGGCATGCAAAGAGGTGGCCGGTGTCATGCGGAGACTCGTTGCACGCAGGACATATATTGGATATGTCGGGGTCGATTCTGGATAAGTAGGAGTTTAACCTGCTACAGTACCCAGAACGAAGTTGCGCTAGGGTCACTCGCGTTTCTCGCGGCACTGGAGCTCTTCATCTGCTATAGGTGATGCTTTGACTCCAAGAACGCCATTCACGGGAAGGGAGTCGGTGAAGGTGTTAATGGCTCCACTGTGAATGGCGGTCAGTACCTGTCTGAAGTCTGTAGCGTCCGAAGTTCGGTCGGCGTACTGTACGATGTCGTCGACGTAGTCGAGGAATGACCTCTTGATGCTCCTAGGAGGCGGCTCCGCTCCAAGCAGATGGCTGCAAGGGTGATTGCTACGGAAACATCCCAGCAGGAACTGCCTGGAGAGGAGTTCATTATGCTCCTTTACAGGAAGCATGCGCGTCTCACTATGGAGGTGTTCGATGGGAGACATCAAGAGACATCCCGTCGTAGTCCGGAGTGCTGTGTTCTGGCAGGTCTGTACTTTCCTCATCTGCGTGCCACTGCATCCAGGCGACCATATCGGTGCTGCGTAGTTGAGGACCAGCCGGCCGATTGCCTTGTAAGTTGCCAACAACGTTTCTTTGTCTTTTCCCCATGTGCTGCCGGCTAGCGACTTGAGGATCTTGTTGCGGCTCTGTACTTTGGCGATAATCGCGGTCGTATGGGGAGAGAAGGAGCATAGACTATCAAGGGTTACGCCTAAAATTTTAGGGTTATTGACAGTCGGAATTTTGACGCCATCGACTGCAATATCAAGCTCAAGTCTATACTCCTTCGTCCAGTTTGTGAATATGGTCGCTGTGGATTTGGTGGGGGAAAGTTGGAGATTCCGTGCAGTGAGGAAACGAGAAAGGTCGGAGAGGTAGCTGTTCACTTTCGAACACATGCCATCGATTCCATTGCCCGACGTCAATATCGTGCAGTCATCAGCGTACGAGGTTATGGAAACCCCCTCTGGTGGTTGTGGGAGTTTCGAGATATAGAAGTTAAACAGTAGTGGGGAGAGGACACCACCCTGCGGAACCCCCTGTTTAATTCTTCTCAGTTTAGATGTTTCGCCTCGAAATAGTACGGATGACTGACGACCACTCAGGTAGTTCATGGTCCACCTCTTTAACCCTGGAGGAAGTATGTCCTGCAGTAGCGTTGTGTGATTGACTGTGTCAAAGGCTTTTGACAAGTCCAACGCTACGGGGATCGTTCTCTCACAGGGTGGCTTCTGGTTGAGGCCACGGACTATCTGGGTGTTTATGACGCTAAGTGCTGTGGTGGTGCTGTGCACTTTTCGGAATCCATGCTGGTGGCCGGCTAGGCTCAGGTGGTGAGTGAAAGTCGGGAGTAGCAGAGCCTCAAGTGTCTTCACTACTGGGGAGAGGAGAGTTATCGGGCGATAAGATTCCCCCTTGTTGGCGGGTTTCCCAGGTTTCAGTAGTGGCACCACTCTTCCGATTTTCCACCCATCGGGTATTTGAAGAGTGGTTAGTGACAAGTTGAGGACTCTGGTGAGATAACCTACTCCCGTCGAGCCTAGATGCTTTAGCATTAGCATGTTGATTCCATCAGGGCCAATGGATTTGGATGATTTAGCTTTTTAGATGACACTCTGAACCTCCTCATCGATGAAAGTAAGTGGCGCGCAGTTGTTTGGCATTTTGCGCAGCCGTCGGTTAACACATCTCTTAGCTTTGTCTACCGAAGGGTGCAGTGTAAACTGCCGGCTAAAATAGCTCGCGCACTTCTTCGGGTCCGAAGAGGTATGACCATTGAATTGAACTTCAACTCGATCGTCGTGCTTCTTCGGATTAGACAAAGCTTTGACAGTAGCCCAAAGCTTACTCACACCGGTGGAGAGGTTGCAGGACTTCAGGTGCTCTATCCATTTCGTCCGCTTATGTTGATTTACCATTCGCCGAATCTTCAAATTGAGATCCCTTATTCGGGGATCCCCGGGATCAGCATGGCGTAAGGTGTCGCGCTCATTAGCTAAGACAGCTGCTTCGGCTGGGAAATTGGGGCGGATTTCCGCTATTCTTCCAGCCGGAATGAAGCGAGCAGTATCTGCTGCGATCACCTTGCGGAATTGACGTTCGCCAACGCATACGTCCGTAGGAATGGGTAGAGCGTTGAAGGTGCTCTCAGTGAATTCTATGAAGCCGACCCAATCAGCTTTTTTGAAGTTAATGAAGGTACGGTTGTCCACAGAAACGAAATCGGGAGGCTTCTCGATCGAGATAATTATGGGCAGATGGTCTGATGCAAGAGTTAGCATAGGTCGCCAGGTTATGCTGTTTATCAGGCCACCGCTAGCAATGGTAATATCCGGCGAGCTATTACAGGTGCCCATAACTCTGGTGGGGGCTTCGTCATTCATTGTGCAGAATGTCGAATCGTCAATCTGTTCCGCCAGCTCCATTCCCCTACGATCGTTTGACAGGCAGGAATGCCAAAAATCGTGGTGCGCGTTAAAGTCGCCTAGTACCAAACGGTTTTCGCCACGAAGTAGCGCGCCTATATTCGGGTGATATCCTGTAGGGCAACATGTAACTGGGGGAATGTATATATTAAATATTTCGAGCTCAACATCGCCTGACCGGATAGCTATGCCCTGACATTCTAGGGTAGTATCCCTGGGGTCGATGTCTTCATCGATTTGACGATACTGCACGGTGTTGTGCAATATGAAGGCTAGGCCACCACCATTATCTCGCTCGCGATCTTTACGAATGATGTTGAAACCTGCACAACTCAGAAGGTATGAGCGGCTGTTGAGCTTGGTTTCTTGGACCGCAGCTATCAGAGTGGGAGCTGTGTTGCCTGTTTGAGCTCCTGACCGTAGAGGTCCTTTGTTGGCCACTCTGATTGAGTGGCGGCGCGGCGCGCGAACAGTGTGCAGGTTGCACAGCCGTAGAGGCTTGTATCGCAGTATTGCGCAGACAACACGGGGCCACGTAACGCGTGGTCCACTCCCTGTGGGTCTTAAGGCCTGAGCAGGTCTTAAGATGGCTCTATCCATTGCATGTATTGCACCTGACCGAGGTGGAGTTTGGATGGAGCCTTTTAGCGCAGACGCAGCAGAAAAATTCCTCCGGGCCCGGGTTGGACTAAATGCCAGCACGAGTCAGGAGGATACGGAGCAACCCTGCTGCAAGGCGTTGCTCTAATGACGACAAACACAGATTAATACTCACCGATCCAAACGGGGTTAGATCGCCGAAAAAACAGCCCTTGGTCGGATAAAATCCGAGTCAATTCCGGTGCGTAGAACCGGCTGTCGTGGGAATCGAAAGTTCTCTGATCGCCATTCATTTGGGAGTGACCAGAAACGATTCTTTTACATATGACTCAAGCAGCTCACGGCTTCCGGTCTTTGACCAAGTATCCTCTGGGTAGTCATAGAACATCCGTTTGAAGGCGAGCTAAAGTGAGAAGGCGAGCAGGCGGCACAACCCAATGCAGGGGAGGTTGTGCGCTGGGTTTGGGACCCGCCACGTAAAAAAACACTCCCAATAAAAAATGAACAACAGCCGCGAATGAGAGATCCCCCTTTTGATGACGACCATGGCAAACGAAATAAGGATTACGAATTGAGGGCATGCACCTGGAATGTCCTGTCCCTTAATTGGGAAGGTGCCGCTGCCCAGCTGATTGATATCCTCGTGAAAACAAAGGCTGACATCATCGATGTCCAATAAATGCGACGGACAGGGCAAGGACGGAGACGAGTAGGTTCTTGTGGCATTTACTACAGTGGCCATATAAAGGAGCGCAAGTTTGGTGTAGGATTCGTGGTGGGAGAGAGACTCCGTCGCCGAATATTATCACTCTCGTGAATGAACGTCTACCCACAATCCGCATCAAAGCGAGTTTCTTCAACATATCCCTGATCTGAACCCACGCCCCGATGGAAGAAAAAGACGATGTGACCAAGGATGCCTTTTATGAGTTCTTGGAGCGCACTTATGAGAGATGCCCCCGCCACGATGTCAAAATCATGCTTGGCGAACTTTAACGCCAAGGTGGGCAAAGAAGGTATCTTTGGCACGGTCGGTAAATTCAGCCTCCACGAGGAAACATCCCCAAATGGGTTGAGGCTGATCGACTTCACCGGGGCCCGAAATATGGTTATATGTAGTACTAGATTCCAGCATATGAAGATTCATCAAGTTACCTGGCTGTCTCCGGATCGAAAAACTACCAACCAGATCGATTATGTTGTGATAGACGGAAGACACGTCTCCAGTGTTTTAGATGTGCGTGCGCTCCGAGGTCCTAACATCGACTCGGACCACTATCTTGTTGCAGCCAAGATCCACACCCGCCTCTATGCAGCAAAAAATGAACGTCAACAAACACAAGGAAGGTTCGATGTCGAGAAGCTGCAATCACAACAGACAGACGAACGATTTTCTACTCGGCTTGCACTCCTGCTCTCTGAGAGCACTCGTAAACAACTCGGTATAAGGGAACTGTGGGACGGCATTTCAAACTCCTTACGTACAGCTGCAACCGAAACCATTGCTTTTCGGAAAGTGCAAAAGAACAGCTGGTACGGCGAAGAGTGCCATGTCGCAGCGGAGAGAAAACAGGCTGCCTACCTCGCAAGGTCGGAGTAATGCTCAAAAATTCTACGAAAAAATGCGGCGACTTACAGAATTTTTCAAAACCGGAGCATACTCTTGTAGAAACCCCAAAGGTGATCTAGTCACCGATGCCCAGAGCATACTTAAATTATTGAGGGAACACTTCTCCAGCCTGCTGAATGCAGTGAACGCACAACACCAGGAGAAGGCGAACCTGATCCCCCAATCGATGACGATGGAACAGACGTTCCATTACCCGACCATGAAGAAGTTCAAACAGCAATTGCGCGCCTGAAGAAGAACAAAGCGGCAGGGGCCGATGGATTGCCGGCCGAGCTATTCAAACACGGCGGCGAAGGACTGATAAAGAGCATGCTCAACTTCTTTGTAAAATATGGTCGGACGAAAGCATGCTCAACGATTGGAATTCAAGTGTGCTATGCCCAATCCATAAAAAAGGAGACCCCGCAATCTGCGCCAACTACCGTGGGATTAGCCTCCTCAACATTGCGTATAAGGTTCTATCGGGCGTAATGTGCGAAACATGAAAGCCCACCGTCAACAAACTGATTGGACCTTATCAGTGTGGCTTTAGACCTGGCAAATCAACAACCGACTAGATATTCACCATGCGCCAAATCTTGGAAAAGACCCGTGAAAGGAGAATCGACGCACACCACCTCTTCGTCGATTTCAAAGCTGCTTTCGACAGCACGAAAAGGAGCTGCCTTTATGCCGCGATGTCTAAATATGTTATCCCCGCAAAACTAATACGGCTGTGTAAGCTGACGTTGAGCAACACCAAAAGCTCCGCCAGAATCGGGAAAGACCTCTCCGAGCCGTTCGATACCAAACGAGGTTTCAGACAAGGCGACCCCCTATCGTGCGACTTTTTCAACCTGCTTCTGGAGAAAATAGTTCGAGCTGCAGAACTAAATAGACAAGGTACCATCTTCTATAAGAGTGTAAAACTCTTGGCGTATGCCGATAATATTGATATCATCGGCCTGAATACCCGCGCCGTTAGATCTGCTTTCTCCAGACTGGACAAGGAAGCAAAACAAATGGGTCTGGCAGTGAACGAGGACAAGACGAAATATCTCCTGTCATCAAACAAACAGTCGTCGCACTCGCGACTTGGCACTCACGTCGCTGTTGACAGTCATAACTTTGAAGTTGTAGATAATTTCGTCCATCTTGGAACTAGCGTAAACGCCACTAACAATGTCAGCCTAGAAATCCAACGCAGGATAACTCTTGCCAACAGGTGCTACTTTGGACTGAGTAGGCAATTGAGAAGCAAAGTCCTCTCTCGACAAGCAAAAACCAAACTCTATGAGTCGCTCATAATACCCGTTCTGCTATATGGTGCAGAGGCTTGGACGATGGCAACAAAGGATGAGTCGACGTTGCGAGTTTTAGAGAGAAAAGTTCTGCGAAAGATTTATGGTCCTTTGCGCGTTGGCCACGGCGAATATCGCATTCGATGTATGAGATATATGACAAAATTGACATAGTGTAGCGAATTAAAAGACAGCGGCTACGCTCGCTAGCTTATGTTGTCCGAAATGACGAAAACACTCCAGTTCTCTAAGTAATCGACGCAGACCCGCCGGGGAAGCAGAGGAAGACCTCTATTCCGTTTGAAGGACCAGGTGGAGAAGGACATGGCTTCACTTGGAATCTCCAATTGGCGCCACCTTGCGAAAAGAAGAAACGACCGGCGCGCTGTTGTTAACTTGGCTATAATCGTGTAAGCGGTGTCTACGCCAATGAAGAAGAAGGAGAACGCTTCACTAATTCGTTCCTACCCATTTGTTTTACATTACATAAATCAAAAACAACTTTTATTCAATATATAACGTTTGTTCAATTCTTATAAATTCAATTCTAATAAAAGTGTTGCATCCTAACCAATATTCAGAGTTAACTTATGTACATATTTATAATTTATTTACAAGAGAAAAAATAAAACAAAAAATACCCCAATGGCAGGAAATAAATAACACCTTATTCGTTTTTCGCGTGGAATTCTTTTTTGCATTGGGGGCCTTCGGCCGCGCATCAAAAAACCCTCTGGTTGGACCAACACCTTGGCGTTTTAAATACTTTCGCGTTGAACCTCTTTTTTCATTGGCGCATCAAAAAAATAACCCTGGTCGAACCAACACCAGAGTAGACAAATGTAAGTCCATTCGCGTCCGAGGTACGATTATGATTCTTTTGGCGCCGCGATCTGAAGGTATGGGCAGATAGAGGGGCTGACTTCGTCAAAGCATATTGCAAAGCATTAACCACGAATTAATGCGCAACTATTTAGGGAATCTTATTTACAATGAATTGCAATTATTTAGGTTTTTCAGAAATTGGCCACCATGATCAAGTCCTTTTGGAAATTGCGCACCAAAGGTCGAGTAAGCATTCCACTCTATAAGGCCTTATATGTAACTATTTGGAAAGTCAGCAACAACACATCATTCCGTGATATCAGCGATCGATTTGGGGTGGCTATTGGTACTGCATATAAAGTGTTCATATTGATAATTAATCTTATTTGTCGATTGAAAAGCAAGGTAATTAAGTTTCCAAATACGCCTGACGAGCAAAGGAAAACAAGCGAGAAATTTTTAGCAAGTCGCCGCAATCCGTTCCCCTTTGTTCTGGGTTGCATTGATGGTACCCACGTCCAATAATAATAAATATAATAAAGTTATAATTAATATATTACAGGCTATTGCTGACAGTGAAATGAAATTTACTGATGTATTCATAGGTTGCCCTGGCAGATGCCATGATGCAGCAGTATGGCAAAACAGCCCCTTTAAAAGATCAATAGCAAATAGAGCTATTGTAATACCTCACAACTATCATCTGCTTGGAGATGGTGCGTATCCACTCGAGATGAATTTAATGGTGCCCTATCGAAACAATGGCTTTTTATCCACACAACAATCGAAGTTTAATGCAGTTTTGAGTTCAACTCGCGTTTTCGTTGAGCAAGCTTTTGGTATTTTAAAAAAGAAGTTCAGAATTTTAAAATTTATTGAAGTGCAGCGCCCGCACCTTCCGAAAATTATTGCAATGGCATGCATTATACTTCATAACATAATTATTATGAACGAAGGAACAGACAGCGAAAACGATGAAGACCTACAGGATGATAACGAAAATAATAATACACAAGAAGCTATACATCAATCAGGACAGAGAAGAGAAGCTGAATCTAAAAGAGATGCTCTTGCCACACTTTTTTCTGCGTAAATTAATAAAACAAATGCCTTAGTAATATTCACGCCTAAACTTGAAAGTCTTTAAAACTGAATACCAGAAAGATTTCTAGAAATTCTAGTTGAATTTTTCTGCTCTTTCTAAACCGTTTTAAGTTTGAATCTATATTTTTTACATAATTAGCTAGACTTATAAAGAAATAGCAAATATTAAATAAACCAAAGAAAAAAGTCAATGCTTTTTAAAATCTCGCGTACATTTTTTCCAATAGTATAACAAAAATAATAAAAAACTAAAATAAGTTTTATGCTATAAAGTCAATACTTATAATACTCATATATTTAAATTATTCAGAACACCCTTGTTGATACCCTAGATAAACATTTCATTTTTCTGCCATTCTTTCGAATAAGAGGCGAATCTGCTTCAGCTCTTCCAGCTTCTCCCTTTCTATAGATACTTTGTCTTCTTCCGTTTTTAAGTTTTTGAATTGTCGCTTCATCTTTTTCGGATTCTTTTGTTAAAAAATCAATCACATCATTTCTCTTCCGCTTTATACCAATGGTCGGTGTTAAATTCCTGGATGGCGTCTCAGTAACCGAAGAGGTGGCGCTTTCACCTGTAAGCGTATTCAGTAAGTTTTCAATTGAAGATTCCGTCATGTCTTCTGGCAGTTGAACGCAACTCCGACTGCCAAAAACCTCATCCAACGCCTCAAAATACTCCCAGTTTGTGGCACTTTCTCCTGAGGTATGATTTCGTTTTTTGATTCGTTTATACGTAATCATTATATTCATAAAACAAATTATTTCATCTTTAGTAAAAGGAAACGTTGTCCCTACGTCTTTGATTTCTTTGAGAACCTGCTCCCAAATGGAATTTTTCTTTCTTTTATTTGATATGAAATCTCCTTCATGCCGCAACCTAGTTGTAATGAGGAGCATTTTCCGCTCGTGTGTCCATTTCCTTTCGCTAAAATTAGAAAATTTTGTAGAAAATTCTGGGTTTTTATTTAATTTTACTTACTTTGGTGATAATACCGCCATTTCCAACACAAATGCATGAATAAAATTTGTCATGCGTAAAATTGACAACTAATGCGCATGAAAAAGAGTTGCCATTAGCAAATGAACACACTGCATTGTCAGAATATAAAGCAGTGTTGTAAATGAACATTATGCTTTCTCATTATGCTTTGCAATATGCATTTACGAAGTCAGCCAGGATTAAAAAATGTATACGCATATACCCACCTCAGACTTCTAGTGTATTTAAAGTTCAAAAATTTCATAAAGAAATTAACATTCACAGTGTGTGTGTTTACATACATGACAAATACCCATGTTGCCACATATTGTGTTATGAAAAACTATTCAAACAATTTTCCGTTTACTATCAAAAGGGTTTTTCTTTCATTCATATAGATTATATATCATATATATTTTAATAAATATAAAAAAAGATAAATTATATTTTTGTTTGCATTGGCGGCCTTCGGCCTCGCTTCAATAAAATAACCCTGAATATCTGGTCGTTTCTAATCATTTATTTTATATTAAATAGTGCAATAATCTTTAATCCCATATCAAACTTTATTTGAAATCCAATTATTCATACAATAAGAAAATGGTTGCAAGCAAGCAAAATATTAGTGTTACCATATTTTGTAATGGAATAAAAACAAGAAAAAAGAAGGATGCTAAAAGGAGTTCAACGCGAAAGAACTGAGCACTCCCAAGTGTTTGTCCGTCCAGGGTTATTTTTTTGAAGCACGGTTGAAGGCCACCAACGCTTACAGGAGTTTAACGCAAAAGAACTGAGCACGCCCAGGTGGTGGTCCGACCAGGATTATATTTTTAAGCGCGGCCGAAGACCGCCAATTCAAAAAAGAATTCTATGCTATTTATTTCTTTTCATTAGGGTATTATTTGTTTTCTTTATTTCTTTTGGTTGTTCCGTAAAATGTGAACGTAAGGTAGCACTGTTTATTAGTTAGAATACAACTTTTTTGTTATTGTGTGAACACAAATAATTGAACAAAGGTTAAATGTTGAATAAGAGATATTTTTGCAATATCTAATATAAAATAACTGGTTAGAAACGAATTAGTGAAGTATTAGTGGATATAAAAGTTAAAAATATAACTAAAAAATGCATTATAAATCTGAGAAACACGCATTTTAAATAGTTGAATTTTTAAACTTTAAATGCAAATATCTCAAAAACCATAAGTTAAACGGCAACTAGGCACGATTACAATTCTTTCGACGCCGCGATTTGATGGTATGGATGGATAGAGGAGGTCCTCAGGATTAAAAATGCACATATATCGTCCTCAGACTCATAGTTTTCACTTTAAAGTTCCACAATTTTATATGCAATTCACTGTTATTTTGTTTTGTTTTTCTTTACATGTCATGACAAATATCAGTGTTGCCACATATTGTGTTTTGAAAAAAACTATTAAACAATTTTCTGTTTAACATATATAGAGAAAATGGTACAAATGGTTTTTGTATCTTGTTATTTGATAAATAAATATAAAAAATAATATTCCTTTGTGTCGAACTACTTTCTGCACTGGCGGCCTTCGGCCGCGCCTTAAAAAAAAAATAACGCTGATCGGTCCAACACCGGGATGATCATAGTTCTTTTGTGTCGAACTACTTTCGGCACTGGCGGCCTTCGGCCGCGCTTCAATAAAAAATAACGCTGGTCGGTCCAACATCGGGGTGATCATAGTTCTTTTGTGTCGAACTACTTTCGGCACTGGCGGCCTTCGGCCGCGCTTCAATAAAAAATAACCCTGGTCGGTCCAACATCGGGGTGATCATAGTTCTTTTGATACTAGTGTATGCGGTAGCTGTTCAGAACCAGTACGAAAAAATACAAAAGGTCTAAGATGTGAATTATGTCAAAAATGGTACCACGTTGAATGTCTTAAACTGAGCAATGTAGAATTTAATGTCATTGCTACTGATATCAAAAAACATGGTGTACAGTGGAGATGCACCGTATGCAGGGAATTTGAGGTTAGTGTAAGAGACATCAATATTGCATCTGACGAGGAGCCTGTTGTTAGCGGAGATGACGGAATTGATAAATTTAAAACAATTCTCAAACATTCAATACCAAATTTTGATAATTTTAAACAAACCATCGGGGAGAGTATCGCTGAACTCAAGAAAGAAGTATACAAGCTACCAAGCAGAGCGTTGCCATTGAAAAAAAAAATATTCTAACTTGAGTGACAGGATAAGGGAGATGAACGATCGAAACAGGCGAGAGAGTAATGTCATATTGCCCTTGGCATCACCGAATCTACTAATGCTGCTGGTAGTGACAGACTGGAAGCCGACAAAATTTCGCTCTCGGCAGTCTTACCCCCCGAAATCTCTGCCAAGATACCTCAACTCAAGGTTCGAAGACTAGGTCGTCTGGCAACCGGCCGTACACGTCCCCTGCTCATCGAGACTCGTTCAGCGACCGATGCTAGGGAGTTTTCAACGTTTTTTCAACGTGATGGAAGGACAGTCACTTTCAAATCTGATCAGACTCCAGCACAGAAATCTCTTCACAGTGAGCTACGATCCGAACTTGATACCCTTGGAAAAAATGGTGACACAAGCAAAACCATCAAATACATTCGAGGAGTACCGCAGATAGTGAGCAAGAATTTTCGTTCGATCAGTAAGAAAAAGAAACCTGAAGACCCTTCCGATTTATTACCAAAACACCAGAGGCCTTCGGACAAAGCTGTCTAAGTTTATGACAGTATCAGCGGCTAGTGGTCATGATCTACTCTGTATCACTGAGTCGTGGTTAAACTCGTCAATCAACGATGGCGAGGTGACTGATAGCACTTATACCATTTTTAGAAGAGATAGAGATCCTATATGCATTGGCCTACATCGTGGTGGTGGCGTCTTCAACGCCGTCAAACGTCATATCCATGCTGATTTAATTACCACAGATGAAAGAGATTTGGAATTGGTATTCGTAAAAATCAAAGGTACTGTACTCGATATTATTGTTAGATGTGTATACTTGCCGCCTCTTACAACACTAGAAACTTATCGTAAACTACTTACAACTCTAAACTATATCAATGTGAAATACAATAACGCAAAGCTAATAATCGTAGGAGACTTCAACTTGTCAAGCAGCACCCCCAGAGCCGATTGCGAAAAATTTGTATACGATGGACTTGCTTTACTGGAATGCATCCAAATAAACAACATAAACAACCTCCAGAACAATCTTCTGGACCTCTGTTTCAGCAATGTTGAGGGTTACGTGGATAAAACTCTACCTCTTGTTCTTGAGGACAAATATCATCCGGCCTCCATCGTAAATTTAAAATTTCAACTTAGCTTAGAACATTTTAATCCAGCCACTTACTCATTCAAGAAAGCTGATTACGTCAGCCTCAACGTTTTCTTTCACAGAGTCAATTGGACGGTACTGTACGCACTGGACACTATTGAAAGTAAAGTCAATTGGTTATACAATATTCTTGAAGTAGGAATATCGCAATATGTACCTGTTCACAAAAAATCTATCAGTACCTATCCCTGCTGGTTCTCCTATGAACTCATAAACAAGATTAAACTCAAAAAATCAGCACACACTCAATACAAGAAAAAGGAAAACCGACACAATTACAACCGTTTTAGTACTCTAAGGAGGGACTGCAAAAGACTCAGTGCGGAATGTTACAGTAATTACGTATACAAAGTTGAGAACATGGTCCAGTCTGACACCAATGCTTTTTGGAAATTTATAAAAGATAAAAAACAAAATAACATTTATATACCATCCTCAATGTCCTGGACACCGGCCCGGGTATTAGCAATCTTTTTGCGTCATATTTCAAAACTACATTTTCCACACATACTAACGGCAATCAGCTCGTTGATGCTAACTCAAATGGTTCGTCAACTAACGTTCACAGCTTAGAGGTCCAATACAATGATCTTCTGCAGCAGCTACTCAAATTAAATCCAAATAAAGGTGCCGGACCCGATGGGATACCAAACGTTTTCTTAAAAAACTGCGCGATCGAGCTTTGTGAGCTTCTCACTCAAATTTTTAACTACTCACTTCAATCGGGTAGTTTTCCTCGTGCCTGGAAACTGTCTTATGTGAGTCCAATACACAAAAGTGGCCTAAGATCTGAAGTAACTAACTACAGGCCCATCTGCATCCAATCAGCATTAGCCAAGCTCTTCGAAAAGTTGGTTCTACCTCAACTATCTCTAACCTTCAAGGATATCATCACTACAAAACAACATGGATTTGTGGGTGGCAGATCTACCGTGTCAAATCTCTACCTGTATGTCAACTATATACTCAACGCACTGAATAAAGGAAAAAAGGCACATTCAATCTACACCGACTTTAGTAAAGCTTTTGACCGTGTCGACCATATGGTACTCGTCTCAAAACTAAATAAATATGGCGTCAATGGCACCGCACTGGATTGGTTTAACTCATATTTAACTGACAGGTTCCTACAAGTCAGGGTTGACGGACATATGTCTAGAGAATATGAGGTCACATCTGGATTTCCTCAGGGATCGCATTTAGGACTACTACTCTTTAATATTTTTATCAATGACATTGTAAACAATATACAGTCTGAATGTCTGCTATATACCGATGATTTGAAAATTTTCAGAACTATTTCTAATGATCCCGATGTCACAACTACAACAAGATATCGACTGCCTAACAACCTGGTGCCTTAAAAATAATCTTGATTTCAATGCGAAAAAGTGCGCTGATTTCAACAACCCGAATTCCCTGGTCACTCTATACCGTCCACTTGTACTGCCAATACTAGAGTATGGCTGTGTAATCTGGTCTCCACATACTGATACACTCATCAACAGAGTTGAGAGAGTACAAAACAAATTCTGCAAGACATTGTTGTTCCATCAATCGTAAAGGATGCAGGGACTCTCCTCTGAGGACATCCGCTCCCGTTTCAGACTCAACAGCTTAACCTCGCGTCGGAAGGTTTCTAATGCGGCATTTTTCTACAAAATTATCAACGGTCTGATTGACTCCTCAGAAGCAGTCAGCAGTTTTGAGCTTGCTCCTACTAGCCTCTCGGTCAGGCATAACAGACTGTTAAAAACAACGAAGACTCAACGAAACTACGTATACCACGGACCAAATAATAGGATTGCTAATCTCGTAAACTCATTACACGCAGATATTGATTTTTATGGAGTGACATATCAAGCTTTCATCTCGCAAACCAAAAATTTACTGTTTATCTACCACTAACTCTCTACTTACATTCAACCGATTGTGTATATATAACACTTTCCACATTCTTATCTCTATATCATTTTGTATATTTTTACTAACTATTCGATGTATAAAGCCGATTGGCGTATGGTTTATTAAATAAATAAGCCATATAAATATATGAAACAATAATTCATTTTTAACCATTTATATCTCTAAATATGAAACAGAAACATTTTTGAGTATATTTTCAGGACACAAAGCATGGAAACACTGCTATTTGTCATAAATGTAAACACACCAATCTCTTGAAAGTTTGAATGTGCAAAATAGTTTTTAAAACATATTTATTTTCTTAAAAAATATACAATTAGTGTACATTTTTGATACACTTGAATGTGTAGTGTAATTAAATATATATTAATTGAAAAATGTGTGAAAAGTGGGTTGAACATAGTGAAATAACGAGCATTGTTTTTACAAATTTTTTGAACTTTAAAGTGAAATATCTCGAAAACTATGAGTCTGAGGACGGTATATGTGTATACATTTTTTAATCCTGAGGACCTCCTCTATCCCTCCGTACCAACAAATCGTAATATTGCCGGCAATTTTCTTGAACTGGAGGAAGTTCTCTATCCATACATACCCATCTTAACCCCGAAATCGGAGGACGCTATTCTAAAATTTACCCCTTTTTTTCTCTTTTTCAATGGCGGCCTTCGGCCGCGCTTCAGAAAAATAACCCTGGTGGGACCAAAACTGGGGTGTTCAGGGATCTTTTGTGACGAAATTCTTTCTGCACTAAGTAATAATAAAGATGATAAATAGAAAATTTTTTTTATTCTTTTTTCACTACACAAATATGGCAACACTAGTATTTGTCATAAATGTAAGGTCACAAATATTTTGAAACTGTAGGTGCGCTAAATAGTTTTTAAAGTATATATATTTTTTTTATGTACAATAAATGTAAAATTTAGATACGAGGTTTGACAATGAAGTAATGAGACTGATTTTATTGCCGCGCTTGTGGTAAAACTGTGATTTTGAAATTCCCTTTCTCACTCCATTGATATATGTACCATCGCTCTAGCTTGTTTAGTTCGCCTGCTGCGTCAAATTGAGTTGACGTGTGTTTGTAGTGCTCGTCACGAAAATGGAAAAACGAAATCAACAGCAACGCGTCGCGATAAAATTTTGCGTCAGATTGGTCGAAAAAGCTTCGGAAACGTACGCTAAAATTGTAAGAGTGTATGGTCCTCTGCTAATGGTAGGCACCTTGTCGCGGTGCAGAGGCTTAGCCGCAAGGCATACTCGGCGCCCCCCAACCGGCGTGGATGGTGCTGTTCAGCACTATTCAGGCAGGTTGTCGGAAGCCGCATGCGTGCGGCGACCAAGGTCTACCACCTCCTAATCCAGGGTGTCATGCGACCCGTGCCCACTGGATGATTTGCAGCCAGGAGGAACATTCGGCTGTATTCTAACGGAGCCTTCCCAACACCGGGCCGAATTGGGAAGTAACGGTGGCCTTACCGCGCCAAGGGGCTCTGGTGCGGCGGACCTTCCCGATCCCCATAAAGACCATAGACCCGACAGCTCACCCTGTTGAGCCAAGGGTCGTAAGAAAAAGATGAACGAATTTACGCAAAAACAAAAACAAACACTGAAACCGGAACTGATGACGGACACAGCGCAACTACAAGGGACAACGGCAGCGGACAAAGACAAGGAGGTCGGAGCAGCGGAAGGCAAGAGGGGTCGAGGGGCCAGGCGTAAGCCCAGCTTCTATGCCGCTCTCACGCCAGAGGAGCGCTCGCTGTTCGAGGAGCACGCCAGGGAGGATGTTGACGACGTGGCCTCTTGCAGCGGAGCTCACCTGGGGGGAATGACTAGCGCCGATGCAGCTAAGGACATCGCCAAGACCCCCGCCGGAGGGTGCAGTGGGTCAGCCTCTGGTTAGTCGTGTCGGGCAGAGCCTGACGGCTCGAAAAAGAGAAGGAGGAGAAGACGCAGAAGAGGTGGGCAACGCCCCCTCCCAGAAGCTGGCCGACCCGGCGGGTGCGGTGATCCACGGAGGAGAGGGATGAGTGGCTCCACTATGGGGTGGTACTTACGCCACCTCCATGATGGGAAAACCCCGGAGGAGGCGAAGGCTCTAGCCAGGAGCAAGGGCCAATGGAGTAATGTCACCCCGGCAACTGGACGAGACAGCAATGTGCCAGCTCGAGCACAGGGCAGCGGTAGCAGTGGCCGTGGCCCGGTCAGCACAACGCCGTCCGTACGGCGGGGCGAAAGCAGGGCATTGCCCGCAGACACATGTGCCCAGGCCGAAAAACGCAAAAGCGGCCAAATCACGCCACAGGAGCCCCCACGATCCAAGAGGGTGAGGGGCACAGACGAGAAAGCACCTGGGGGCCAACATTCTGGACCGGCTTCTCACCGGGTGGAAGAGGGGCGGCGCGGGTATGCGGATGCTGTTAGGGGCATTCGCATGGCTGTTCTGCCTCTCAAATACCCGGCGGAATCGCTAAACCCGGAGCAGCTCACCGTGCTGCAGGACATCCTCATGGACGAGGTGTGTGGGGGAGTCGAATACACGGCGTCTTTCCTTGGTATTGACTTCAGGGGAGGCATGATGCAGGTAGACTGCTATGACGAGTCGTCCGTCGACTGGCTGAAGGAGCACGCTCCAAAGCTGGGAGGCTGGACGGGCCCTGTCCTCTGCGCGAAGAGGGTGGAGGACGTGCCAATCATGCACAGCATGACGGTTTTCCTCCCTCGGAGTGGGGACAGGTCCTACGAGTACGCCCTGGGCCTGGTGAGGAACCAGAACAGGGGGCTCAGTATCTCGGCATGGTGTGTTGCCAGCAGCAAGAAGGAGAAGCTAGGCGATATGGAGGGATGGAGGCTGAATGTATGCATCGACGACGAGTCGTACAAGTACGTCCGGGCCGCGAGCTTCCGCCTGTTTTACAGGTATAGCACGGTCGTCATGCGGCCCTACAAGCCTGCTGACACCGGGAGCAAAGAAGCCAAGACGCCCGCGCCTCCACATGATAAAGGCGTCGTTAGCCAGGCAGTGCCGGTATCCGCCCAAGAGGATGCGATGATGGAGGTGGACGTGTCGTCGGAGCAGCCCTGCGTGAGCAGAGCTGGACAGGCAGCGCCAGGACCGACAAACGACGTCCCCGATGATGGCCGGAGCATGGGGCTACCCTCAACACAAGAGCTCCTAGACGGACTTGGTGGCTCAATCGACAGCAGCGCGGTTGACGGCGGGGTCGAGGATCTTTCCCTCCTCGAGCCCAATTTATGATGGCCGTCAACATGGAAATTGCCCAAGTGAACCTGCATCATGCGGCGGCAGCCTCAGCTGTCATAACAAGCAGGTTCACTGCGGAGAAACTGGGCACGCTGCTGATCCAAGAGCCTTGGATACACAAAGGAGAGGTAAAGGGCCTCAAGACCGAGACAAATAAGGTAATCTGGGACCTCTCTAGCGAGAGGCCTAGGACGTGTATAGTCGTCAGAAGCAATATTGATTTCTTTTGCATTTCAGAGTTTCTGACACAGGACTTGGTGGCGGTGCAGGCTAGAGACAGTGAGGGCAAAGACTTCGTCCTAGCCTCGGCATACTTTCCGGGAGAGGCAGCAACGGCACCCCCGGAGGCGGTGGAAAGGCTGGTGGAGCATTGTAGGCTGCACAAGCTCCCCCTCATCATCGGCTGCGACGCGAACGCCCACCACACGGAATGGGGCAGCACCGACTGCAACGCGAGAGGTGAGTCCCTTTTAGAATATCTAGTAGGTAGTAATTTAGCGGTAGAGAATGTAGGGTGTGAACCCACATTCATAACGATAAGCAGGAGAGAGGTGCTGGACATCACCCTCAGCAATGAGCCTGCAACAGGGCTGGTCTCACAGTGGAGAGTCTCAACGGAGCCCTCCCTGTCGGACCATAGAATTATAAGGTTCACGCTGAGGGCAGAGGTCAAGCTGTTCCCTCCTAGACGTAACCCTCGAAGGACCAATTGGAGTACCTTCCAGGAGAGGCTAGATGAGGAGTTGAAGAGGAAGGGGCAGACTGACAGTAGCGCCACGGGCCAGGGTATTGAGGTCAGAATGACCATGCTCAACGGGGCCATAATTAATGCGTACAACGACAGCTGCCCTTTGGGGGTATCCGCAGACAGGCGCAATTGCGCTTGGTGGACAAGGAAACTCGCAGACCTAAGGAAAAAGGTACGAAGCCTATTTAATAAGGCAAAACGTACAGGGGTCTGGGAGGAGTACAGGAGCAACCTGACTCTTTACAATAAAGAGATCAGGTCTGCTAAACAGTCCAGCTTTAGGAGATTCTGTGAGAACGTCTCCTCTACACCAGAAGCGGCCAGGCTGCAGCCTGGCTAAAGGGAAGACGGACACAGTGCTAGCCATCAAAAAGAGTGACGGGACTTTTACGACCAGCGCAGAGGACAGAGCTAAAGAGCTCTTGCGCGCTCACTTCCCGGAGACTGTCCCGATTTATCGGTGTCTGCCCTCAACTGAACATAGGCCGTCCCGCACTGATTGGGCTATCGCCAAACAACTGTTTACTGCGGACTCGATCAGGTGGGCAATAGCCTCGTTCGAGAGGTTCAAGTCTCCGGGAGTGGATGGTATCTTCCCAGCGCTTCTACAGCAGGGTGAGCAGATTCTAATGCCACACCTGATAAGGCTGCTGAGGTAGAGCCTGGCGCTGGCCTACATCCCCGAATCATGGAGAACAGCTGAGGTTATCTTCATACCGAAAGTGGGAAGGAAGGATTACTCGCTGGCCAAATCCTTCAGGCCGATCAGCCTAACCTCCTTCCCACTGAAAACTATGGAGAAGATAATAGATTATCATTTAAGGTCTAACGCGCTGAGGGACGCACCCCTGCATGCAGCTCAGCATGCATACAGAGCTGGCAGATCAACTAATACAGCTCTGTACCAGTTGACCTCCGAGATAGAGAGTTCGCTGGAGAAAGGGGAAATCATGCTATGCGCCTTCTTGGATATTGAAGGAGCTTTTGACAACACTTCTCATAGAAGTGTAGCAATGGCACTGGAAGGTAGGAATGTGGAAGCACCGGTGCGTAGATGGATAGAGGCGGTACTCCGCACTAGGATTGCTGAGACTACTGCAGGGGGTACTAAGATTCGCCTAGGCACAACAAGGGGATGTCCGCAGGGTGGTGTACTATCGCCCCTGCTATGGAGCCTTGTCGTGGACGACCTGTTAGCATTGCTAACCGTCAACGGCATTCGCTGCCAAGGATATGCGGACGATATAGTAATCATAGCGAAAGGCAAATTCGAGGACACTCTCTGTGACCTGGTGCAACGAGGGCTAAATCTGGCTAAGGAGTGGTGCAGGGGAGTTGATCTGAGCATCAACCCCTCGAAAACAACCTTCGTCCCGTTCACGAGGCGTAGATCCTTACCCGGGCTTAGGAACCTCACACTTGGGGGCAGAGTGATTGAGATGACCAACAATGTTAAATATCTCGGTCTCACTCTGGATTCCACTTTGCGGTGGAAGCAGCATGTGGACCAAACCATGGTCAAGGCGACGAAGGCTCTAATGGTGTGCAATCGACTGGCAGGCAAATCCTGGGGTTGCAAGCCAAGGATTGTCAGGTGGTTGTACACCATGATTGTGCGACCGATAGTGACATATGGAGCGGTGTCCTGGGCCTCTGTTGCGGCACAGGCCTCGGTGGTGGTGAGACTATCGAGGCTTCAACGGCTAGCATGCGTTTGCATGACGGGCGCGATGCGGTCCTGCCCAACAGCGGCGCTGGAGGTCCTGATGGATCTCACACCGCTCCACATTGTGATCGGCCAAGTAGCCAAGCATTCACTTCTGCAAATAACGTCAGAGGGATGCGGCAAAGGGAAAATAATCTCGTCCCAGAGGATGGAGGTGATAGGTGCCAATAATCCAATTGCCCTCTTCCCTAAGGACGGGACTACTAAGATAATTAACTTCACTAGGAAATTCAAGGTTACCCTTGGTAGCAAGAGCGAGTGGAATGACTCCACTCTTGAGCTGTTGCTGAGGGACAGTACACTGAAGTGGTACACCGACGGCTCGAAGACGTCGGAAGGTATTGGTGCAGGGATCGCGGGCCCACGCGCAAGGTTATCCATACCGATGGGTCGATTCCCCAGTATCTTCCAGGCCGAAGTCCTAGCCATAAGTCGGTGTATAGAGATAAACCTCCACCGCGGCTATCGTAATGAGAGAATAACCATACTCAGCGATAGCCAAGCGGCACTAAAAGCAATCTCGGGCTACGAGATCAAATCGCTGCTAGTGAAGGAGTGCAGGGAACGGCTAAACAGCCTAGCGGAATTGAATCAGGTGCACCTAGTTTGGGTACCTGGTCATAGAGGCATAGCCGGAAACGAACTGGCTGACGAGCTTGCCCGCTCTGCAGCATCCACAAGTATGGTAGGGCCCGAACCATTCACCGGGGTGGGCCCCCACACGATAAAGGAACTGCTCCGTAAGGAGGAAAGAGAGGGCAGAGAAGGTCATTGGCAACGGGCGCAGGGCATGAGGCATGCCAAGTTGCTGATAGGGGGGTACAACCTCAAAAGGTTCAAATCCATAATAAACCTCCCTAGGATCAAACTCAGGCTCTTGGTCGCATTTTACACCGGCCACTGCAAGTTGAAAAGGCACATGTTCAACTTGGGACTTGCCTCTTGCTCCAATTGCCGGTTCTGCGACAGAGAGCCTGAAACCCCGGAGCACCTGCTGATCGATTGCATCGCAGTCTGTAGACGCAGGTCTAAGGCCCTTGGAAACCCATTTCCGGATAGGGATCACATCGACTCACTAGCTCCCAGCAAAATACTGGAATTTATCGATTTGTTGGGGCTTGGTGAGTCTTTGTGAGCTAGGAGAGGGCACAATAGACCCAAGGTCGCAGTGCATACCTCAAGTAATTCTATTCTATTCTATTCTAAGAGTGTATGGTGATAGTGCTCTTAGTCGTGCCCAGGCTCACAATGGTTGTCTCCGCGCGCCCCCGCCCGAAAAAAGCTCGCATGAGCAAGTCGAAGATGAAAACGATGATTATTGCTTTTCTTGATAGCCGTGGAATCGTCCACAAAGAATTTTTTCCACCGGAAAAACTGAGAATCAAGTTTACTATTGCCAAGTACTCGAAAGATTGCGAAAACGAGTCAACAGTGTGCGCCCAGACATCGCTCGTAACTGGATCCTTCACCACGACAACGCGCCGTGCCACACCGCGCGAATTGACAAACACGTCATAATAAGCGGACATCATACAAAGCGTTTTGTGAAATGAAAAACTTCTTTTTTGTAAATATGTCTGTACTTAAGTATTTTAATATAGAAACAAAGTAATTAAGTATGTATACATACATATTAAATCAAAATCAAAATTGCACGTAATCAGCACATTATAACACATTAGAATTAGAATTAGAATTATTAATTGAGGTAATGCACCGCGACCTAGGGTCTATTGTGCCCTCTCCTCTATCACATGACCTCACAGAGCCCCAGCAGCCTGAACAGTTCCAGTAGTTTGCCGGGCTCAAGCGAGGTTATGTGATCCCTGCTGATATACACTGAATCCAGGGCCTTAAGCCTTTTCCCACAGATTGCTGTGCAATCCTGGATAAGGTGTGCTGGTGTCTCCTGTTCCAGGTCGCAGAACCGGCAGTTGGCACAGGAGACCATGCCCATATTGGACAGGTGCTTCCTGAGCTTGCAGTGGCCGGTGTATATTGCGACGAGGAGACGGAATTTCTCACGAGGTAGGTTAATTAGTTCTTTAAACCTGGAGAGATTGTACCCTCCCAGGAGCAGCTTAGCGTGGCGCATACCTGCTGCCTGCCGCCAGTGCCGCTCTCTATCCTCTCTTTCCTCCGTGCGGAGCAGCTCCTTAAGAGTGTGGGGTCCTACCGCTATATATGACTCTGGTCCCAACATCTTGGATGCTGCTGCCGTGCGTGCCAGCTCGTCGGCCTTCTCATTGCCTTCTACTCCTTTGTGCCCTGGTACCCAGATTAGATGTACCCGATTGCACAGGGACAGGCGGTTTAGCCTTTCTACACATTCCTCGACTAAAAGCGATTTGGTCTCGTATGATAGGATCGCTTTTAGTGCCGCTTGACTATCACTGAGAATAGCAATGCGCTGGTTGCGATAGTTGCGGCTGAGGTTTAATTCCGCGCACTGACTGATGGCAAAAACTTCAGCCTGGAAGATACTTGGGAAGCTGCCCATGGGTATGGACAGCTTAGTACGCGGTCCCGCAATACCTGCCCCAATACCGTCCGGTGTTTTTGAGCCATCAGTGTACCACTGAATGGTACTGTCTTCCAGCAGCTTTTCCAGAGTGGAATCATTCCACTCCATCTTGCTGCCTAGGATTACTGTGAAATTCTTTTTGAGATTTATTTTCTTAGTTGTACCATCTCGCGGGAGGAGGGCTAGCGGTGTGCTCTCCGCTAGGGCGTCCATCTGTTTAGAGGACATGATCTTCCCTATTCCACAGCCTTCTGCTGACATCAGCAGCATGGTGTGCTTTGCTGATATCTTGATCACCTGATGAAGCGGTGTTAGCTCTAGCAAGACTTCCAGTGCCACGGTGGGACATGTGCGCATTGCCCCTGAAGCACAGACACATGCAAGTCTTTGCAGCTTTGACAGTCTTCCTATCACCGAAGACTGCGCAGCTTTGGAGGCCCAAGCAACCGCTCCATAGGTGACGATAGGTCTTACTATCATGGTATACAGCCATCTGATGATGCTTGGCTTGCATCCCCATGATCTGCCGGCTAGGCGTCTACAAATCATTAGCGCTCTAGTTGCCTTGGATAAAGTTAAGTCCAAATGCCTACTCCATTTTAACTGTGAGTCTAAGATGAGGCCGAGAAATTTGACCTCCTTAGACATTTCCACCTCTGTGCCTCCGATTGTAAGGGATCTCAGGCCCGGAAGAGATCTCCGCTTAGTGAATGGGATCACGGTGGTCTTCGCTGGGTTGATGTTAAGCCCTACCGTGTTGCACCATCCCTTTGCCAAGTTTAGGCCCCTTTGAACAATGTCACAGAGAGTGTTCTCAAATTTGCCTCTCGCCATTATGACGATGTCGTCCGCGTACCCTAGGCAGCGGATTCCATTGCTTGTGAGTAGCTCGAGTAATTCGTCTACAATCAGGCTCCATAGCAAAGGGGATAGCACTCCGCCCTGAGGGCAGCCCCTTGTGGTGCCAAGACGAATCTTACTTTCTCCCACTATTGTTTCTGCTACCCTAGTGCGCAGAAGGGTTTCAATCCATCTGCGTATCGGAAGGGGTACACTCCTTCTCTCGAGTGCCTTAATCACGCTTGTATGAGACGCATTGTCGAAGGCACCCTCAATGTCAAGAAAGGCGCAGATCGCTACCTCGCCATTGGCCAGCGAATCCTGCAGGTCAGACGTGAGTTGGTACAGGATTATAACACATACAAGTATATTTTACTGTAAGTAATCTGTAATTTTTGCCTGCTTTTTTTCATTTTATTGTAAAAACAGTCAAATTATCATTTTCAATATTGCTGTGAACAAATCGTGATAATAATTCTGCAGCTTTTAATGCCTCTTCTGTGGTAGGTAATGGTTCTTCCTCGGCTTCCTCTTCCCCGTCACCTTCGAGTTGTTTCTTAGCACTAATGTTCTGTACGATATTTTCATCGGTGGGTTCTTCGGATGTGAGGAGAGCGCTATCGACGTCAACATAATCTTCCCACATTTCCGGTTCTGCTAAAGAATCTGAATTTAGGTTTCGTGACCACAAAGATAGAGGAATGTCATCTTCTTCATCGAATTCATGTTCTGATATTTGAATAGGTAAACCGTCGTGGCTTTCAATGCATCCTGCATGTTTGAAACAGTTACGAATGGTACTTTGTGACATTTTATTCCAGGCATCACTAACCATCAGAATTGCATCTAGCACCGTTATTTTTGTAGAAGAGTTGTTTTCATTAGCATCATGAAAGTTCATCATTTTGAGCACAAGGTTCTTCCTAAAAATCGTTTTGTGTGATCGTATTATTCCCTGATCCATTGGCTGTAGTACTGATGTTGTATTCGGCGGAAGGAAAGCAAGTGTTATAGACTTTAAATCAGTAACATTTGGATGCGCCGGGCAATTATCAATCAGCTATAGAATCTTTTTCTTCTTCTTCACCAAATCACAATCCCAATCACGAAGCCATTTTTCAAAAAGATCTGACGTCATCCAAGCTTTACGATTGTTAGCATAATCGACAGGTAATGATTTGACACTTCGAAAACATCTTGGTTTTTGTGACTTTCCAATAATGAGCAATTTCTTTTTCTCTGTGCCACTCATATTAGCTGCTACCATGACAGTTATTCTATCTTTCGACAACTTACCTCCACTACAATTTTCACCTTTAAATTTTAAAGTTTTATCCGGCACTAATTTGTAAAAAAAGTCTAGTTTCATCAGCATTAAATATCTCATCATCAGAAAATTGTCTTCGTAAATTCGGCCACACTGATATTTTTCCCGCCACAATGTTATGTCGATTTTTAAAACGACTGATCCAGCTTGCAGAGCAATGGAAGTCGAGAATACCACAACGCGCGGCAAAACCATTGCCTTTTCCTGTAGCCTAGGGCCGCTGACAGGTATTCCTTTGTTTCTCATGTTTTTAAACCACTGAATTAATGCTTGATCAACATTTTCTTGTCGTAATTTTCGAAGCCTCTTCGGTTTCAAAACATTTGAATTGAACGATTGCTGCCGTTCTTGTTTTTAAAAATCATTGAGATTGTCGAATGACCCACGCGCCGAATTTCTTTGTGAGACATGAGTTAGATTCTCCATTTTCCAATCTGCATATTATTGCACCTTTCTCCTCAATTGTAAATGCTTTACTTCGCTGTGATGACATTTTTTCACAGTAACAAACAAAAAAACAATGCGTGACCTTCAAGCGTCAATTACTCAGTGAGACTCAAAACAAAAACGAGCCACGTGCCGAACGGCGTCGGGAATCAACGAACATTGCCGGAGGTGTAAAGAATCATGTCAGTCATTCTAACCGAACATAACTTAGTAAAAATGGGTCATAATAAGCGACATGTCACTGTAAGGGAAGTCATTATATTCGACTTTTTTATAAAGAATTTTATATGAAAACCAAACTTCGTAGTGCAATTACGTCATAGTAACCAGTTGGTCTATACAGGCGGAGTCATAATAAACGGATTCTACTGTATACGGTTTATATGGAATCAGTCTCATTACTTCATTGTCATACCTCGTATATTTCAATGTGTACAGTGTAAATAAAAAATATATTAATTGAAAAATGTGTACAATTTGAGATAAACATTGTGAAATAAAGAAAAGGAATAATGATTTATGTATTTGGAGTATAATCTTATTTTTGTATTAATTTTTATTCGCTTGCTAGATGTTTCATTATGGCAACACTTACTATTTTTCAACATGGAAATCTTAGGGGGAAGCTTTAGTATACCATTCCACGACTTCAGGCCTTAAAGTGGTATGGTTTGATAGAAGAAATGCTCCAGATTAAGAATATATATACATATATATATACAAAGCCGCCGCAAACTTATAGTTTTCGAGATATTTGCATTTGAAGTTGAATATTACCAGTATTTCAAATACGTGTTTTTGCGACTTCAAATTAATTCTACACTTATATTTTGCACTTTTATATCCACTAACACTTCACTAATTCGTTTGTACACACCTATTTTATAGTATATAGTACACAAATAGTTTTAATTCAAGATTTAACTTATTGTTCCATTCTATTTATCTAAAGGGTTACAGTCTGTCAAATAATCAGTGTTACCTTATCGCCATCTTCTGTAAATGAACTAAAAGAAACAAGGAAAATAAATTATACACAAATAAAAGAATTTTTGCGTGTCAAGTTTTTTTCGCGTAAAACTTCGTTTTGCATTTGCGGTTGTTGTTGTTGTTGTAGCGGCAGAATTATGCCGAGTTGAGTCCTTGCCGGATAAATATCAGGGTCCGTTCCGGTTACGTAGACCCGACTGTCGTGGGAACGGTGCATTTGCGGTCTTCGACCGCGCTTCAAACAAATAACCCTGGCCGATCAAACACAGCGTCCGATTTTATAAGGTTTCCTGCGGCATAACTATATATATTCTAGATCTGGAGAACCCCCTCAATCCGACTATACTCATTTATTCTGGAAACCTTAGACGGTATTCTAAAGTTTTCCCCTTGTTGTTGCTGTGGCGGAATTTTGCCAAGTTGCCAGTCCTTAGCCGAATAAGAATCAGGGTCCGTTCCGGTTACGTAAACCTTACTGTCGTGGGAACGATTGTGTTGTTGTTTTAACGGGGTATCAATCCCTGTTAGGATGGTAAGGGGTATCCAGGTTGTCGTCCACGTCATCTAGCGGGAGGCCCAGGAAACCTGCTGTTCGACGGGGTCGGACCTAAGGGAAAGAAGTTAGATGAATGAGGTTGTCGGGGCATACAAAGAGGTGGTCAGTGTCATGTGGAGACTCATTGCAAGCTGCGCTAGGGTCACTCACGTTTTCCGCGGCAACTCGCGCTTTTCGTCTGCGATAGCAGGTGATTTGACACCATGTACGCCATCTACTGGAAGAGAGTCGGTGAAGGTGTTGATAGCTCCACTGTGAATAGCGGTCAGTGCCTGTTGGAAGATAGTTACGTCCGAAGTCCGGTAGGCGTACTGTTCGATGTTGTCCACGTATTTTAGGAAAAGCTTCTTGATGTTCCTAGGAGGCGGTTCCGCTCCAAGCAGGTGACCGCAAGGGTGATTTCTACGAAAACAACCCAGCAGGCACGGCTTGGAGTGGAGTTCATTATGCTCCTTAACTGGGAGCATAAGCGTCTCATTATGTAGGTGTTCTATGGGAGACATCAAAAGGCATCCCGTCGAGGTCCGGAGTGCAGTATTCTGGCAGGTCTGAAGTTTCCTCATCTGCGTACCACTGCACCTAGGCGACCATATTGGTGCTGCATAGTTAAGGACCGGCCGGTCGATTGCCTTGTATGTTTCCAACAACGTTTCTTTGTCTTTTCCCCAGGTGCTGCCGGCTAGCGACTTGAGGATTTTGTTGCGGCTCTGTACCTTGGCGATAATCGCGGTCGTATGAGGAATGAAGAAGCATAGACTATCAAGAGTTACACTTAAAATCTTAGGGTTATTAAAAGTCGGAATCTTGCCGCCATCGACGGCAATATTATGCTCAAGTCTATACTCCTTCGTCTAGTTCGTGAATATGGTCGCTGTGAATTTGGTGGGGTGTGAGATGAGGTCCCGATCAGTGGGGAAACGAGAAAGATCGGAAGGGTAGTTTTTTACTTTTGATTCCATTGCCCGACGTCAATATTGTGCAATCATCTACGTACGAGGTTATGGAAACCCCCTCTGCGGAAGGTTGCGGAAGTTTCGAGATGTAGAAGTTAAACAGTTTCGGGAAGAGTACACCACCCTTTGGAACCCCCTGTTTAATTCTTTTCAGTTTAGATGTTTCACCTCGAAATAATACGGATGATTATCGACCGCTCGGGTAGTTTATGGTCCACCTCTTCAGTCCTGGATGAAGCGTAGTTTTTTGGATATTCTGCAGTAGCGTTGTGTGATTGACTGTGTCAAAAGCTTTTGACAAGTCCAACGTTACGAGGATCGTCCTCTCACAGGGTGGTTTGTGGTTAAGGCCACGAACTATCTGGGCGTTTATGACACTAAGTGCTGCGGTGCTACTGTTAACTTCTCGGAATCCATGCTGGTGGTTGGCTAAGCTTAGGTGAGTGAAAGTCGGGAGTAGCAAGACCTCAAGTCTCTTCACTACTGGGGAGAGGAGAGTTATTGAGTTTGCCAGGTTTCAGTAGTGGACCACTCTTCCGACTTTCCACCCATCGGATATTTGATGAGTGGTCAGCGACAGGTTTAGGACCTTGGTAAGATAGCTTACTCCTCTCGAGCCTATATGCTTTAGAATAAGCGTGTTGATTCCAACAGGGCCAATGGATTTGGAAGATTTTGCTTTATTGATGACATTCTGAACCTCCTCATCGGTGAAAGTAAGTGGCGCGCAGTTGTTTGGCATTTTGCGCAGCCGTCGATTAACACATCTCTTGGCTTTGTCTACCGAAGGGTGCAGTGTAAACTGCCGGCTAAAATAGCTCGGGCACTTCTTCGGGTCCGAAGAGGCATGACCATTGAATTGAACTTCAACTCGATCGTCGTGTCTCTTCGGATTAGACAAAGCTTTGACAGTAGCCCAAAGCTGACTGACACCGGTGGAGAGGTTGCAGGACTTCAGGTGCTCTATTAATTTCGTCCGCTTATGTTGATTTACCATTCGCCGAATCTCCAAATTGAGATCCCTTATTCGGGGATCCCCGGGATCAGCATGGCGTAAGGTGTCGCGCTCATTAGCTAAATCGGCTGCTTCGGCTGGGAAATTGGGCGGATTTCCGCTATTCCTCCTGCCGGGATGAAGCGAGCGTTAGCTGCTGCGATCAAGTGCTCTCAGTAAATTCTGTGAAGCCGACCCAGTTAGCTTTGTTAAAGTTAATTAAGGTACGGTTGTCCACAGAAACGAAATCAGGAGGCTTCTCGATCGAGATAATTATGGGCAGATGGTCAAAGCAGAGAGTTAGCATAAGTCGCCAGGTTATACTATTTATCAGACCACCACTAGCAATGGTAATATCGGGCGAGCTGATACAGGTGCCCATAACTCTGGTGGGGCCTTCGTCATTCATTGTGCAGAATGTCGAGTCGTCGATCTGTTCCGCCAGCTCCATCCCCCTACGATGATTTGACAGGCAGGGATGCCAAAGACCTTGATGCGCGTTAAAGTCACCTAGTACCAAACGGCTTTCACCACGAAGTAGCGCACCTATATTCGGTTGATATCTTGTAGGGCAACATGTAATTAGAGAGATGTATGTCTGAAATATTTCGAGCTCGACATCGCGTAACCAGATAGCTATACCCTGGCATTCTAGGGTAATATCCCTGCGGTCGATGTCTTCGTTGATTAGGGGGGTGACAAGTCAGAATTGGAGCTATATTGCTTGTGTGAGCTCCCGAGGACCGCGGAGGTTCGCTGTTGGCCAATCTATATGAGTGGGAGCACAGTGCGCGAACTGGGTGCAGACTGCACAGCCGTAGAGTCTAATCCCGAAATGTGAATGAAGCCTATTGGCCTCAAACGCAACAAAAAAATTCTTCCAGGCTCAGGTTGGACTCAATGCCGGCCCTTCGCCGGATAAAATCCGAGTCAATGCCGGGGCGTAGAACCGGCTGTCGTGGGAATTGGGTCTTAATCAGCTGTAATAAATTTCCCTATTGATGTTTGATGATGGCGCTAAATCGGAGTAGCACAGGAAGATTTCGAATAGATTAAGTTCAAACTCCTCGATGACAAGAGTCATTTCTGTATGACGAAATTTTGACTAATTAAGTGTCGGTGGGAACTTGATATAAGTCACATATTGATAAATAAACGGCGATAGTGTAAAAGTTATCATTAGTTAAAAATACACATAGAGATACATTGCATCCAAACAAATCAACAAAGTATAAGTTAAGGTACACCTGGTGTCAAACACCAGGAATAATAAAATCTGACACAAAGGTTAATACTATAATCTGAGCTAAACCTATTCTTGCACTCAATTCTCAATATGTTCGGTATGTGCATGGCGTTCGCTGACTGGCTAGCATACCAATAAACAACAACTCCCGCAGAGCTCTGTTTTCCCGCCAATATCTGCAGCTCGAAAGAACAAAAAAGAACCGTCTCTCGATTGAGCAAAACAAGCAAGTCAGCTCAGGTTGAAGTGGAATGCTAGAATTCATTAAGCAATAAAGTATAAAGCGAGTAACATCGCTGTGAAAGTAAAAAAGGCATTTTTACTAATTGGCGCCCAATAACGTGGGACTTCTTAAAAATTTCTAACCACTGAACTATCATATTCAATGATATTAAAGACCACTTATCTTGCGGAAAGGACTAATTACCCTGAGGACAGAATTAATTTTAATATTTAAATTCTCACGAAAGCATGTAAGCAGTAATTTAAGATCACAAAAAGTAATAGGTTTGTGCTTAAAAACTACTTAAGAGTCAAAAACCATTGTTAAAAAAAACTCGTGGAAAGTGTAAAATATTATAAAAATAATAATTTAAACAATAATTTTCGCTTTTCTAAAAACTCATAAGGAGGAAAACGTTAAATACAATTAACGTAACAAAATTAATACAATTCTTCGAGAACGTTTTATTCTATAAGTTCAGTATTTTTATCTGAATAAAAGTAATTAAAAGAACTAAAATCAATAACACATATGTGTGTTTGTAGTTCATAGAAATATCGGATCTCAAATTTACAAAGAAGGTTATAATCCTCGATCTTGCTTAGTAAAATGGTCTCTTTCATTGTTCGCATATCACATTGAATAATTTACTTTTTCTCCACTTTTCAAATTAAATTTGTTTCTTAAATTAGTAATATCTCTTTACATTTGCTACAAACTACGATTTGAACCTTATAAGAAAGAAAATTTAAGAGTTTTTAGATATCAAGATGAGCGTTAGTAGGGAACAAGTTCTAGAAATAGTTAGCACTGCTACTGAGCGGACTAGGCAAGCATTTTCTGATCAGCTTGATCAATTAACCTCACAATTGAATCGATTAACGTCTCCCACCATTCAGATTTATGCTCCGGTATCTATTGACTATTTGATTGATAATAATGTTAGCTTGAACCTAATTAAGTCGTTCCCTGAATTTATAAAAAGGGTTCGGAAAAATACTACATTGCATTGGAAATATTTCGAAACAAAACTACTGAATCTGGTAATTCTACTCTTTCGTCGTTCAAAACAGTGCTTAATTTTCAAGCAATCATTGCAAGGTTGGATCAATGGTACTCCGACAAAAGACCATTATATGTCCTAGAGAACGAACTTAGTGTGTTAAGGCAAGGTAGGATGTCAATTTCCAAATATTATGACAAGATAAACTCTCAAAATATAAAAAATTAACTCTCATAATTAACAAACAAATAATCACCCATAGTAGTAATAGGGAAATTATTGCAGCTCTTAACGATGGAAAAAAAGACAACGCTTTACGGGTATTCATTTCGGGGCTTCGTCGTCCACTACGCGACACTCTATTTTCGGCAAGGCCAAAAGATCTTCCTTGCGCAATCGCAGTAGCTAAAGAGTTTGAAATTACTCACATGCGTCTTTACCTTGCCTGCGCTTTTGCCGCAGGAAGGTCATTAACAGCAAAACCTTATTCGCAACCGCATACTGAACGCATTACCCGCAACTTTCCAAACTCTCACACTACGCCAACGCCGATGGAAATAGACAATAATACCTCCTATTACCATTAACGCTCCTCTCCAGAGAATCAGTATAATCCGCATTAAAAAAATAAAAATAATTTTCAACCACATCAGTAAATACCAAATGCTCCGCCGCACCGCAGCATCCTTTTATGATTCATCCTACGATATTTAAGCGATCACGCGAGCAATGCTCCTCAAATCAGACACCCCAAAATAAAATGCAAAAAGTTAAGTTTCTGTAATGAAGAGTATTCTCAAGGCGATAATTTCAGAAATTATGCTACTAAAAGTTGTTATCTTGATGATGATACTAATAACTATAATCAAGTTGATAGCGATACGAAACAAGTTGAAGAAATTAATTATTTAAACTAAAGTTGCTCCTGTCGTTTATAACTAAAACTTCCAAAAGCGATCAAGAGCTACGCCTTTTAATCGACACCGGAACTTCTAGGAACTATTTTAAAAATTTTTCGCTTCTGCATGGCATCAAAAGTATCGGCAAACCCTTCAAGTTAAAGTGTACCATGCCTGATGAAAATGGGTACTTATTTTACCGTAACGGTAAAGAGAAACTACAGCATCTCTCATGCAATCAAGCAATTTGATTACAATAGAAGAAGACTCTGTCCCATTTCGCATAAAAACTCAATTTCCGGACGTGATTAACACACACATAAATGCATTTGCTTACCCAAATAGAGCACTATCACACAGAACTTTTTGACATGCGTCGACAAATTTTCAAAATCTGCCATGTTGAAGCCAATCACATCAAGATCCACTGTTGATGTCAAAGATGCTCTTCTACAAGTTGTATTAATTTTCAACAATACAAAAACCATTGTATCTGACAACGAAAAGGCTTTCACTTCCAATACTACTAAGAGATCACTTTTCTATCGATCAGTTCTTCATCCCCACACTTTACAGCGAAAGCAACGGCCAAGTGGAAGGATTTCACTCTACCTTGCTTGAAAGAGCGCGTTGTATTAAGGAACAGCAGCAAACATTCCCAACTGATTGGAAGATCTCTTTTGTGTGTCCTATACATAAGGACGGCCCAAAGGCAGATGTCTCCAAGTATAGGCCAATTTGCATTCAATCTGCTCTTGCTAAACTCTTTGAAAATATAGTTCTTCCTCAACTGACTTCTTTCTTCTCAAACATCATCACCAGTAAACAACATGGATTCGCCGGTGGGAGATCGACTACCTCCAACCTGTTCATCTACGTCAATTACCAGCTTGAATCTCTAAACAACGATAAAGTAATTCATTCCATCTACACAGACTTTAGCAAAGCCTTCGATAGAGTGGATCACAAAGTCTTACTGAGTAAACTAAGCAAGCATGGCATCCAAGGTAACGCACTTAACTGGTTATAGTCGTATTTGATTGGTAGGCAATTCCAAGTGAAAGTTGATGGTAACCTCTCTATCAAGCATGACGTAACATCGGGGGTGCCGCAAGGTTCTCATTTGGGTCCCACTCTTTTTAATATATTTGTTAATGATATCGGGGATTACTTCCGATCTGACTATCTGCTTTATGCAGATGACCTAAAGTTATTCAGAGCCATATCTTGCGAAGTAGATACGGTTACTCTCCAAAGTGACATTGATGCACTCTCGACCTGGTGCCACAAGAATAAACTTGATCTAAATATCAAACCTCTGCTAATGGTAGGCACCTTGTCGTGGTGCAGGGGCTTAAACCGCAGCACAGCACGGCATCTCCCATCCGCCAGGGGTGATGCTGCTTAGCATCTCCCCTGTGGGATGGCAGAAGCCGCATGTGCGCGGTGACCAAGAGCTACCACCTCCTAATCCAGGGTGTCATGCGACCCGTGCCCATTGGATGATTTGCAGCCAGGAGGTAAATTCAGCTGTATTCGAACGGAGCCTTCCCAACACCGGGCCGCCTTGGGAAGTAACGGTGGCCTTACTGCGTCAAGGGGCTCTGGCGCAGCGGACTCTTCGTATTCCCCTTTCCGAGATTAGACCGGGAGGCCTACAACACGGGCCGAACGGTCGTACGACCAAGATGATACAACAACAACAAAACCAGGAAACAACCAAACAAACAACGGCAACAACTACGGCAACAACAATGGCAACAACCGAATCGACAACAACGACAACGACAATCGGAGCAACGAGCAGAAGCAGCGGCAACAGTAGTACCGCCAGCAAAAGTGGCCAAGGAACTAGAAGGAAGTATAGGTTCCTGGATGCCCTGTCGCCTGATGAGCGAGCACTCTTTGAGGAGCACGCACGCGATGATGACGAGGCGCCCTCCTGCAGCGGTACACAGCGTAGTGAGTCAAGAAGGACCACGGTAAATCGCGCAAATGCTGCCCCCGCAACCCCCTTGAGCAGGATCGACGGCAAAGAGGAGGGTGGTTTCACGAAAGTGGAATCTAGGGGTGAACGCAAACGGAGACGGCAACGAGGGAACATTCCACGTACCCCGGAGCAAGGACAGCCAGGAGGTCATGGCGATCCTCGCAGAGCAGGAATGAGCCACTCTTAAGTGGTACCTTAGGTTCCTGGAGGACGGCATGACACCAGAGTCAGCTGAAAAGCGGGCTCTGAGTAGGAGCAGTGGGAACAACCCCTCTCCCAACAACGCGCAGCGCACAGGTGCCAACGGTGGATCGGCGGCAACGAGACGCAGAAATCGAAGGCGTCGCCGAGCTCACGCTGCCTCGCTTGAGGGACGGAGCGAAGCAAAGCCGGCACCCCAGGAGGCACCTAGAATTGAGAAGAGGAAGAGCGGCCAAATCACACCTCAGGAGCCACCGAGACCAAAGAGGGTAAGAGAGGACAAGCCACAGGAGGCCAGTGGAAAGCGCTCCAATCCCAACCAGCAGCCGGTAAGAACCGCAAGCCGCAAATATGCAGAGGCTGTGAGCAGCATTCGGATGGCTGTGTTGCCCCGCAACTACCCGGCGGAGGCCCTGGGGTCCGAGCAATTAACGGCTCTCCAGGACTGCATCGTGGATGCCCTATGTGTCGGCAAAGGCTTCACCGGAGCCTTCAACGGCATATTTTTCAAGGGCGTCATGCTGCTGGTTGACTGCCAGGAGGAGAAGTCGGCCACTTGGCTTCAAGAGATCACACCAAAGCTGGGAGGTTGGAATGTTCCGGCCCTGTGCGTAAGAAGGGGTGACGAGATCCCTCAACTGTACAGCATGGTGGCGTTCTTCCCGAGAAGCGCAGACAAAGGCTACGACACCGCGCTCAATCTGGTAAATAACCAGAATGAAGGTTTAAGTACCTCGGCGTGGAAGGTCGTAGCTAGTAAAATTGAGGGTTCCGGGTGGAACCTCAATATAACGATTGACGACGAATCCTACAAGTACATCCGGCAGAGGGGATTCCGGTTAAATTTCCGCTTCGGGAAAATAATTATGAGGCCATGGAGGCCCAAGACCACGTCGTCAATCCAGGGAGCTACGACAGGGACGACCGAATTAACAGCTCCACCCGAAACCCGCCCAACAGCGCATGAGGCAACTGCGGCTGTGGTTTCAGGAGAGCAAATGGAGACCCCCAACGAACCCATCCCGGCTGTGCAGGGTGAGACCACCGCCGCGGGTGTAGAAAGCAGCAAGGAGCCCCCCATCGAGCAAGGAGGCACGCTGCCATCAACCCAGGAGCTTCTAGAGGGGCTGGAGATGCAGGTCGAGGAAGAGGTTGTGGACGAAGACCTGTCTCTCACCGAACCGGTCCTATAAGCTCCAGAACCGGCATGGAAGTGGCTCAGGTGAACCTACATCACGCATCGGCGGCCTCGGCAGTCATCGTGAAGAGGTTCATCTCGGATAACCTGAGCATCCTTCTAATCCAGGAGCCCTGGGTTTTCAGAGGAGAGGTAAGAGGCCTCAACACGAGTAATAGCAAGGTAATCTGGGATCTCTCTAGCGAGAGACCCCGTTCCTGTGTAGTCGTTAGAGCCGATATAGACTTTTTCTGTATTTCAGAGTTTCTAACGCAAGATCTGGTGGCTGTGCAGGTGAAGGACAAGGAGGGGTCGGACTTTGTCATGGCGTCCGCGTACTTCCCGGGTGAGACAGCTACGGCACCCCCCCCATCGATACTCAGTTTGGTGGAGTATTGCAGGGCCAACAATCTTCCCCTGACCTTAGGATGCGATGCCAATGCGCATCATACGGAATGGGGTAGTACGGACTGCAACGTGAGGGGTGAGTCACTTCTTGAGTTCATACTTAGCCCTCTAGTGCATATGCCTGCCTACAGACGGGGTGTTTTCAAAATCAGATATAAAATATTTCTTTTAATATTAAAATTCGGATTTTTTTTCAAAAGAACGCTTAAAGTTCAACTTACGTAATGGTTTTTTCAGATTGGCAATACTACTTCTAGTTTTGACGTACTGTCAATTTGAAGTGACAGATTAGCACTTTCCCGCCAATTTAATTATTTTTGCAATCAACACAATTTTCTGAACAACAAGAAATATAAATTCTTGTGTCGTTTCAAGTTGAAAAAAATACTTACGGGTGTGGAATTTTGTGCTCTTTATGATAGTGTTCGATTTATAATAAAAAAACTAATAGCAGGTGAGTAAATTCGAAAATATTGAACTCCGCCTTGAGGCGGACTCATGCATTGCGCTGCCTACCTTTTTCAAGTAAAATGAAATATTTGTGATACAATTGAAAATTTTTCTTATTTTATTATTGAATAATAATCAGATATGTCGCGTTATTCTAAGACCCATATGACGGATTCGACAATATTTCGAAGAGTCGCAATTGGTAACTGATACTTCCGACAATGAATGCGATTTTGATAGTGACGATTCTGATATGGATCCAACCTACTCACTACCGGAAAATGATACGATCATTGATGCAATGCTAAACTCCTCAGAAATGATGCGAAACGCAATCGAATGCAGTTTGAATGTGACAGACTTTGATGAAAATGCTGAAATAATTGAGCTGCCACCGATTCCTCCATTGCCTGTTTGTGACGTTACTTCTAGTGTATTCTTACCGTCGACAGTGACACGTTCTGTGCACAAAGCATTAGAATCGCAAGAAAAAATCGGAGTCCTACCAGCTGCAAGTGATTTGAGAACGATATGAGTGCGATAAGATCGATTCTTTGGAAGAAGAAAAAACTTCAGCTGAGTGTTGCAGATTTGGCTTTTCAAGGCCAGGACATGCCGGATTTTTTAAAATGTTTAAAAACACCTTACGACTGCTTTGCATATTTTGTGACCGAAGACTTTCTGAAGGTAATTTCTAATATATAACAGTTTATTAAATTTTTAATAAAAATTTTGCAGGCAATAGCCTTACAGATGAACTTGTATGCCAAGCAAAAAGATATATCTTCAAAGTTTTGTATCGATCACCAAGAGCTGCGTAAGTTTTTGGGAATATTTGTTGATTACGTCTGTTTATCGCTTTCCTAACAGTCGCTCATATTGGGGACAATACGGATTAGATCCGATACGTTTATCCATGACATGCAATCGATTTGAAGAAATTAGAAACCACTTGCATTTCAATAATGATGCGTCTCGTATAGAGAAAGGTCAACCTGGTTATGACCTCTTGTATTTAGTAATAGCATTAGTATAGAGAATGTAGGGTGTGAACCAACTTTCGTAACAAGTGTTCGCAGTGAGGTCCTAGACATCACCCTAAGCAACGACAGCATGACCGGGTTGATCTCACAGTGGCGGGTGTCAACAGAGCCCTCATTGTCGGATCACCGGATCATTCGTTTCGTTCTGGGGGTGAGTGTACCCCGCGTAATACGAACTGGGGTATTTTCGTAGAAACCTTAAGTAACAATATAAGCATAAATGTGGAGGGGCAGACGGATGGCAGGTCGACCACAGATGGACTGGAGAGCAGACTGAGTGCCATAAACCAGTCCATTGTGGACGCCTATCATTGCGCCTGTCCACTAAAAGCGACCACCAGTAAACTTAGCTGGCCCCGGTGGTCCAGTAGACTCTCGGCCCTCAGACTTAAGGTGCGCAGGCTGTTCAATAGAGCCAAGCGCACAGGGGCCTGGGAAGAATACAAACGGCACCTAACAGCCTACAACAAGGAGATTAGGTCTGCCAAGTCGAACAGTTTCAGGAGATTCTGTGACAGCGTCTCCTCGACCCCAGAGGCAGCTCGACTGCACAAGGCGTTGTCGAAGGGTAAGACGGACACAGTATCGTCCATAAAGAGACAAGACGGGACATATACGACAAGCGCGGAGGAAAGGGCAGAAATTCTCCTACAAACGCACTTCCCGGAGACAGTTCCAGTGAACCTAATTCCAACCTCGGTCACACGTAGGCCAGATCGCTCAGACTGGCTGACTGCAAGGAAGCTTTTCACTGCAGACTCGGTCAGGTGGGCACTGGCCTCCTTTGCAAGCTACAAGTCACCGGGAGTGGACGGCGTCTTCCCGGCCCTTTTGCAGCATGGTATGGATATTCTCCTACCACACCTGTTAGGGCTGATGAGGGACAGCCTGGCGTTGTCGTATATCCCTGAGCTATGGAGAACTGCAAAAGTAATTTTCATCCCCAAGATAGGGAGGAGAGACTATTCACTAGCGAAATCGTTCCGGCCTATAAGTCTCACATCCTTTATGTTGAAAGGAATGGAAAAAGTTATAGACAATCATATTAGATCGGAGGCGCTAAGGATCGCACCCCTGCATGCCAGACAACATGCGTACAGAGCGGGCAGATCTACAAACACTGCTCTGTACCAACTCACATCTGAACTGCAGGATTCGCTGGATAATGGCGAAGTTGCGATCTGCGCCTTCCTTGACATTGAGGGTGCCTTTGATAATGCGTCACACGTTAGCGTGATCAGGGCACTCGAGAGAAGGAACGTCAACCCCTCGATACGCAGATGGATTGAAGCCCTTCTGCGCACGAGGGTTGCGGAAACAACAATAGGAGACAGCAAAATTCGTCTTGGCACCACGAGGGGCTGCCCACAAGGTGGTGTGCTGTCTCCTCTGCTTTGGAGCCTAATAGTAGACGAACTACTTGAGCTTCTCACCAGCAATGGAATCCGCTGTCAGGGATATGCGGACGACATTGTCATAATGGCGAGAGGCAGATTTGAGAACACTCTCTGTGATATAGTCCAAAGGGGCCTGAATCTGGCGAAAGGATGGTGCATCACGGTAGGGCTAAACATCAACCCAACAAAGACCACCGTGATCCCATTCACTAGGCGGAGGTCTCTTCCGGGCCTGAGGGCCCTAACAATTGGAGGCACAGAAGTGGAATTGTCAAGGGAGGTCAAATTCCTTGGCCTCACCTTAGACTCAACGTTAAGATGGAGCAGGCATTTGGACCTAACGATGTCCAAAGCAACCAGAGCAATTATGATATGCAGACGTCTGGCCGGCAGATCATGGGGTTGCAAGCCATATATCATTAGATGGCTGTATACCATGATAGTAAGGAGCGGTTGCCTGGGCCCACAAAGCAGCACAGTCTTCTGTGATTCAGAGACTATCTAAGCTGCAGAGACTTGCATGTGTCTGTGCTTCGGAGGCAATGCGCACATGCCCTACGGTGGCACTGGAAGTCATACTAGAGCTCACACCATTGCATCAGGTGATCAAGTTAGCAGCAAAACACACCATGCTGCTAATGTCAGCAGAAGGCTGTGGAAGAGGGAAAATAATGTCCTCTAAACAGATGGACGCACTAGCGGAAAGCACACCGCTGGCCCTCCTTCCAAGAGACAGCACAACGAAGAAAATAAAATTCAAGAAGAACTTCAAAGTAACCTTAGGCAGCAAGACGGAGTGGAATGATTCCACTCTGGAAAAACTGCTGGAAGACAGTACCATTCAGTGGTACACTGATGGCTCAAAAACACCGGAAGGAATTGGGGCAGGTATCGCGGGTCCGCATACTAAGCTATCCATACCTATGGGATGCTTCCCAAGCATCTTCCAGGCTGAAGTTTTTGCTATCAGTCAGTGCGCCGAAGTCAACCTCAGCCGCAACTATCGCAACCAGCGCATAGCTATCCTCAGCGATAGTCAGGCGGCACTAAAGGCGATCTCATCATTCGAGACCAAATCGCTTTTAGTTGAGGAATGCACAGAAAGGCTAAACCGCCTGTCCTTGTGCAACCGGGTGCACCCAATTTGGGTACCAGGGCACAAGGGAGTAGAAGGAAATGAGAAGGCCGACGAGCTGGCACGCAAGGCGGCAGCGTCTAAGATGTTGGGACCAGAGCCGCACATAGCGGTAGGACCCCACACTCTTAAGGAGCTGCTTCGCACGGAGGAGAGAGAGGTGAGGGAGCAACACTGGCGACAGGCAGCAAGCATGCGTCACGCCAAGCTGCTACTAGGTGGATACAGCGTCGCAGTCTACACGGGACACTGTAAGCTCAGGAAGCACCTGTCCAACATGGGCATGGTCTCCTGTGCTAACTGCCGGTTCTGCGACTTGGAGCAGGAAACACCAGCACACTTAATCCTGGATTGCACAGCAATCTGTGGAAAAAGGCTCAAGGCCCTGGATTCCATCTATATCAGCAGGGATCACATAACCTCACTGGCGCCCGGCAAAATACTGGAACTATTCAGGCTGCTGGGTCTCTGGGAGGTCATGTGATATAGGAGAGGGCACAATAGACCCTAGGTCGCGGTGCATAACCTCAATTAACTATTCATTCATTCATTCATAAATATCAAAAAGTGCGCTGTCATATCATTTTCACCATCGCACTCATGCACTCCACCTAATTACAACCTGAATAATGAGACAATAAACGTAGTTGAACAAGTAAAAGACCTGGGCATACTCATCGACAACAAATTGACATTCAGCAAACACATCGACAAGGTCTTACATCAGGCTTTCAAAGTTCTTGGTTTTATAACTCGGACAAGTAAAGACTTTAAGAATCCCAACTCCATTCTGCGTCTTTTTTCCTCGCTGGTCCTCCCAGTCCTGGATTATGGTAGTGTAATTTGGTCATCTTTCACTGACGTGGCAATAAACCGTGTTGAAAGAGTTCAGGCGAAACTATGTAAACTTCTAGACTACCGGTACTGTCACAATGTTTCTGGTGTTCTCAACTCAACTGAAGATATTTAGGACCGCTTCAACATCAATAAGTTACATGCTCGTCGTCAGCTAACTGACCTAATGTTCTTCTTTAAAGTCGTGAATGGATTAATTGATGCTCCGGACATCACCAGCTGTTTCGAGTTGGCACCGAAGGGTATCTCTTTTAAGACGCAACCGCCTGCTAAAAACCATAAAAACCTCAAAAAACTACGTGTTCAGTTGCATGTCAACTCGCTGCATACTGAAGTGGATTTCTACAACGGCTCACTCAACGCATTCATCCCATATATAAAACTACGTCTATTAAAATTCCTCTAGTCAAGACAAATTTAATTTTCTTTTTTTTTTTTATTGCTGTACTATAATTTCTATGTAATAACGATATTATAATTTTATATTTCCCCTCTAAATCAATTTATATTATATTTCTTTATATATGTTGTATAATGCCGACTGGCGTAAAATTGTTAAATAAATAAATAAATAAGAGAAGCTCAAGAAAAAAATTCTTAAAAGATTTAACGCAAGTAAAACTCTTAAAGCATATGAAGTTGGAGAAAAGGTTTTTTTTGAGAAGAAACAAACGATTGGGTAATACACTTGATAAAATCTTTATAGAAAAAGTTGACGAAACAGATCTCGGTACTGCAGTTATGATCGAAGGGAAAAGAATCCACAAGAACAATTTTCGATAGTTTTCTTCGATGGCATGTGTTCGAAAGCAAACAGCTACCTCTCCGACCTTTCTCGTTTCCTCACTGCACGAAACCTCCAACTTTCACCCGCCAAATCCACAGCGACCTTACTGCTTGGGGTCACGAAATTCGCTAAAAGCTGCTCCTTCCCCTATTCCTGGTCGAAACCGTTTATGAAAAACGTCTCCAGACGACAAGTATGTCCGTTACCTGTTTCATACCTCGTTGACAAAAAATTGAAGACCTTCCTAAATAAAAAACTACTAGCACGAAACCTCCAACTTTCACCCGCCAAATCCACAGCGACCTTACTGCTTGGGGTCACGAAATTCGCTAAAAGCTGCTCCTTCCCCTATTCCTAGTCGAAACCGTTTATGAAAAACGTCTCCAGACGACAAGTATGTCCGTTACCTGTTTCATACCTCGTTGACAAAAAATTGAAGACCTTCCTAAATTAAAAACTATTATATTCTATTATCACCTCAAAATTCTGTTAAAAAAGACTAATTTATATAAAAGTACTACCTTAAAAGTTAAACATAAATTTGGTTTTCCCCCATATAGCCATTTATGAAAATGCCAATGAGTAATTTATACAACACGTTTTCTTAAAGCAAGTTGGTTCTGAAGAAAATAATTGTAATAAAAAGCTGAAATGACAACTAAATAGAAAAAAATTGGGAAAATGAGAAGAGGTAGACGAAAATTCTTAGCGCTCAGTCCAGTTGAATGTAATAAGTACATTCCTTTAGATAGCAATCGTGGTTAAATTTTTAATGTAAATCTGGGGCACTTATAATAAAGTGAAGAGAAAATGGCGAATCTCCTCATTGAAGTAACTATTGTAGAAGTTCGTTTTTTAGGTGGTCAAAATAGTAACCACACTTTTAATTATTCTAAGATCCTTAGAAAATCGGACGATTTATTTTAATGGTTCCTTCTTTCACCTGTATAGCTCCATATTTAAAGTGCAATTAAATCTTAAAAATTTTATAGGCAGGTAGAAATACATAAGCATTGCAATGCGGAGGAGAAAATAGTCTCAAACCTCGAAAAATTGGTCTCTTCAGCCGGGATAAACGAGAGGTAGCTAAAGTCAACGTTGGGAGAGGGCATTCCTTACAAGGTAGATGCGGTGGTCCCTTCATAAGATTGGCGTTTATCTTTGAAGGAAGGTTTCGGATTATCTTCTTGATTATTAAGGCATTTAAATTCTTGAATTAACGTCTGCCTAAATTTTTCCGTAAGGTCTCAAATTCCCGGCCGATTTTCTTAAATTTATTGCACGTCCACCGGAGGACTTTAAATAGGTAAATTTCTTTCGGTCTACATTTAATGCAAGACCAGCAAAAACCCTTACCATCAAGAATAGGATTCAATATCCTGCCTGTCAGTCCAGCACATTTAACATGGGCAAGTGCGTCACATGGCCAGCAAGAAACATCCAACAGACCAACCTTTAAAAACAATATTAAATAAATATAAATGAGATGGATACACAAATTAACTGTAGTCAACCCATTAAATATGTTTTAAAGGAATTCGTGAGGTTTATACAACTATATTTTTGCTTTTTAAAATATCAAACATATAACGCCGGTTTGAAAGACATGTGTTTAAAGTTGCAATTTTTTTGTAAAAATTAAAGAAAATTGTACAAAGAATAAAATATATATCAGAAGTGATTAATTTAAAGCATTATAAAAGCTTTGAAAGCTATATATATTTGTTTTGTATTGTGTCTAATAAGAGAAGAAAAGAACTACCCACAATATACTAAGTAAATGGAGCAGGCAGCAGCATAACCAAAAATATATAACCACAACATAATTTGATATTTAGTGTGGTGTTGTGCTACTTTATAACTGATCTTTACCGAAAATTCAAGTTTTTTACGCCCAACATGCCTCCTAAAGGAAGCACAAAGCCGACGCACATGTGTGGCATATGCAATTCTATCGTTCATGCTAAATCACCAAGTATACTCGTATTATGTACTGGTTGCCGTATATGGACTCATTCTAGATGCACTGGGCTCACTAGACCTGAATTCCCTGAACTAGCTAATAATATCAAGTTGTAAGGCTTCCAATGGAAATAAGGTCCCTGTAAATTAGATGTTAGTGTTGTCACCGAAGTCGACCCTGAATCCGATAGCAATGATGATGACAATATAACTATGTGCAAGTTAAAAAGTCTGCCTGATGCCCAATATTCTAACCTTGCTGCCTCGTTCGACAGCAAATTCAATAGTTTTAAGTCTTCCATCGAAAAGAATATTGTTGACATCAGGAAGGATGTCTCGAACCTAACCAAGAAGCACAAGCATACGGATGACAAATGTACTGGGCTTGAAAACACACTGAGAACTATTGAAGGTAAGCTCAAAAACTTTTCTAATGTTCCTGCTCCAGCGAAGATCTCTTCGCTGAATTCGCTGAACGTAAGAGACGTGAATCGAACATCGTCTTGTTAAATGCCACTGAATCAACGAAACCAGACGGTAAAGACCGTCTTGAAGAGGACAGAGCTAATATCCTCTCAGTCCTGCCTCCGGACTTGACTGGTAACGTGGACCAGTTTAAGATTCGTTGTTTGGGCCGCCCATCGCTCGGGCGTAATCGTCCACTTCTCGTTGAAACTCCATCTCCAACTGTAGCGCGTGCAATACTCAAATCTAAACCGCTGGAACTCGCCGCTGGATCTAATAAAGTGATTTTTAAATCTGATCTCACTCCATCTCACCTAAACCACCTCAAGAACCTCCGAGCGCAGTTAAAAACCTTAACGAAGAATGGTGATACATCTAAGACTATAAAGTATGTCAATGGTGTTACTAAATTAGTAGATAAACATTTTCGCTCGATCATCTATAAGGGAAACCCAACCTAGTCTGCAAGTCCATTACCAGAAGGTAAGAGGCCTTCGAACCAAGCTCAGTGATTTTATCACTGCGACGTCAACTAGCCACATCGATGCCTTCTGTATTTGAGACATGGCTTCATCCTGCTATTCACGACGGGGAGGTAATAGACGACACATTTAACATTTTCAGGCAAGACAGAAGTAATTCAACAAGTATCAGCGAACGCGGTGGTGGTGTCCTTATAGCATAAAGAAGTATTTCCATCCTGAGTGCATCCACATCCCCGATGATCGCCTAGAAAAAATATATGTGAAAATTAAGTGCTCTAAAATCATCGTTGGATGTGTTTATATTGCCCCTAGAGCTTCACTCAACGTATACCAGATTTATCTTGATACACTTTACTATTTGAAAGATAAACACAGGGACGCCAACTATCTTATCACTGGAGATTTCAATCTTCCTAGAAGTTCACCACGTTCAGATTGCGAAAATCTATTTTATGAAGGTTTCTCTCTAATGGAATGCATATAATTCAACAAAATCTTAATTGACAATAATAACTTACTTGATTTTGGTTTCAGTGACCTACATGTACATATTGAGCGTACCCAGGGAATTACTATTATAGATCGGTATCATCCAGCTTTGGAAATCTCAATAGAGCTTCAACCGAGTCTTAAGTCTACACTGTCACCTTACTTAGACTTCAAGAATGCTGACTATGATAACCTAAATAATTTTTATCTAAACACAGATTGGTCTAATCTTTACTCATCGTCCTCCATAGACAGCAAAATCAAAGTTCTCTACGACATAATACATGTTGGTATCTCAACCTATGTTCCTGCTGGTATACCGAAAGACAGTCTCTTTCCTCGTTGCTTTTCAAGTGAACTGAAACATAAAACGCTACTCAAGAAAAAAGCTCACGCTACCTTTAAGAAACACAATACTAGTCCGAACTACAGTAAGTTTAGTGGGCTCAGGCGTGAATTCAAGCAACTCAGTGCTGAATGCTACAACAACTATATAAACAAAGTCGAACTACGAGTCCAAGAGGACACTGATGCTTTCTGGCATTTTGCCAAGAACAAAAGAAGATGCAGCAGTGATTTCCCATCAACCATGTCCTGGAACAACTGTACAGCCACCTCAGGCTTGGAGATCAGCAATATGTTCGCATCCTTCTTCAAAAGTGTATACATTCAGGATCCATACCAGAGCTCTTCATCACCCAATAATGAGCCTGCAACTATTAATATTTTAGATGAGTTTGCTGTCAGTATCAATGAAGTCCACAAATGTCTAATGTCTCTGAATACAAAAAAAGGAGCTGGTCCTGATGGCCTACCAAACATCTTTCTCAAAAGTTGTGCCACCAGCCTCAGTGAACATCTCACACATATCTTCAGCTTCTCGCTTCACAATGAAACTTCCCCAACTGATTGGAAGATCTCTTTTGTGTGTCCTATTCATAAGGACGGCCCAAAGGCAGATGTCTCCAACTATAGGCCAATTTACATTCAATCTGCTCTTGCTAAACACTTTGAGAAGATAGTTCTTCCTCAACTGACTTCTTTCTTCTCAAACATCATCACCAGTAAACAACATGGATTCGCCGGTGGGAGATCGACTACCTCCAACCTGTTCATCTACGTCAATTACCAGCTTGAATCTCTAAACAACGATAAAGTAATTCATTTCATCCACACAGACTTTAGCAAAGCCTTCGATAAAGTGGATCACAACATCTTGCTGAGTAAACTAAGCAAGCATGGCATCCAAGGTAACGCATTTAACTGGTTACAGTCGTATTTGATTGGTAGGCAATTCCAAGTGAAAGTTGATGGTAACCTCTCTATCAAGCATGACGTAACATCTGGGGTGCCGCAAGATTCGCATTTGGGTCCCACTCTTTTTAATATATTTGTTAATGATATCGGTAATTTCTTCAGATCTGACTATCTGCTTTATGAAGATGGCCTAAAGTTATTCAGAGCCATATCTTGCGAAGTAGATACGGTTACTCTCCAAAGTGACATTGATGCACTCTCGACCTGGTGTCACAAGAGTAAACTTGATCTGAATATCAAAAAGTGCGCTGTCACCTAATTACAACCTAAATAATGAGACAATAAACGTAGTTGAACAAGTAAAGGACCTGGGCATACTCATCGACAACAAATTGACATTCAGCAAACACATCGACAAGATCTTACATCAGGCTTTCAAAGTTTTTGGTTTTATAACTCGGACAAGTAAAGACTTTAAGAATCCCAACTCCATTCTGCGTCTTTTTTATTCGCTGGTCCTCCCAATCCTGGATTATGGTAGTGTAATTTGGTCACCCTTTACTGACGTGGCTATCAACCGTGTTGAAAGAGCTCAGGCGAAACTATGTAAACTTCTAGGCTACCGGTTCTGTCACGATGTTTCTGGCGGTCTCAACTCAACTAAACATATTTAGGACCGCTTCAACATCAACAAGTTACATGCTCGTCGTCAGGTAGCTGACCTAATGTTCTTCTTTAAAGTCGTGAATGGATTAATTGATGCTCCAGACATCACCAACTGTTTCGAGTTGGCCCCGACGGGTATCTTTTTAAGACGCAACCGCTTGCTAAAAACCACAAAAAACTACGTGTTCAACGGCCCACACAATCGCATCGCGTTGCTTGTCAACTCGCTGCATACTGAAGTGGATTTCTACAACGGCTCACTCAATGCATTCATCCCTGATATAAAACGACGTCTATTAAAATTCCCCTAGTCAAGACAAATTTATATTTATATATTATAATTTTATATTTCCCCTCTAAATGAGTTTATATTATATTTCTATATATGTATATGTTGTATAATGCCGATTGGCGTGAAATTATTAAATAAAATAAAATAAAAATAAAAACACTAAATAATAAAAGTACAACAAGAAAGAAAGGGCTAAGTTCGGGTTGGCAATAAATCAACAACTAAACATGCCAGAGAAATGACGAGAAGGTTTTATTGGATGTGAAAATTGGACGACTGGTACCGCCCACTTTTTGGTTAAATTGCCTATATTTGGACCCGACCGACCGATTTCGACTAAATTTAATACGTGGCATTCTTCTTACATTTCTCTCTCAGTGTGGAAAATGGTTGAAATCCGGCTACAGATACGCCTACTTCCCATATAACACACTTCCATTTAATTCTTTCACTTTCCAGTATACAAACGAAGAAGTAATTTATATAAAGGGATACAATTTTGCGCTGATAATTCCTTTAAAGTATGCCACTTTATGACCAAAAAAGATCCAACCGAAACTGTTCAAATCCCTATAGTTGCCTTTTGCCCGAAAATGTTGGTCAATGTGTATATACATTTGAAATTCAGAGAGAATCCTTTCCTGACAATAATAATTATGTGTGTGAAGAATGGGTTAAATCAGATTAGCCCCATATATCTAATATAACGATTTTCGAACTTCCAGATGACTTTATGCTGAATATATTAGCCAATATTAGAGTTATCTCAATAAAGTTACAGAACATGTTTTACTAATTTATAATGAACTTTACACTTATATTTTATATACTCCAAGCCTTCACTAAGAGGATGGAGTCATGAGTAGAAGTTCACGCAAGTGAGGAAAGTTCTCTTATCGCCATACACTTGGGAGTGGCCAGAAACGATTTTTTTACATATGACTCAAGCAGCTCACGACTTCCGGTCTTTGACCAAGTATAATCTGGGTACCCTAAGAACATCCGTTTGAAGGCGAGCTAAAGTGAGAAGGCAAAACAACCCTGCATAGAGTTGTGCGCTGGGTTTGGGACCCGCCACGTAAAAAAACACTCCCAATAAAAAATGAACAACGGCCGCGAATGAGAGAATCCCCTTTTGATGACAACCATGGCAAACCAATTAAGGACTATGATATGAGGGCATGCACCTGGAATGTCCTGTCCCTTAATTGGGAAGGTGCCCCTGCCCAGCTGGTTGATGTCTTCGTGAAAATAAAAGCTGACATCACCGCCGTCCAAGAAATGCGATGGACGGGACAAAGACAGAGACGAGTAGGTTCTTGTGGCATTTACTACAGTGGCCATATAAAGGAGCGCAAGTTTGGTATGGGATTCGTGGTGGGAGAGAGACTCCGTCGCCGAGTACTATCATTCACTCCGGTGAATGAACGTCTAGCCACAATCCGCATCAAAGCGAGATTCTTCAACATATCGCTGATTTGCGCCCACGACCCGACGGCAGAGAAGGACGATGTGACCAAAGATGCTTTTTATGAGTGCTTGGAGCGCACTTATGAGAGATGCCCCCGCCACGAAGTCAAAATCGTGCTTGGCCTCCACGAGGAAACATCCCCAAATGGGTTGAGGCTGATCGACTTCGGCGGGGCCCGAAATATGGTTATCTGTAGTACTAGATTCCAGCATAAGAAGATTCATCAAGCTACATGGCTGTCTCCGGATCGAAAAACTACCAACCAGATCGACAGGGGTAATCCTCGAAAATTCTACGAAAAAATGCGGCGGCTTACAGAAGGTTTCGAGACCGGAGCATACTCCTGTAGAACCCCCAAAGGTGATCTAGCCACCGATGCCCAGAGCATACTTAGATTATGGAGGGAACACTTCTCCAGCCTGCTGAATGGCAGTGAACACATAACACCAGGAGAAGGCAAACCCGATTCCCCAATCGATGACGATGGAGCAGACGTTCCATTACCCGGCCATGAAGAAGTTCGAATAGCAGTTGCTCGCCTGAAGAACAACAAAGCGGCAGGGGCCGACGGATTGCCGGCCGAGCTATTCAAACACGGCGGCGAAGGACTGATAAGGAGCATGCTCAACTTCTTTGTAAAATATGGTCGGACGAAAGCATGCTCAACGATTGGAATTTAAGTGTACTATGCCCAATCCATAAAAAAGGTGACCCCGCAATCTGCGCCAACCACCGTGGGATTAGCCTCCTCAACATTGCGTATAAGGTTCTATCGGGCGTATTGTGCGAAAGATGAAAGCCCACCGTCAACAAACTGATTGGACCTTATCAGTGTGGCTTTAGACCTGGCAAATCAACAACCGACTAGATATTCACCATGCGCCAAATCTTGGAAAAGACCCGTGAAAGGAGAATCGACGCACACCACCTCTTCGTCGATTTCAAAGCTGCTTTCGACAGCACGAAAAGGAGCTGCCTTTATGCCGCGATGTCTAAATATGTTATCCCCGCAAAACTAATACGGCTGTGTAAGCTGACGTTGAGCAACACCAAAAGCTCCGTCAGAGTCGGGAAGGACCTCTCCGAGCCGTTCGATACCAAACGAGGTTTCAGACAAGGCGACCCACATTGGAATATCTGTGGCCGAAATTCAAAAATTTCATGTTGTCTGATTTGAATGAAAATTTCACAGTTTGTTACCAACTATTTATACATTATTTTCCCAAAGTATTAGGATTCTATCTGCATTAGTTTTTTGTCCAGAAATACCCAAAGTTGGTGAATGTATAGAACATCAAAATTAGCAAAAAATTTACTCAAAAGTAAATCATTGATACAATAAAACAACTATTGAAATTCAACTTTGTTATTATTTTCAATTTATAATATGTATCAAAGAAAAAATTTGCATCAAAATCCATTGAAAAAAATAATGCATAAAAAATTTTGTGGAACAACATAATTTGGACGTCAAAATTTCAATGTTCTTCAAATTCAAAGTGGTGCATCTTTTTAGCGCTGTCTACCGCGTCGACATACATATACCGAATTAAAGCGTGAAGTCTCAGCTAAGCCCCAAATTGCCCCCCTTGAAAAAAACAATGCCAGAATGTCACGAAAATGTAAAAACTTTGCTAAAAGAGACTTAATAAAAGAGAATTTAGTTGTATGGGAGGTGGACGTAAAAGTGGGCGGATATTATTGAAAATTAACACCAACATATATAATGTCATAAAAATGCTATGTACCAAAAATCAGTGCTGTAGGTCAAAAATTAAGTTTCACCTTATATGGGAGGTGGGCGTAAAATAAAATTTTTTAAAAAAATTTTTTCATTTTTTTCTTGATTGGAATCCAAAACAATGATGTACCAAATGTCATTGTCCTGCGACAACTCCTTATATTTTAAGCCGCAGTATGCACTAGCAGAAACCTATGTGCGACCCTCTATCGTCCGACTTTTTCAACCTGCTTCTGGAGAAAATAGTTCGAGCTGCAGAACTAAATAGACAAGGTACCATCTTCTATAAGAGTGTAAAACTCTTGGCGTATGCCGATAATATTGATATCATCGGCCTCAATACCCGCGCCGTTAGATCTGCTTTCTCCAGACTGGACAAGGAAGCAAAACAAATGGATCTGGCAGTGAACGAGGACAAGACGAAATATCTCCTGTCATCAAACAAACAGTCGTCGCACTCGCGACTTGGCACTCACGTCGCTGTTGACAGTCATAACTTTGAAGTTGTAGATAATTTCGTCCATCTTGGAACTAGCGTAAACGCCACTAACAATGTCAGCCTAGAAATCCAACGCAGGATAACTCTTGCCAACAGGTGCTACTTTGGACTGAGTAGGCAATTGAGAAGCAAAGTCCTCTCTCGACAAGCAAAAACCAAACTCTATGAGTCGCTCATAATCCCCGTCCTGCTATATGGTGCAGAGGCTTGGACGATGGCAACAAAGGATGAGTCGACGTTGCGAGTTTTAGAGAGAAAAGTTCTGCGAAAGATTTATGGTCCTTTGCGCGTTGGCCACGGCGAATATCGCAATCGATGTATGAGATATATGACAAAATTGACATAGTGTAGCGAATTAAAAGACAGCGGCTACGCTGGCTAGCTTATGTTGTCCGAAATGACGAAAACACTCCAGTTCTGAAAGTAATCGACGCAGACCCGCCGGGGAAGCAGAGGAAGACCTCTATTCCGTTTGAAGGACCAGGTGGAGAAGGACATGGCTTCACTTGGAATCTCCAATTGGCGCCACCTTGCGAAAAGAAGAAACGACCGGCGCGCTGTTGTTAACTTGGCTATAATCGTGTAAGCGGTGTCTACGCCAATGAAGAAGAAGGAGAACCCTTCACTAATTCGTTCCTACCCATTTGTTTTACATTACATAAATCAAAAACAACTTTTATTCAATATATAACGTTTGTTCAATTCTTATAAATTCAATTCTAATAAAAGTGTTGCATCCTAACCAATATTCAGAGTTAACTTATGTACATATTTATAATTTATTTACAAGAGAAAAAATAAAACAAAAAATACCCCAATGGCAGGAAATAAATAACACCTTATTCGTTTTTCGCGTGGAATTCTTTTTTGCATTGGGGGCCTTCGGCCGCGCATCAAAAAACCCTCTGGTTGGACCAACACCTTGGCGTTTTAAATACTTTCGCGTTGAACCTCTTTTTTCATTGGCGCATCAAAAAAATAACCCTGGTCGAACCAACACCAGAGTAGACAAATGTAAGTCCATTCGCGTCCGAGGTACGATTATGATTCTTTTGGCGCCGCGATCTGAAGGTATGGGCGGATAGAGGGGCTGACTTCGTCAAAGCATATTGCAAAGCATTAACCACGAATTAATGCGCAACTATTTAGGGAATCTTATTTACAATGAATTGCAATTATTTAGGTTTTTCAGAAATTGGCCACCATGATCAAGTCCTTTTGGAAATTGCGCACCAAAGGTCGAGTAAGCATTCCACTCTATAAGGCCTTATATGTAACTATTTGGAAAGTCAGCAACAACACATCATTCCGTGATATCAGCGATCGATTTGGGGTGGCTATTGGTACTGCATATAAAGTGTTCATATTGATAATTAATCTTATTTGTCGATTGAAAAGCAAGGTAATTAAGTTTCCAAATACGCCTGACGAGCAAAGGAAAACAAGCGAGAAATTTTTAGCAAGTCGCCGCAATCCGTTCCCCTTTGTTCTGGGTTGCATTGATGGTACCCACGTCCAATAATAATAAATATAATAAAGTTATAATTAATATATTACAGGCTATTGCTGACAGTGAAATGAAATTTACTGATGTATTCATAGGTTGCCCTGGCAGATGCCATGATGCAGCAGTATGGCAAAACAGCCCCTTTAAAAGATCAATAGCAAATAGAGCTATTGTAATACCTCACAACTATCATCTGCTTGGAGATGGTGCGTATCCACTCGAGATGAATTTAATGGTGCCCTATCGAAACAATGGCTTTTTATCCACACAACAATCGAAGTTTAATGCAGTTTTGAGTTCAACTCGCGTTTTCGTTGAGCAAGCTTTTGGTATTTTAAAAAAGAAGTTCAGAATTTTAAAATTTATTGAAGTGCAGCGCCCGCACCTTCCGAAAATTATTGCAATGGCATGCATTATACTTCATAACATAATTATTATGAACGAAGGAACAGACAGCGAAAACGATGAAGACCTACAGGATGATAACGAAAATAATAATACACAAGAAGCTATACATCAATCAGGACAGAGAAGAGAAGCTGAATCTAAAAGAGATGCTCTTGCCACACTTTTTTCTGCGTAAATTAATAAAACAAATGCCTTAGTAATATTCACGCCTAAACTTGAAAGTCTTTAAAACTGAATACCAGAAAGATTTCTAGAAATTCTAGTTGAATTTTTCTGCTCTTTCTAAACCGTTTTAAGTTTGAATCTATATTTTTTACATAATTAGCTAGACTTATAAAGAAATAGCAAATATTAAATAAACCAAAGAAAAAAAGTCAATGCTTTTTAAAATCTCGCGTACATTTTTTCCAATAGTATAACAAAAATAATAAAAAACTAAAATAAGTTTTATGCTATAAAGTCAATACTTATAATACTCATATATTTAAATTATTCAGAACACCCTTGTTGATACCCTAGATAAACATTTCATTTTTCTGCCATTCTTTCGAATAAGAGGCGAATCTGCTTCAGCTCTTCCAGCTTCTCCCTTTCTATAGATACTTTGTCTTCTTCCGTTTTTAAGTTTTTGAATTGTCGCTTCATCTTTTTCGGATTCTTTTGTTAAAAAATCAATCACATCATTTCTCTTCCGCTTTATACCAATGGTCGGTGTTAAATTCCTGGATGGCGTCTCAGTAACCGAAGAGGTGGCGCTTTCACCTGTAAGCGTATTCAGTAAGTTTTCAATTGAAGATTCCGTCATGTCTTCTGGCAGTTGAACGCAACTCCGACTGCCAAAAACCTCATCCAACGCCTCAAAATACTCCCAGTTTGTGGCACTTTCTCCTGAGGTATGATTTCGTTTTTTGATTCGTTTATACGTAATCATTATATTCATAAAACAAATTATTTCATCTTTAGTAAAAGGAAACGTTGTCCCTACGTCTTTGATTTCTTTGAGAACCTGCTCCCAAATGGAATTTTTCTTTCTTTTATTTGATATGAAATCTCCTTCATGCCGCAACCTAGTTGTAATGAGGAGCATTTTCCGCTCGTGTGTCCATTTCCTTTCGCTAAAATTAGAAAATTTTGTAGAAAATTCTGGGTTTTTATTTAATTTTACTTACTTTGGTGATAATACCGCCATTTCCAACACAAATGCATGAATAAAATTTGTCATGCGTAAAATTGACAACTAATGCGCATGAAAAAGAGTTGCCATTAGCAAATGAACACACTGCATTGTCAGAATATAAAGCAGTGTTGTAAATGAACATTATGCTTTCTCATTATGCTTTGCAATATGCATTTACGAAGTCAGCCAGGATTAAAAAATGTATACGCATATACCCACCTCAGACTTCTAGTGTATTTAAAGTTCAAAAATTTCATAAAGAAATTAACATTCACAGTGTGTGTGTTTACATACATGACAAATACCCATGTTGCCACATATTGTGTTATGAAAAACTATTCAAACAATTTTCCGTTTACTATCAAAAGGGTTTTTCTTTCATTCATATAGATTATATATCATATATAATTTAATAAATATAAAAAAAGATAAATTATATTTTTGTTTGCATTGGCGGCCTTCGGCCTCGCTTCAATAAAATAACCCTGAATATCTGGTCGTTTCTAATCATTTATTTTATATTAAATAGTGCAATAATCTTTAATCCCATATCAAACTTTATTTGAAATCCAATTATTCATACAATAAGAAAATGGTTGCAAGCAAGCAAAATATTAGTGTTACCATATTTTGTAATGGAATAAAAACAAGAAAAAAGAAGGATGCTAAAAGGAGTTCAACGCGAAAGAACTGAGCACTCCCAAGTGTTTGTCCGTCCAGGGTTATTTTTTTGAAGCACGGTTGAAGGCCACCAACGCTTACAGGAGTTTAACGCAAAAGAACTGAGCACGCCCAGGTGGTGGTCCGACCAGGATTATATTTTTAAGCGCGGCCGAAGACCGCCAATTCAAAAAAGAATTCTATGCTATTTATTTCTTTTCATTAGGGTATTATTTGTTTTCTTTATTTCTTTTGGTTGTTCCGTAAAATGTGAACGTAAGGTAGCACTGTTTATTAGTTAGAATACAACTTTTTTGTTATTGTGTGAACACAAATAATTGAACAAAGGTTAAATGTTGAATAAGAGATATTTTTGCAATATCTAATATAAAATAACTGGTTAGAAACGAATTAGTGAAGTATTAGTGGATATAAAAGTTAAAAATATAACTAAAAAATGCATTATAAATCTGAGAAACACGCATTTTAAATAGTTGAATTTTTAAACTTTAAATGCAAATATCTCAAAAACCATAAGTTAAACGGCAACTAGGCACGATTACAATTCTTTCGGCGCCGCGATTTGATGGTACGGATAAATATAGAGGAGGTCCTCAGGATTAAAAATGCACATATATCGTCCTCAGACTCATAGTTTTCACTTTAAAGTTCCACAATTTTATATGCAATTCACTGTTATTTTGTTTTGTTTTTCTTTACATGTCATGACAAATATCAGTGTTGCCACATATTGTGTTTTGAAAAAAACTATTAAACAATTTTCTGTTTAACATATATAGAGAAAATGGTACAAATGGTTTTTGTATCTTGTTATTTGATAAATAAATATAAAAAATAATATTCCTTTGTGTCGAACTACTTTCTGCACTGGCGGCCTTCGGCCGCGCCTTAAAAAAAAAATAACGCTGATCGGTCGAACATCGGGGTGATCATAGTTCTTTTGTGTCGAACTACTTTCGGCACTGGCGGCCTTCGGCCGCGCTTCAATAAAAAATAACCCTGGTCGGTCCAACATCTGGGTGATCATAGTACTTTTGATACTAGCGCATGCGGTAGCTGTTCAGAATAAGTACGAAAAAACACAAAAGGTCTAAGATGTGCATTATGTCAAAAATGGTACCACGTTGAACGTCTTAAACTGAGCAATGTAGAATTTAATGTCATTGCTACTGATATCAAAAAACATGGTGTACAGTGGAGATGCACCGTATGCAGGGAATTTGAGGTTAGTGTAAGAGGATGGAGTCATGTGTAGAAGTTCACGCAAGTGAGGAAAGTTCTCTGATCGCCATTCACTTGGGGGTGGCCAGAAACGATTCTTTTACATATGACTCAAGCAGCTCACGACTTCCGGTCTTTGACCAAGTATCCTCTGGGTAGCCTAAGAACATCCGTTTGAAGGCGAGCTAAAGTGAGAAGGCGAAACATCCCCTGCATAGGGTTGTGCGCTGGGTTTGGGACCCGCCACGTAAAAAACACCCCCAATGAAAAGAAAAAAACAGCCACGGACGAGAGACCCCCCTTTTGATGACGACCAAGGCAAAGGAAACAAGGACTATGATTTAAGGGCATGCACCTGGAATGTCCGGTCCCTTAATTGGGAAGGTGCCGCTGCCCAGCTGGTAGTTGTCCTCGTAAAGATAAAGGCTGACATCACCGCCGTCCAAGAAATGCGATGGACGGGACAAGGACAGAGACGAGTAGGTCCTTGTGACATTTACTACAGTGGCCATATAAAGGAGCGCAAGTTTGGTGTGGGATTCGTGGTGGGAGAGAGACTCCGTCGCCGAGTACTATCATTCACTCCGGTGAATGAACGTCTAGCCACAATCCGCATCAAAGCGAGGTTCTTCAACATATCGCTGATTTGCGCCCACGCCCCGACGGAAGAGAAGGACGATGTGACCAAAGATGCTTTTTATGAGTGCTTGGAGCGCACTTATGAGAGATGCCCCCGCCACGATGTTAAAATCGTGCTTGGCGACTTCAACGCCAGGGTGGGCAAAGAAGGTATCTTTGGCACTACGGTCGGTAAATTCAGCCTCCACGAGGAAACATCCCCAAATGGGTTGAGGCTGATCGACTTCGCCGGGGCCCGAAATATGGTTATCTGTAGTACTAGATTCCAGCATAAGAAGATACTTTAAGCTACCTGGCTGTCTCCGGATCGAAAAACCACCAACCAGATCGATCATGTTGTGATAGACGGAAGACACGTCTCCAGTGTTTTAGATGTGCGTGCGCTCCGAGGTCCTAACATCGACTCGGACCACTATATTGTTGCAGCCAAAATTCGCATCCGCCTCTGTGCAGCAAAAAACGCACGCCAACAAACACAAGGAAGGTTCGACGTCGAGAAGCTGCAATCACAACAGACAGCCGAAAGATTTTCTACTCGGCTTGCACTCCTGCTCTCTGAGAGCACTCGTCAACAACTCGGTATAAGGGAACTGTGGGACGGCATTTCAAACTCCTTACGCACAGCTGCAACCGAAACCATTGGCTTTCGGAAAGTGCAAAAGAACAGCTGGTACGACGAGGAGTGCCGTGTCGCAGCGGAGAGAAAACAGGCTGCCTACCTCGCAACGTTACGATCGACCACAACACGTGCGGGATGGGATAGATACCGAGAGTTGAAGAGGGAAGAGAGACGCATTTGCAGACAGAAGAAGAAAGAGGCCGAAATGCGTGAGTACAAACAGCTTGATAAGCTGGCCGACAGGGGTAATGCTCGAAAATTATACGAAAAAATGCGGCGGCTTACAGAAGGTTTCAAGACCGGAGCATACTCTTGTAGAACCCCCAAAGGTGATCTAGTTACCGATGCCCAGAGAATACTTAGATTATGGAGGGAACACTTCTCCAGCCTGCTGAATGGCAGTGAACGCATAACACCAGGAGAAGGCGAACCCGATCCCCCAATCGATGACGATGGAGCAGACGTTCCATTACCCGGCCATGAAGAAGTTCGAATAGCAATTGGCCGCCTGAAGAACAACAAAGCGGCAGGGGCCGACGGATTGCCGGCCGAGCTATTCAAACACGGCGGCGAAGAGCTGATAAGGAGCATGCATCAGCTTCTTTGTAAAATATGGTCGGACGAAAGCATGCCCAACGATTGGAATCTAAGTGTGCTATGCCCAATCCATAAAAAAGGTGACCCCACAATCTGCGCCATCTACCGTGGGATTAGCCTCCTCAACATTGCATATAAGGTTCTATCGAGCGTATTGTGTGAAAGATTAAAGCCCACCGTCAACAAACTGATTGGACCTTATCAGTGTGGCTTCAGACCTGGTAAATCAACAACCGACCAGATATTCACCATGCGCCAAATCTTGGAAAAGACCCGTGAAAGGAGAATCGACACTCACCACCTATTCGTCGATTTCAAAGCTGCTTTCGACAGCACGAAAAGGAGCTGCCTTTATGCCGCGATGTCTGAATTTGGTATCCCCGCAAAACTAATACGGCTGTGTAAACTGACGCTGACCAACACGAAAAGCTCCGTCAGGATCGGGAAGGACCTCTCCGAGCCGTTCGATACCAAACGAGGTTTCAGACAAGGCGACTCCCTATCGTGCGACTTTTTCAATCTGCTGCTGGAGAAAATAATTCGAGCTGCAGAACTGAATCGAGCAGGTACAATCTTTTATAAGAGTGTACAGCTGCTGGCGTATGCCGATGATATTGATATCATCGGTCTCAACACCCGCGCCGTTAGTTCTGCTTTCTCCAGACTGAACAAGGAAGCAACGCAAATGGGTCTGGCAGTGAACGAGGGCAAGACGAAATATCTCCTGTCATCAAACAAACAGTCATCGCACTAGCGTCTTGGCCCCCACGTCACTGTTGACAGTCATAACTTTGAAGTTGTAGATAATTTCGTCTATTTAGGAACCAGCGTTAAAACCACCAACAATGTCAACCTGGAAATCCAACGCAGGATTACTCTTGCCAACAGGTGCTACTTCGGACTGAGTAGGCAATTGAAAAGTAAAGTCCTCTCTCGACGAACAAAAGCCAAACTCTATAAGACGCTCATAATTCCCGTCCTGCTATATGGTGCAGAGGCTTGGACGATGACAACAACCGATGAGTCGACGCTGCGAGTTTTCGAGAGAAAAGTTCTGCGAAAGATTTATGGTCCTTTGCGCGTTGGCCACGGCGAATATCGTAATCGATGGAACGATGAGCTGTACGAGATATACGACGACATTGACATAGTTCAGCGAATTAAAAGACAGCGGCTACGCTGGCTAGGTCATGTTGTCCGGATGGATGAAAACACTCCAGCTCTGAAAGTGTTCGACGCAGTACCCGCCGCGGGAAGCAGAGGAAGAGGAAGACCTCCACTCCGTTGGAAGGACCAAGTGGAGAAGGACCTGGCCTCGCTTAGAATATCCAATTGGCGCCACGTAGCGAAGAGAAGAAACGACTGGCGCGCTGTTGTTGACTCGGCTATAATCGCGTAAGCGGTGTCTACGCCAGTAAAGAAGAAGAAGAAGTAAGAGACATCGATATTGCATCTGACGAGGAGCCTGTTGTTAGCGGAGATGACGGAATTGATAAATTTGAAACAATTCTCAAGAAGCAACTCGAATAATTTTCCCAAACATTCAATACCAAATTTGATAATTTTAAACAAACCATCGGGGAGAGTATCGCTGAACTCAAGAAAGAAGAACAGAGCGTTGCCATTGGAAAAAAAAAATATTCTAACTAGAGTGACAGGATAAGGGAGATGAACGATCGAAAAAGGCGAGAGAGTAATGTCATTGCCCTTGGCATCACCGAATCTACTAATGCTGCTGGTAGTGACAGACTGGAAGCCGACAAAATCTCGCTCTCGGCAGTCTTACCCCCCAAAATCTCTGCCAAGATGCCTCAATTCAAGGTTCGAAGACTAGGTCGTCTGGCAACCGGCCGTACACGTCCCCTGCTCATCGAGACTCGTTCAGCGACCGATGCTAGGGAGTTTTTCAAGCTTAACCAACGTTATGGAAGGACAGTTACTTTCAAATCTGATCAGACTCCAGCACAGCAATCTCTTCTCAGTGAGGTACGATCCGAACTTGATACCCTTGGAAAAAATGGTGACACAAGCAAAACCATCAAATACATTCGAGGAGTACCGCAGATAGTGAGCAAGAATTTTCGTTCGATCAGTAAGAAAAAGAAACCTGAAGACCCTTCCGATTTATTACCAAAACACCAGAGGCCTTCGGACAAAGCTGTCTAAGTTTATGACAGTATCAGCGGCTAGTGGTCATGATCTACTCTGTATCACTGAGTCGTGGTTAAACTCGTCAATTAACGATGGCGAGGTGACTGATAGCACTTATACCATTTTTAGAAGAGATAGAGATCCTATATGCACTGGCCTAGATCGTGGTAGTGGCGTCTTCATCGCCGTCAAACGTCATATCCATGCTGATTTAATTACCCCAGATGAAATAGATTTGGAATTGGTATTCGTAAAAATCAAAGGTACTGTACTCGATATTATTGTTGGATGTGTATACTTGCCGCCTCTTACAACACTAGAAACTTATCGTAAACTACTTACAACTCTAAACTATATCAATGTGAAATACAATAACGCAAAGCTAATAATCGTAGGAGACTTCAACTTGTCAAGCAGCACCCCCAGAGCCGATTGCGAAAAATTTGTATACGATGGACTTGCTTTACTGGAATGCATCCAAATAAACAACATAAACAACCTCCAGAACAATCTTCTGGACCTCTGTTTCAGCAATGTTGAGGGTTACGTGGATAAAACTCTACCTCTTGTTCTTGAGGACAAATATCATCCGGCCTCCATCGTAAATTTAAAATTTCAACTTAACTTAGAACATTTTAATCCAGCCACTTACTCATTCAAGAAAGCTGATTACGTCAGCCTCAACGTTTTCTTTCACAGAGTCAATTGGACGGTACTGTACGCACTGGACACTATTGAAAGTAAAGTCAATTGGTTATACAATATTCTTGAAGTAGGAATATCGCAATATGTACCTGTTCACAAAAAATCTATCAGTACCTATCCCTGCTGGTTCTACTATGAACTCATAAACAAGATTAAACTCAAAAAATCAGCACACACTCAATACAAGAAAAAGGAAAACCGACACAATTACAACCGTTTTAGTACTCTAAGGAGGGACTGCAAAAGACTCAGTGCGGAATGTTACAGTAATTACGTATACAAAGTTGAGAACATGGTCCAGTCTGACACCAACGCTTTTTGGAAATTTATAAAAGATAAAAAACAAAATAACATTTATATACCATCCTCAATGTCCTGGATGGACCAAATAGCTGACACCGGCCCGGGTATTAGCAATCTTTTTGGCTCATATTTCAAAACTACATTTTCCACACATACTAACGGCAATCAGCTCGTCGATGCTAACTCAAATGGTTCGTCAACCAACGTTCACAGCTTAGAGGTACAATACAATGATCTTCTGCAGCAGCTACTCAAATTAAATCCAAATAAAGGTGCCAAACCCGATGGGATACCAAACGTTTTCTTAAAAAACTGCGCGATCGAGCTTTGTGAGCCTCTCACTCAAATTTTTAACTACTCACTTCAATCGGGTAGTTTTCCTCGTGCCTGGAAACTGTCTTATGTGAGTCCAATACACAAAAGTGGCCTAAGATCTGAAGTAACTAACTACAGGCCCATCTGCATCCAATCAGCATTAGCCAAGCTCTTCGAAAAGTTGGTTCTACCTCAACTATCTCTAACCTTCAAGGATATCATCACTACAAAACAACATGGATTTGTGGGTGGCAGATCTACCGTGTCAAATCTCTACCTGTATGTCAACTATATACTCAACGCACTGAATAAAGGAAAAAAGGCACATTCAATCTACACCGACTTTAGTAAAGCTTTTGACCGTGTCGACCATATGATACTCGTCTCAAAACTAAATAAATATGGCGTCAATGGCACCGCACTGGATTGGTTTAACTCATATTTAACTGACAGGTTCCTACAAGTCAGGGTTGACGGACATATGTCTAGAGAATATGAGGTCACATCTGGAGTTCCTCAGGGATCGCATTTAGGACTACTACTCTTTAATATTTTTATCAATGACATTGTAAACAATATACAGTCTGAATGTCTGCTATATGCCGATGATTTGAAAATTTTCAGAACTATTTCTAATGATCCCGATGTCACACAACTACAACAAGATATCGACTGCCTAACAACCTGGTGCCTTAAAAATAATCTTGATTTCAATGCGAAAAAGTGCGCTGATTTCAACAACCCGAATTCCCTGGTCACTCTATACCGTCCACTTGTACTGCCAATACTAGAGTATGGCTGTGTAATCTGGTCTCCACATACTGATACACTCATCAACAGAGTTGAGAGAGTACAAAACAAATTCTGCAAGACATTGTTGTTCCATCAATCGTTAAGGATGCAGGGACTCTCCTCTGAGGACATCCGCTCCCGTTTCAGACTCAACAGCTTAACCTCGCGTCGGAAGGTTTCTAATGCGGCATTTTTCTACAAAATTATCAACGGTCTGATTGACTCCTCAGAAGCAGTCAGCAGTTTTGAGCTTGCTCCTACTAGCCTCTCGGTCAGGCATAACAGACTGTTAAAAACAACGAAGACTCAACGAAACTACGTATACCACGGACCAAATAATAGGATTGCTAATCTCGTAAACTCATTACACGCAGATATTGATTTTTATGGAGTGACATATCAAGCTTTCATCTCGCAAACCAAAAATTTACTGTTTATCTACCACTAACTCTCTACTTACATTCAACCGATTGTGTATATATAACACTTTCCACATTCTTATCTCTATATCATTTTGTATATTTTTACTAACTATTCGATGTATAAAGCCGATTGGCGTATGGTTTATTAAAGAAATAAGCCATATAAATATATGAAACAATAATTCATTTTTAACCATTTATATCTCTAAATATGAAACAGAAAAATTTTTGAGTATATTTTCAGGACACAAAGCATGGAAACACTGCTATTTGTCATAAATGTAAACACACCAATCTCTTGAAAGTTTGAATGTGCAAAATAGTTTTTAAAACATATTTATTTTCTTAAAAAATATGCAATTAGTGTACATTTTTGATACACTTATGTGTAGTGTAATTAAATATATATTAATTGAAAAATGTGTGAAAAGTGGGTTGAACATAGTGAAATAACGAGCATTGTTTTTACAAATTTTTTGAACTTTAAAGTGAAATATCTCGAAAACTATGAGTCTGAGGACGGTATATGTGTATACATTTTTTAATCCTGAGGACCTCCTCTATCCCTCCGTACCAACAAATCGTAATATTGCCGGCAATTTTCTTGAACTGGAGGAAGTTCTCTATCCATACATACCCATTTTAACCCCGAAATCGGAGGACGCTATTCTAAAATTTACCCCTTTTTTTCTCTTTTTCAATGGCGGCCTTCGGCCGCGCTTCAGAAAAATAACCCTGGTGGGACCAAAACTGGGGTGTTCAGGGATCTTTTGTGTCGAAATTCTTTCTGCACTAAGTAATAATAAAGATGATAAATAGAAATTTTTTTTTATTCTTTTTTCACTACACAAATATGGCAACAGTAGTATTTGTCATAAATGTAAGGTCACAAATATTTTGAAACTGTAGGTGCGCTAAATAGTTTTTAAAGTATATATATATTTTTTTTATGTACAATAAATGTAAAATTTAGATACGAGGTTTGACAATGAAGTAATGAGACTGATTTTATTGCCGCGCTTGTGGTAAAACTGTGATTTTGAAATTCCCTTTCTCACTCCATTGATGGCACAATTCCGATTTCTTTGGCGCCGCGATTTGAAGGTACCGTTGGAAAGAGAAAGTCCTCCTGATTAAAAAACATATAAGGTTATAGGGTCCGCAAACGCTTAGTTTAGGAGATATTCGGTCTTAAAGTTCAAAAATTCGCAAAATTGGACCATTTCAAGGAGCTATTTCACCACATTAAACACACTTTTTTCACATTTTTCACATAAAATTAATTAAATTGCACTATAATCTTTTAAATAAACTTATATTTTACTCTTTTAGCACGTTTTTTACCGAAAAAATCTTTATTTTAAAAATCACATTTTACACTTGTGTGAACCTCATTTGTTTACCAAAAATTACGACGAAATGGAGCGCTGCCATGTGATGATAAGGCAATTCGCTGAAATTCCTCTTTTTCGCAAAAATTCCTCTATTCATGCATATGAATATTTTCTTTTTTAAATTTATTGCGCAAATAAGTAATATTGCATACATGTATTAGTAATATTATACAATAATATTATATGTATATACAAATATGTAAATAATATTATATAATAATATTACGTAATAAAGTGTGAAGTATACAGTACAGTACGAAAACTCTAATTTTATTTCAATATGAGTGCATGATAACCAAAAAATATAACCACTTCATACCCAAAACTCATATTTTAAATATAATAATATATCTGTGGACATTTGACAAAACAACCTCTTTCAAAAAAGTAAATTTTACAGGAGAGCGAAAAAACATGTTTAAAGCTTTGCAGTAGAAATACCTCTTACTATTAAAGGACGAAGTCAATTCAAACTGGATGCAGATCAATAAAGACGCCTTTTCCAATCAATTGATTTAAATTAAATATTTTACTTTTCTAGATAAATATAAATCAAATAAATAAGACTTATTGTCAAATGCTTTTTCTTACTGAAAATCAACTTACCTCATACAAGCTGTTTTGTCAAATTTGATTTGTGCAAAAAAAATCCTTTTTTTTATCTTATCTTGACTTGAAAAGCATTTTTTTTTAGATATGCATTTGACAAAAGAACTTCAATCAGAAGAAACGCCAATTTCTGATTTTACTCAGACGATATATAGAGACAAGCTTTTTTGATAAATGTACGTTATGATTTTACGTTTGAAATTCCAACTTATTCGAGACAAGCTCTTTTGTCACCCCGAAAATTTGAAAAATTACGAAAGAAGTTGTTTTGATGACTCCATAATTTTTGAACTAACGGTCCTAGGACAATGGCGATAAGACAGAAAAACGCGCCTTGAAAATTCATACATATGATAAAAATCCTGGAAAATTGTCTTATTTCGAGAGAAGTTGTTTTGTCAAATGTCCACAGATATATATCGTCGCCTAAAATACAAACCAATGTATCATCAAAAATAAATGGAAATCGCTGACTGATCTCCAATTTATCCATTTTATAACGAAAACTTAAATTTTATTTCAATATTGGATATAAAGTGGTTATATTTTTTGGTTATTATGCACTCATAATATTGGTTATAAAGTGGTTATATTTTTTGGTTATTATGCACTCATATTGAAATAAAATTTGAGTTTTCGTTATAAAATGGATAAATTTTGATTATTATATCAGTCAGCGATTTCCATTTATTTTTGATGATACATTGGTTTGTATTTTAAGCGACGATATATATATTATTATATTTAAAATATGAGTTTTGGGTATGAAGTGGTTATATTTTTTGGGGTAAAGGTTCAGGAGAGCGGCTTTTCCGAAAACCAAGTCAATGTTCTCAATATTCGAGTCTGAAAGAAAACTAGTAAAAATGAGAAATACATAATAGGAAAATTATTATTGCAGAAAGAAGAAGCGCTCGAGCGCGCGAAAAATAATATCCCTGGTCGGTCCAAAACCCCAGTGTTCAAAATACTTCTGTGTCCAAAATTCTTCTGTGTCCAAATTCTTCTTCTTTCTGCAATAATAATGAATTATAAATTTTCCTATTATGTATTTCTCATTTTTACCAATTTTCTTTCAGACTCGAATATTGAGAATATTGACACTTTAATTTCTTTTTATTTTTCCAATTAATAATATTTTTCTTTTATATATCTCTCATTTTTATTAAATCTTGTTTTCTTTCAGACTCGAATATTGAGAATATTGACACTTTAATTTCTTTTTATTTTTCCAATTAATAATATTTTTCTTTTATATATCTCTCATTTTTATTAATTCTTGTTTAGTCTCGAATATCGAGAGTATCGATATTTCGAACCCGATCACTGTTTGTATCACTAGTTTCGAATACTTTTAACGATTTTACTTATTTGTCTTTATTAAATATAAATCACATATTATTCATATATTCATATATGTATGTATATAGAAAAGTGTTCACATATTCAATTTTAGCTTGAAAAATCTTCTTTATAGTTTTTTTTATAGTTAATAAAGAAAAAGGAATCACTCGAAAGTACAAACAAAGAAAACGCTAAAAAAATCCTTCAGTTTTGGTTTTTAAGGTGTGGCAATGCTGTTTTTCCTCGTAAATATAAACACTCTAAGCTTTTCAGCCATAAATTTGGTAAGTGATTTTAAATTACTAAATTTGGCTGAAAAATTACAAAATAAAAGTGAAAAGTGAACTTATTTCAATGTTAAGAGTGTATATTTAAATATAGTATGTGAAAAACGTGAAAATATTCTGTGAAACATGGTGAAATAACATGTGTTCTTAGTGCAAATTTTTGAACTTTTAAACGTGAATATTTTTAAAAATATTAGCTATTTTTACATAATTTTTGGATATTCCTCCTCTAGAGAAGCCCCCTATCCGTACATACCCCATTTTCCCGGAAATTCGGTTTTTTTACCCCTCCGCCAAAGTAATCGGAACCGTGCCCCATTGATATATGTACCATCGCTCTAGCTTGTTTAGTTCGCCTGCTGCGTCAAATTGAGTTGACGTGTGTTTGTAGTGCTCGTCACGAAAATGGAAAAACGAAATCAACAGCAACGCGTCGCGATAAAATTTTGCGTCAGATTGGTCGAAAAAGCTTCGGAAACGTACTCTAAAATTGTAAGAGTGTATGGTGATAGTGCTCTTAGTCGTGCCCAGGCTCACAATGGTTGTCTCCGCGCGCCCCCGCCCGAAAAAAGCTCGCATGAGCAAGTCGAAGATGAAAACGATGATTATTGCTTTTCTTGATAGCCGTGGAATCGTCCACAAAGAATTTTTTCCACCGGAAGTTTAAGTTTACTATTGCCAAGTACTCGAAAGATTGCGAAAACGAGTCAACGGGGTGCGCCCAGACATCGATCGTAACTGGATCCTTCAGCACGACAACGCGCTGTGCCACACCGCCCTCAGCGTGTCCCAGTATTTGGCCTCTAAAGGGATTGCCGTTTATTTTTGAGTATATACATAGTACACAAATAGTTTTAATTCAAGATTTAACTTATTGTTCCATTCTATTTATTTAACAATAACTAAAGGGTTACAGTCTGTCAAATAATCAGTGTTACCTTATCGCCATCTTCTGTAAATGAACTGAAAGGAAGAAGGACAATAAATTATACCCAAATAAAAGAATTTTTGCAGTTGTCTATCGCAAAAAATCTTTTTATTACCCGCATTTGGGCGTGTCAAGTTTTCAAGGTTGTTGTTGTTGTTGTAGCGGCAGAATTATGCCGAGTTGAGTCCTTGGCCGGATAAATATCCGGGTCCGTTACGTAGGCCCGACTGTCGTGGGAACGGTGCATTTGCGGTTGTTGTTGTTTTAACGGATATGCTAATCCCCGTTAGGATGGTAAGGGTCATCTGTGTTGTCGTCGAGGTCATCTAACGGTAGGCCCAGGAAACGCGCTGTTTCGACGGGGTCGGACCAAAGGGAGGAAGGTGTTAGATGAGTTGGGTTTGTGGGGCATGCAAAGAGGTGGCCAGTGTCATGCGGAGACTCGTTGCATGCAGGACATATATTGGATATGTCGGGGTCGATTCTGTATAAGTAGGAGTTTAACCTGCTACAATACCCAGAACGAAGTTGCGCTAGGGTCACTCGCGTTTCTCGCGGCAACTGGAGCTCTTCATCTGCAATAGGTGGTGCTTTGACTCCAAGAACGCCATTCACGGGAAGGGAGTCGGTGAAGGTGTTAATGGCTCCACTGTGAATGGCGGTCAGTACCTGTCTGAAGTCTGTAGCGTCCGAAGTTCGGTCGGCGTACTGTACGACGTCGTCGACGTAGTCGAGGAATGACCTCTTGATGCTCCTAGGAGGCGGCTCCGCTCCAAGCAGATGGCTGCAAGGGTGATTCCTACGGAAACATCCCAGCAGGAACTGCCTGGAGAGGAGTTCATTATGCTCCTTTACAGGAAGCATGCGCGTCTCACTATGGAGGTGTTCGATGGGAGACATCAAAAGGCATCCCGTCGAGGTCCGGAGTGCAGTATTCTGGCAGGTCTGAAGTTTCCTCATCTGCGTACCTCTGCACCTAGGCGACCATATCGGTGCTGCGTAGTTGAGGACCGGCCGGCCGATTGCCTTGTAAGTTGCCAACGTTTCTTTGTCTTTTCGCCATGTGCTGCCGGCTAGCGACTTGAGGATCTTGTTGCGGCTCTGTACTTTGGCGATAATCGCGGTCGTATGAGGAATGTTCCTAGGAGGCGGTTCCGCTCCAAGCAGGTGACCGCAAGGGTGATTTCTACGAAAACAACCCAGCAGGCACGGCTTGGAGTGGAGTTCATTATGCTCCTTAACTGGGAGCATAAGCGTCTCATTATGTAGGTGTTCTATGGGAGACATCAAAAGGCATCCCGTCGAGGTCCGGAGTGCAGTATTCTGGCAGGTCTGAAGTTTCCTCATCTGCGTACCTCTGCACCTAGGCGACCATATTGGTGCTGCATAGTTAAGGACCGGCCGGCCGATTGCCTTGTAAGTTGCCAACAACGTTTCTTTGTCTTTTCCCCATGTGCTGCCGGCTAGCGACTTGAGGATCTTGTTGCGGCTCTGTACTTTGGCGATAATCGCGGTCGTATGGGGAGAGAAGGAGCATAGACTATCAAGGGTTACGCCTAAAATTTTAGGGTTATTGACAGTCGGAATTTTGACGCCATCGACTGCAATATCAAGCTCAAGTCTATACTCCTTCGTCCAGTTTGTAAATATAGTCGCTGTGGATTTGGTGGGGGAAAGTTGGAGATTCCGTGCAGTGAGGAAACGAGAAAGGTCGGAGAGGTAGCTGTTCACTTTCGAACACATGCCATCGATTCCATTGCCCGACGTCAATATCGTGCAGTCATCAGCGTACGAGGTTATGGAAACCCCCTCTGGTGGTTGTGGGAGTTTCGAGATATAGAAGTTAAACAGTAGTGGGGAGAGGACACCACCCTGCGGAACCCCCTGTTTAATTCTTTTCAGTTTAGATGTTTCACCTCGAAATAATACGGATGATTATCGACCGCTCGGGTAGTTTATGGTCCACCTCTTCAGTCCTGGATGAAGCGTAGTTTTTTGGATATTCTGCAGTAGCGTTGTGTGATTGACTGTGTCAAAAGCTTTTGACAAGTCCAACGTTACGAGGATCGTCCTGTTGTTGTTGTTGTTGTTGTTTTAACGGATATGCTAATCCCCGTTAGGGTGGTAAGGGTCATCTGTGTTGTCGTCGAGGTCATCTAACGGTAGGCCCAGGAAACGCGCTGTTTCGACGGGGTCGGACCAAAGGGAGGAAGGTGTTAGATGAGTTGGGTTTGTGGGGCATGCAAAGAGGTGGCCAGTGTCATGCGGAGACTCGTTGCATGCAGGACATATATTGGATATGTCGGGGTCGATTCTGGATAAGTAGGAGTTTAACCTGCTACAATACCCAGAACGAAGTTGCGCTAGGGTCACTCGCGTTTCTCGCGGCAACTGGAGCTCTTCATCTGCAATAGGTGGTGCTTTGACTCCAAGAACGCCATTCACGGGAAGGGAGTCGGTGAAGGTGTTAATGGCTCCACTGTGAATGGCGGTCAGTACCTGTCTGAAGTCTGTAGCGTCCGAAGTTCGGTCGGCGTACTGTACGACGTCGTCGACGTAGTCGAGGAATGACCTCTTGATGCTCCTAGGAGGCGGCTCCGCTCCAAGCAGATGGCTGCAAGGGTGATTCCTACGGAAACATCCCAGCAGGAACTGCCTGGAGAGAAGTTCATTATGCTCCTTTACAGGAAGCATGCGCGTCTCACTATGGAGGTGTTCGATGGGAGACATCAAGAGACATCCCGTCGTAGTCCGGAGTGCTGTGTTCTGGCAGGTCTGTAGTTTCCTCATCTGCGTGCCACTGCATCCAGGCGACCATATCGGTGCTGCGTAGTTGAGGACCGGCCGGCCGATTGCCTTGTAAGTTGCCAACAACGTTTCTTTGTCTTTTCCCCATGTGCTGCCGGCTAGCGACTTGAGGATCTTGTTGCGGCTCTGTACTTTGGCGATAATCGCGGTCGTATGGGGAGTGAAGGAGCATAGACTATCAAAGGTTACGCCTAAAATTTTAGGGTTATTGACAGTCGGAATTTTGACGCCATCGACTGCAATATCAAGCTCAAGTCTATACTCCTTCGTCCAGTTTGTAAATATAGTCGCTGTGGATTTGGTGGGGGAAAGTTGGAGATTCCGTGCAGTGAGGAAACGAGAAAGGTCGGAGAGGTAGCTGTTCACTTTCGAACACATGCCATCGATTCCATTGCCCGACGTCAATATCGTGCAGTCATCAGCGTATGAGGTTATGGAGACCCCCTCTGGTGGTTGTGGGAGTTTCGAGATATAGAAGTTAAACAGTAGTGGGGAGAGGACACCACCCTGCGGAACCCCCTGTTTAATTCTTCTCAGTTTAGATGTTTCGCCTCGAAATAGTACGGATGACTGGCGACCACTCAGGTAGTTCATGGTCCACCTCTTTAACCCTGGAGGAAGCGTTGTTTTTTCTATGTCCTGCAATAGCGTTGTGTGGTTGACTGTGTCAAAGGCTTTTGACAAGTCCAACGCTACGAGGATCGTTCTCTCACAGGGTGGCTTCTGGTTGAGGCCACGAACTATCCGGGTGTTTATGACGCTAAGTGCTGTGGTGGTGCTGTGCACTTTTCGGAATCCATGCTGGTGGCTGGCTAGGCTCAGGTGGTGAGTGAAAGTCGGGAGTAGCAGGGCCTCAAGTGTCTTCACTACTGGGGAGAGGAGAGTTATCGGGCGATAAGATTCCCCTTTGTTGGCGGGTTTCCCAGGTTTCAGTAGTGGCACCACCCTTCCGATTTTCCACACATCGGGTATTTGAAGGGTGGTTAGTGACAAGTTGAGGACACTGGTGAGATAACCTACTCCCGCCGAGCCTAGATGCTTTAGCATTAGCATGTTGATTCCATCAGGGCCAATGGATTTGGATGATTTAGCTTTTGTGATGACACTCTGAACCTCCTCGCCGGTGAAAGTAAGTGGCGCGCAGTTGTTTGGCATTTTGCGCAGCCGCCGGTTAACACATCTCTTAGCTTTGTCTACCGAAGGGTGCAGTGTAAACTGCCGGCTAAAATAGCTCGCGCACTTCTTCGGGTCCGAAGAGGCACGACCATTGAATTGAACTTCAACTCGGTCGTCGTGTCTCTTCGGATTAGACAAAGCTTTGACAGTAGCCCAAAGCTTACTCACACCGGTGGAGAGGTTGCAGGACTTCAGGTGCTCTATCCATTTCGTCCGCTTATGTTGATTTACCACTCGCCGAATCTCCAAATTGAGATCCCTTATTCGGGGATCCCCGGGATCGGCATGGCGTAAGGTGTCGCGCTCATTAGCTAAGACAGCTGCTTCGGCTGGGAAATTGGGGCGGATTTCCGCTATTCTTCCAGCCGGGATGAAGCGAGCAGTAGCTGCTGCGATCACCTTGCGGAATTGACGTTCGCCAACGCATACGTCCGTAGGAATGGGTAGAGCGTTGAAGGTGCTCTCAGTGAATTCTGTGAAGCCGACCCAATTAGCTTTTTTGAAGTTAATGAAGGTACGGTTGTCCACAGAAACGAAATCGGGAGGCTTCTCGATCGAGATAATTATGGGCAGATGGTCTGATGCAAGAGTTAGCATAGGTCGCCAGGTTATGCTGTTTATCAGGCCACCGCTAGCAATGGTAATATCCGGCGAGCTATTACAGGTGCCCATAATTCTGGTGGGGGCTTCGTCATTCATTGTGCAGAATGTCGAATCGTCAATCTGTTCCGCCAGCTCCATCCCCCTACGATCATTTGACAGGCAGGAATGCCAGAGATCGTGGTGCGCGTTAAAGTCGCCTAGTACCATACGGTTTTCACCACGAAGTAGCGCACCTATATTCGGGTGATATCCTGTAGGGCAACATGTAACTGGGGGGATGTATATATTAAATATTTCGAGCTCGACATCGCCTGACCGGATAGCTATGCCCTGACATTCTAGGGTAGTATCCCTGGGGTCGATGTCTTCTTCGATTAAACGATACTGCACGGTGTTGTGCAATATGAAGGCTAGGCCACCACCACCATCTCGCTCGCGATCTTTACGTAAAACGTTGAAACCTGCACAACTCAGAAGATCTGAGCGGCTGTTTAGCTTGGTTTCTTGGACCGCAGCTATCGATACACGTTCCCGATTCATAAGTGCAACTATCTCCTCGATCTTGCTCTGGAGTCCGTTGCAGTTAAATTGAAGGAGTCGGGTTTGTCGCGGGTGTCCGTGGGTGATCCTGGGGGTGAGGGAGTGACGTGTTGGTGGTATTTGTTGCAGCTGCAGAACCCGCGGGGGCGGTTGTCGCACTGGGGTGTTGGTTGGCGACGCCACTGTTGTGAGTTGCGGGGGCAGACTCCTGCAGCATGGGGCAACGTAGGTGACACTCCACTCACGTGTGGTGCGCAGGCCGGAACACGTCGGGAAGTGGCACCAGCCAGTGCAGGAATTGCACTTAACTGATGCGACGTTCCGACGTATGACAGCCTGACACACGGAGCAGACTGTGCGAGGAACCAAGAGTTGCTGATTGGTTCTCGCACGAGGATTGGAGCGGGATGAAGGTTGGGGGGGGGACAAGTCAGAGTGGGAGCTGTGTTGCCTGTTTGAGCTCCTGACCGTAGAGGTCCTTTGTTGGCCACTCTGATTGAGTGGCGGCGCGGCGCGCGAACAGTGTGCAGGTTGCACAGCCGTGGAGGCTTGTGTCGCAGTATTGCGCAGACAACACGGGGCCACGTAACGCGTGGTCCACTCCCTGTGGGTCTTAAGGCCTGAGCAGGTCTTAAGATGGCTCCATCCATTGCATGTATTGCACCTGACCGAGGTGGAGTTTGGATGGAGCCTTTTAGCGCAGACGCAGCAGAAAAATTCCTCCGGGCCCGGGTTGGACTCAATGCCAGCACGAGTCAGGAGGATACGGAGCAACCCTGCTGCAAGGCGTTGCTCTAATGACGACAAACACATATTAATGCTTACCGATCCAAACGGGGTTAGATCGCCGAAAGGACAGCCCTTGGTCGGATAAAATCCGAGTAAATTCCGGTGCGTAGAACCGGCTGTCGTGGGAATCGTCCTCGCACAGGGTGGTTTGTGGTTAAGGCCACGAACTATCTGGGCGTTTATGACACTAAGTGCTGCGGTGCTACTGTTAACTTCTCGGAATCCATGCTGGTGGTTGGCTAAGCTTAGGTGAGTGAAAGTCGGGAGTAGCAAGACCTCAAGTCTCTTCACTACTGGGGAGAGGAGAGTTATTGAGTTTGCCAGGTTTCAGTAGTGGACCACTCTTCCGACTTTCCACCCATCGGATATTTGATGAGTGGTCAGCGACAGGTTTAGGACCTTGGTAAGATAGCTTACTCCTCTCGAGCCTATATGCTTTAGAATAAGCGTGTTGATTCCAACAGGGCCAATGGATTTGGAAGATTTTGCTTTATTGATGACATTCTGAACCTCCTCATCGGTGAAAGTAAATGGCGCGCAGTTGTTTGGCATTTTGCGCAACCGTCGATTAACACATCTCTTGGTTTTGTCTACCGAAGGGTGCAATGTAAATTGCCCTGCCCGATCCAACACCGGGATAAATCGGAATAATGAAAATTCTGAACGATTTTAGGGCACGACTCCGATTACTTTGGCGGTCGGGTAAAAAAACACGAATTTCGGTATAAATGTACGGATAGGGGAGCTTCTTCAGAGGAGGAATATGCAAAAATAACGTTGCTAACACTTATATTTTTTAAAATATTCCCGAATAAAAATGTGTTTTAATAACACTTAGTAATTCAGAGTGTTTCACTAATTTTTTTCACATTTTTCACTTTATATATTTAAATATACACTCTAAACATTGAAATAAGTTTATATTTCACTTTTATTTTGTTGTAAATTTAAAAATCACTTAGCACACTCATCGTTGAAAAGGTTGGATTGTTTACAATTATGCAGAAAACGAGCGTTGCCGCATCTTAACACTCCAGTGGTCGCGCCCCTTTTTGTGCCGTTAGTAGTCGCGCGTACTACATGTGTAGAACATTTTAGACATAAGGGTTTGAAACGAAATATTTGTAAATAAAAAAATTTGTTTTAATAATAATAAGTAACAGTTTATTATAAAACCAAATCAACCAAAAAATATTCATTTTAAACATATTAGGAACTTAAAATCAGACTTCTTGCGAATAGTTATTCGTAAAACGTAAAAGTATATACACAAGTGGTCTACTATTGTAGTACGCGCGACTACTGGAGTGTTAAACAATAAATATGTAGGATTTGCAACGATTTTTCTTTGTTTGTCTTTTCGCGTGATTCTTTTTTTCTATATTAGATATAATAAAAAATACTTTCCAACATTTTTCAAGCTATAATTGAGTTGTGTACACTTACATAGATATGTATATGTATATTATGTGCTTTATAGTTAATCTGCACAAATAAACTCTACGATAGTATTATAAAATTTATATTATATCGAGGTGACTGAAGTATTTTCGCGTAGTACTCCTTTCTGCATTGGCGGCCTTCGGTCGCGCTTTAAAAAAAGTACCTGGTCGAGCTAAGTACAGGATGACTGAATTACTTTCGGCTGGGATTTGGAATAGCATCCCCGGATTTCGGGAATAAAATGGGTGTCACTGGAAAGGTGACGTTCTCCAGATCACGAAAAAAATAACCATGGCAACCCTTTTCTTATTGTGCAAATGCAGAGAATTTAACTAAAATAAAATAATTCAAATAAAGCTTTATTTACAACAAATATTAAAAAAATTAATATACAGAAACGTTATAGTGAAGTGTTAGTAAGTGAAAAGTGCATAATATAAGTGAAAAAGTTATTCACAATATACAAATTATAAATGAAAAGTTGTCGATTTTTCAACTTTAAATGCAAATATCTTTAAAACTATAAGTCAGCCGCAACTATATATATATATATTTTCGTGATCTGGAGAATGTCACCTTTCCAGTGATACCCATTTTATCCCCGAAATCCGGGAATGCTATTCTAAATTTTAACCTTACTTTCGTTTAGTACTCCTTTCTGCCTTGTAGGCCTTCGGCCGCGCTCTAGAAAAATAACCCTGGTCGAGCTAATACCCAGGGCGACTGAAGTAATTACCCGTAGTACTTCTTTTTGTGTTGAGTCGCTTATAAAAATAACCCTGGTCGAGCAAATACCCGGGATGACTGAATTACTTTCCCTCAGTACTCCTTTCTGTGTTAGCGGCAAACTGCCGCTTCAAAAAAAAAAAAATAAATAAAATAAAAATAACTCTGACCGATCCAAAACCGGGATTTAGCAAAATGTATTTTGTATTGATGTCATAATCATTCTCTTGTCTTATTTTTATTCCATTACAAAATATGGCAACACTAACTTTTTGTCTGTTTGCAACCATTTTCTTATTGTATGAATAAATGGATTTCAACCAAAGTTTAATATGGAATTAAAGTTATTTTTACACTATTTATTATAAAATAAATACTTAGAAACGAATTAGTGAAGTGTTAGTAGATATTAAAGTTATAAATATAAATGTAAAATAAAATATAAACCGGGAAAACACGCGTTTTAAATAGTTGAATTTTTGAACTTTAAATGCAAATATTTCAAAACCCATAAGTCAGCGGCAGTTATATATTTTCTTGATATGGAGGACTTCCTCTACTGTACATAACCATTTTAACCGCGAAATCGGCAGAGGGTATTCTAAATCCCAGCCGAAACACGCATTTTATCTGGAGGACCTTTTATATGCGTACATACCCATTTTGACCCCGAAATCGAGGGATACTATTCTAAATTGCAGCTCTTTTGCGTGTTTCTAGTAAACACACATCTTTAATCGACACATTTGCTCCTACGTAGTACTCAAAGCACAGATAATCTGAGAAGAATCGTCCAGTTTAACATTTACATTTATCTCTTATTTACTTAAACTAACAGAAATATTTAATGAACTTTTGATATGCTTATCTATTTTCTTTTCAACAATTTACGTGCAAAAGTTAGTATACAATATTACTATTTGCTTACATAGTAGAAATTTCTTTAATCCATTGTTTCGTATGGCTCATATGTATGGTTAGGGTATAAAAATCCGGTTATTTTATATGTTAAACAATATGACGCCGGCTATGATCAATAAACTTTTACTTAAAGAAACGGCGCGACGATGTACTTCATTGTAACAGCGATAATAGGATAATCCCCTAAAATGAAATAAGGCAACACATCACAATTTGAGTATTGTTTTATAGTAAACACATCATTATTATATCTCGCGTTGATTGGGAAATATGCGGTGAATTAATGAGTAAAGAAAAACAAATCTGCCTCAAAGCGTAACAAAAAAACACAAAAAAAACGAACTATGAGCTTTTCGAATCGAGTACAGTAGAAAACACTTCGTATAAATATGGCGGCAACATGTGGACTCTATTATAATTCATCACACATAACACTGTTGCCAGAATCAAATCAATCACTATAGCATTATACCAAGTTTACAATAATTATTAGAATTCCAGAGAGAATTAAATATATTGTGTAGCAATATTGCACGATATGCAATTCTATACCAAAATATGCAAGGGCATTGCAACACCTAATTTGGCTGGGACTTCGAATAGTATTTTAACCCCCAAATACCAGGATTACACACTGGGATTTCTGCAGGCTATTAAGATACGGTAAATGTTCAGCAGAGCGGTTTTTCCGAAAACGTGCACCAATTTTCACGGGAAATGTCTTAAAATACTCGTTTTTAGTTCTACTTTACGAATATGTTAGGCGCGAGCTTTTAAAAGCAATATTTTGGGGAAACTTTAGTATACCATCCCACGATTTCAGTAAAAGTGATATGGTTGAATAGGGATGATGCTCCAGATTAAGAAAATATATAATTTTTGCCGCCGCAAACTTATAGTTTTCGAGATATTTGCATTTAAATTTGAAAATTTTGCAAATTTTATCTTGCAATTTCTCGATTTCTAGGAATTATTTATTTCATATTATGCACTTTTTATGCACTTATACTTCATTACATTGTTTCTACATATTTATTTTTTAGTAATTATTTAGTTATTAGCTTAAAGTAAGCATTTTATATTTTAAACAATTTTCATTCTATGCACAATGACAAAGGTATTCCGTGTTTACAGATATTAAGTGTTGCCATAATTACACATTTATCAAACGAATAAGAATGGATAAAAAAACTCAAACGCAGAAAACAAATACGATCTGAAATAAATTTTCCATTGTAATAAAAAAAGTTTTAAGGCTTATAAGTATGTTTAATTGAATAATTTAATAAAAGGATCATAATAATTATTTTCAATACAACAAGGGTAAAACAGGATAAACATTGGTCCATTTGCGTCCCACTTCTTTCTACATTGGCCGCGCTTCGAAAAAAATAACCCTGGCCGCTCCAACACCGGGGTGTGTCATGTTTTTTTTTTTTGAGTAAAACTCCTTTTTGCGTTGGCGGCCTGCCTGATCAAAAGTCATGATGTATGAAGAAAAGGGGCAATGATTTATGTATTTGGGCTATAATCTTATTTTTTATTCATTTTTATTCGTTTGATAAATGTGTATTTATGGCAACACTTATTATCTGTCAACACGGAATACTTTTGTTATTGTGCATGGAATGAAATTTGTGTAAAATATAAAATGCGTATTTTAAGCAAATAACTAAATAATTACTAAAAAATAAATATGTAGAAACAATGTAATGAAGTATAAGCGCATAAAAAGTGCATAATATGAAATAAATAATTACTAGAAATGGAGAAATTGCAAGATAAAATTTGCAAAATTTTGAACTTTAAAGGCAAATATCTCGAAAACTATAACTTTGCGACGGCAACAATTATATATTTTCTTAATCTGGAGCAGCAGGTCTATCCAACCATACTACTTTTAACCCTGAAATCGTGGGATGGTATACTAAAGCCGACCCAATATTTTTTTTTTAATAGAAAAACATCGTATTTCCCGAAATAAAAAATTCACGTTTGCACTTTACACGTCTTTAGATGTTAGAATTATACTTTCTATAAGTTATATACACGTAATTATTGATGTTGTTTAGTTAATCAATAAGAAAAATTGGTTTTTATGTTATTTTTATAAAAATATGAAAAACTTCACAATCACTTAACTTCAACGAAAATGGCAAGGTTATGTTCGAAATTATGGCACAGCTGTTGTAAATTCGAATGGCCACTATTGATTCATGCACTGATCGTTTTCGAATTATCTCGATATTCGAGTCTGAAAGAGAATTGGTAAAAATGAGAAATACATAATAGGAAAATTTATAATACTGTTACGATTTTACTGCTTGCTAGTTCACTTTGTTAGGTTCGTATCTCTGGATTGACAAATAAAACCAAAACTGTTTAATTTAATTCAACAACTCTTTATTTCACAACTCGTCTACACTATAGCAGTTTACTCTTAGCACTGGTTGATTACGTTGGCGCAGCCACGGCTTATATAGCCACGCACTTCTCGCTGATGCCGACGTGTCCTTCTAGAATATTACGTCTGGAAATTACCAGAACATAATGCTATACGGCGCCAGACGCAAGCAGACAGCCGCGGCGCCAGACTCAGTAATTGTTTAAGCAGACGGCTGCGGCACCAGATGTCTATTGTTTCGACAAACAGACAGCCGCGGCGCCAGATGTCTACAACAAAACAATTGCTATTCCATATACCTACAGCTATTGTTCATAATAAGGGATGCATATAGCAATACAAATACAACTTAATACTACTTTTGTAACAATACATTTTCATTGCAGAAAGAAGACGAATTTGGACACAGAAGAATTATGAACACCGGGGTTTCGGACCTTCTGTGTCCAAATTCTTCTTCTTTCTGCAATAAAAATGAATTATAAATTTTCCTATTATGTATTTCTCATTTTTACCAATTCTCTTTCAGACTCGTATATTGAGAATATCGATATTTTAATTTATTTTTATTTTTCTAATTATTATTGTTTTTCTATTATGTATTTCTCATTGTTACAAATTTTTTTCAGACTCGAATATTGAGAATATCGATATTTTTGTTTCTTTTTATTTTTCCCATTAATAATATTTTTCTATTATAGATCTCTCATTTTTATCAATTCTTGTTTAGTCTCGAATATCGAGAGTATCGACATTTCGAACCCGATAATTGTTTGTATCACTAGTTCTTAATTGAATTTCGAACAGTGATGCCATTTATAGCGCAAATATTGTGCAAAATCGCAATATTTTTTATTGTTTTTATTGCAAAAAAAACATAAAATTAGATAACGCGCCATACATATTCGCGAATCGGAATTAAAAACGAATTTTTTAAGACATTGCCCGTGAAATTTGGTGCACGTTTTCGGAAAAGCCGCTCTGCTGAACATTTACCTAAATCAAAAATAACGGTAGATATTCTAGACACTGATGTAAGAAGTAAGCAAAATCAAATTGGGCATAGGAGATTGAAACATATACATTTTTTCAGTTCCAGATACCTGATGAACTTTTATTTTGTCCAGCCATTTTTAATTATTTTCTAGAAATTTTGGTTCATATTTCAATTATTTTTTTACTAATTATTTTTCTATTTAACTTTCTTAGTCTTTGAAGGCCCTAATGTGCGATTCGTTTTTTTATCTTTTATCCCGTATTTTCTTAGCAGAGAACGTTTATCATAGAGAAGGTTCACGGCGCGAAGAACGTAAAAATATTTTTGGCTAACTCGGCAGAGATGGAAGAGTTTCACCACTGACAGCTCGGAAGGAGAAATTTTAACATTTTCGCTTGAACAGAGTTGAGCGTGAAATAAAAATTATGCTCAAAACTATATATTGCTCTAACAGACGTATGTTCGCTCTTTTGCTTATATTTTTATACGTTTATATACAAACATGTGTATTCGTATGAATTTTTTTTGTGCATATTAATGAATACATGTGCAATTGAATAAATTTGAATTAAATTACTTTTTCAAAGCAATATTCGTAGTTTATGTGAAAATAAGGCCTACTTTATCAATTATTTATTGTATTTGATATATTCATACTTATGTGCATACTTCATTACATACATACATATGTATATAACAAACTACAGTGTAATCCGGTTATAATGGACTCCACGGGACCATGTCAAATTGTCCATTATAACCGAGTGTCCATCTAATCAGAATATAAAATTTTTAACTCAAAAAGTAAATTCAATGTGTTTTTTTATTAAAGCAATAAAGTTTATGAATAAAAATACAAAATTAAGAAAATAATAAGTTCTTTTGAAATAAGTCAATGATTTTCTGTTGGGTGAATGCCTTATTGGTTTTTTTTCTCTTGTCGTTGACTTTCCAATAATTTTTAATTTTTTCCCGATTAATCCATATGTTCGAAACACTCTGTTTTTTAGGTTTTTGTTCAAGCAAATGTCAGCTTGGGAAGTTCCTCCTTCAATTTCGCATATTATTGTATATTTTTCATGCAATGTAAATGCTCGCTTTTTATTTTTTTCCGACATTTTTCTTAAAATTAACAACTCTCAATGAAAAGCCAACGAACGTCACTTTCAGCCCACCGCAGAAGTTGTTTGCCTTCTTTGACTTATTTCCAAGAAAAAATTAACATTTTCTGCTGCAGAGACTGATTGTGTCTCTTGATCGAACGCGGGGAAATACAAAATTTTGCTTATTGCCAACTGATTTGTTTTGACTTTGTTTTGAAATTTGATTTTGAAAGCTTCGGTTATAATGGACAAAATCCGATTTTATTGTCTATTATAACCGGAGTCCATTATAACCGAGTCTATTTTAACCGAGTTTTTTACATATGATTGAACTGGGACTTGACAAAGAGGTACATAATAACAGAGTTTCCATCTTAAGCGAGTCCATTATAAATGGATTACACTGTATGATAATATTATTAAAAAAATGAAATATATTACAATTATGATAAATGTAGATTAATCGTACATTTTATCATTCAAGACTTATATTCACATGTATGATGACCCTACATAAGTATGTACATATGTATGTATGTGTTTATCTTCGCTTTCGCGAATTCAAACCATATTATCACTTATCAATAATAATATGTGCGCGCTGTTCATATGTACATAGATGAATATGCGCGTATGACATTGGTACACAAATAGCGCAAACACAACATACATACTTATATGCGTTCACATGTAGATACGTCACCCGCAAAAACTACAAACATTGCTTTACAAAAACAACCATCGTTTGAGATATCATCATACATACTTATATGCGTACACATGTAAATATGTGCGCATTCCTCCACAAATAATCCATACACAACATACATATTTATATGCGTTCACATGTAGATATGTCACCCGCAAAAATTACAAATATTGTTCTACAAAAACAAGAATCGTTTGAAATAGCATCAGCAGCGTCACAAGTCAATATGGCAGCCAAATAGTCGATGCCCTAATTTGAAGAAAAACTCCTAACAACAATATTTTCATTCATGAACACAAGCGCCCTTTCAACAGGTAAACTTGCTTCATTCATAAAAACAAACACCATTACATCTCCCCGAGCATGCTATTGCCTACAAGCGTCTTTTCGCGACGATGGCAAAAGCTAAAAATCATAAATTGAACAATTTCTGATATTTGTATAAGAAGGAAAAAGCAAATATAAGAATAGACTAAAATTGACAACATAATTTATTTGTCGACTTTCATATATATATATATATATTTCTTATCAAAGAAAATATTCATTATTCCTCTGAGTTATGTGTACAGTGAGTCCCGGTTAAGTAGTACACCACTTAAATGAAAATCATCCCTCTTAACTCCCTACATCTTGCTGCTTCTCACGGTTTATTTTTACACATAGAAATTATTGTTTTAAGTACCACTCGCTTAAGTATTCGCACACGCATATGTGCCATATAATATTTTTAGTTTTACAAACCATTAGCATCTGTATCTTTGATTATGGCACATAACCGGGATTGACTGTATTTGTCAAGGAATGTAAAAAATATTTTTAAGCGGCTTGCAAAAGTCTGCGTCGATTGTATGCACGCTCCTACAAATACATACATATCTATGCTGGTTTGTATGCGAAGCTGTTTCAGCGGCAAGGGAAGCAGTGGCAATTGGCGATCATTCGTTTGTGTTTTTGGCACAACTCGGATTTTCTACCAACAACACAATGTTGTGACGCTTTGTCGCCGCATCGGTCTGTCGACATATTGACTCTTTGAGATGAAAGCAAAAAACGTGAGCTTCGCCATTGGTTGTCTGTGTCAACGGAAATTTCGCATGAAGCATTGAGTGTATATATTTACATACATATGTTGCATGTAGACAAATTTACAAACATTATGCGTATGGTTCTTTTATATTTGTTTACATGCACACATAATTACATACATATACATATTTGGGCAAATGTGCGACCGCTTGGTCTTTTAACATAATATCGAAACGATTAATGACCAAAGCAAATATATACATACATATTTATGTACATATCTATATAAATATATGTCGTATCAAACCTAAGTATGTATATAAAATGCATATTTTGGTAGTAATACAAATCTTATTGAGTTATATACATATTTGCAAAGTTTTTATGGAATTCATCATAAAATAAGTAAATTTTAACATAACTATGTACATACTTATGTACTTAGTATATGCTTTGATACCAGAGAGCTGCATTGGGTGTGTTCGAACCTGTTCGATCACCCTCATTAAAAATCGAGCACGAGCGAGCGCCACACTCGGCAGCAATGGGTTCGATCGAGTGGCACACCCGGCAGCTGCTTTCTGTGTGTTCGAGTCTGTTTGATCATACTCTCTTCAAAACGATCACAAGAGAGTGTCCACACTCGACACCCGCAGCTAACCCGAAATGTGTTCAACCAGAGAATGTAAAGACATAGAGAAGGTGCAGGTTCGACAGCGAACATTCGTTAGATTTTGTGTAGGGAATTCACCTCACGTCTACAGAAGTCACGCTGTAAAATGTTTACATTTTTAACAGTTCTCCATATATTCAACAAAGAATATGAAGAGAAACAAATATATGAATTTACGGCATATGATGACATGGCGTATATGTACATGTCGAAGCAGAAAATATGAAGAGACTCGCAACGAAGAAATTCGTTTTGCTTGTTTATATTTTGTCTCATTTTGACACCGAAAAATGTGTACAAAATACATGATGTTCCCTGTCTCACATACGCAAGAATATGAAGAGACATAAATATATGTATGCATGAATATGAATATGAAGACATATGTATGTAAACATATGCATGCATTGAATATGAATATGAAGACATAAACATATGCATGCTGCTCCTTATGATCTCCCAACTTTGTTATATTTTGAGCTTCAATTTTTCAACTTGGGAATCGCAATGCATGCAAATAAGTATGTATGTATGCTTTTGCGTTTTGCCGTCGGCAATTGAATATTGACTTGTACACATAATTATGATATGAGTACAATTTTGTATGAATGCATGCATAGTAATATTTAGTCAATTTGGACTTGCATATTTAATAATTTTCTTTGATTTTTACATAATATATTATACTAATAAATATTTTTGTATTATATTTCCTACTAATAGAAATTAAGTTTATCACAACAATATATGCGTACATATGTACATACATCATATTAACGTATGTCTCTGCACATGCTCATGTCATAATCTTATTATCTGCTCATATGACTGCATGTATACGCATGTGCGCGTTCAGAAATTCATATCATGATTTTATCACTTACATATCAATATATTACATGTGCGCGCATTGATCTGTATGTTCATATATTCATATATACTTATATGTGCATATATTTGGACACACTTGCGAACAAATAATGCACAAGCATACAAACACACATATGCGTACACATGTGAATATGTCACCAACAAAAAATTGAAGCATTGTTCTATAAAAACAACAACTGCTCAAATAGAAGAAGCATCACAAGTCAATATGGCAGCCGAATTGGCGAAGCCCAAATGTAGTAAATTCTACAACAAAAACGATTTCATTCATAAACGCAGGCGCATATGCCACAAGCGACCGCGCTTCATTCATATAAACAGACGCCGTAACATCTCCCCGAGCATGCCTTTGCCTACAAGCGTCTTCTCGCGACGATGGCAAAAGCTAAAAATCATAAATTGAACATCTTTCTGATGCTTCTTCACAGAAAGAAGTGACAAAAGTGGCAACAACGGAGTTGTCGATTTATAATATTCAATTCTAACATATTTTTCCTTAGCTCGCAAAAATCAGCGTCGATATGTATGCAAGTTCATACATATGCATACATATTTACGCTAGTTCGTAGGCGAAGCTGTTACAGCGGCAAGGGAAGCGGTAACAATCGGCAATCGTTTGTTAGTTTCTTTCGCGTCTCGTCGCGTCAGTGCTTCGACAGATTGATGTGCTGAACACATAGAACTCGATAGACTGCAAGCGCCATCTGAATCTGATATTGAAATACACACATTCTTATGGACACAGTTATTTAGACAGCTGCACAACTACACAACTGTGTCCATATGAACGTGTATATTTTAATATTTGACAGATGTCGCTTGCGGTCATCCCCGCTCAATGTGTTCAGCATTTGACCCTTTGACAAAACGCCATTGGTTGACCGTGAAGACGGAGATGCGAAAGATGCGTGCGACACTTGTTGTTATGAATGCATGTACATATGTATGTGGCTCGTATTTGTGTTCGTAAACATACAGGCAAATGTGCCAAAGAAATAATATACATATGTACATATGCATGTGTCATAGAAATTCTTTTGGTACAAATGTGGAAATGATAACGAAATAAATAATTTTACCATTTTTCGGAAAAAAATTGTTCATTTGATACAAAGTAATCACGCATATGTGACAATCGTTCACATAATACAACATAAGCGTGCATATGTCACTCAGAGAATGCTTTTGTATATTTTGTATATTTTTCTACGAAGCAAATTCTCTTTATTTATTTTCAGTCATTTACATATATTTCTGCCAAAGAACATGCTCAATTCTGCTAAATAGCAGCGAGAATGGTGAATTCCCTACCCAAAATCTATCAGCTCTGTTAGCCGCGCAATCGAACCATCATACAGATTTCGATTTGCACCTTCTCTATGTCTTTACATTCTCTGGTTCAACTATTGCCACGGATACTCGGACAGAACACGGGTGTAGAAGTGTATCACATTTTTCTGAGCAAAAATATGAGAAATTATTAATGTTGTATACACTTTAACAGTCAATATTACTGAAATACAGCATTTAAACTATATGTATGCATGTATCAAAGGAATGACGTACAGTAGAATCCCGATTATCCGAACATCGATTATCCGAATATCCGATTATCCGGACTCATTCGTCTCGGCTCTAATTGTCAATCGGATCCCATACAGTCGTTACAACTAGAGATGAGCGATATGGTGATTTTTCGATATCTGTGATTTCAGTGATTGCTATTTTTAAATCACTGTGATTTTATATTGCTATTGCGATCGCAACTAAGTCGACATTAAAACGTCGTTGTTGTTGTAGTAGCGGCAGATTCTGCCAATTTGACGCTGTTTGGCCGAATAAAAGTCCTGATCTGTTCCACTTACGTAGACCCGACTGTCGTGGGAACGACGGAAACATTTTGTCGTTATTGGCGGCAAATTCTCTTTTGGCTCCTGTAACTCGAGTCAAGTTTTTCCGCCTTTCTTTTCACTACATTTTCGCAAATGTTGGAGCGGTTCGGCTACCTGACGCTTAGACCGTATAGCATACATAGTTCATTTGTATGTTGGTATGATGGTTTCACACATTTCTTAGAAGGAATTACCATTAGTGTGGTGATAATTTGTTTGTTTAGAATACCCGCTTTTAATATTTTCAAGACCTAATAATTAACAGGAGTTTCCTAATCTTTGGGAAAAAATTAAAACCCCGTAATTTTTTTATTCTATAATTTTTTCTGAAATTAATTAGTTACAATTCTTGTTTTCATCACAAAAAGCTTTCATATTTGATTTTAACAATAAGTAAAATTAAAAATTTAATTAAAACAAATTAAAATATTCCATAATTCCATTTTGCTTACATTTCATCTACCACTTCAAACATCTGCTATACTTCACTTCTTTTCCTTGATACATTTCCTGCCATTATTAAAAATTATAAGAGCGTTACACTCAAAACTTCAAACCGCTATGACGAAAAATAGCATGTACGATATATGTATGTATATGTATGTACAATACCCTGAAGAAGGTTGTTACTTTTCTGCTATTTGCAGAAATCACAGGTTCGAACTGTGATCGCAATTCACAGGTTCGAACTGCGATCGCAATCGCAGTTCATAGAAGCGAACTGCTATTTATAAAATGTGATCGCAGTTGCGATTTGCGATTTTTCAATCACAGTGAAAAAATCACCGGTAGTGACCCTTTGCTATAACCCTTTACATATATTAACAGGTCAGTTAAGTGAAGAAAGTAGGCAAAAACCATTTGCGCCTCTTTAAATTCTACAAATTTCTGGGAATTGTGGCGAAACTACAACTGCACACTCATTTGGGTTTGCCTAAACAGCTAATTTTGAGTGCAGCTGCAGTTTCATCATAATAGTTTTTGTAGTTTTTTACTATATCGTGATCCTTTACTATATCGTGATCCTGCATTATAGCAGAATATAATACTGGTTAAATGAATGAAAATATCCAACCTAGAGTAGGATGCCCATACATCCCACTTTGGGGGACCACGTTTTCAATAACATGTCCCGCCAAACCTCTTGGCGACAAATATGTGATAGGATTGCAGAGATAATTAAGTATATATTTAGAGACAAACTATAAGTTGATGTTCACTCCACGAGGTTTTAATCCAGAAGAAAATGTTATATTACATGAAGAATTAAAGAACAAAGTAATAACTAATACTTATACATGTAAATGTGAGAATGACAGTATGTAAAGAATGTAATGACGTAAATAATGCAATGACATGCATAGTGTTAGTAAACGACTATCTTCAACACGCCCCTTCAATATGCAGGTCATTCGGTGGACAAACCAAGTCCGTTAAGACATCTGTCGTGGCTTGCTCGCGTCAATGGTTTTGTCATCACAATCGCAGTCATCTCTTGAGAAGATACGTGCCTCAATGAAAATAATCCTGCGCTAATGCACTCTCTCACAAAATGATGTTTGATATCAATGTGCTTGGTACGCGCATGAAAAACAGGATCATTAGCCAGACACTGCGCACCTCTGTTGTCCACATAAATTATTACATCAGCGAGTTTTTGTAAACCAATCTCATTTAGGAGACTACGCAAATACACTGCTTCTTTTGCTGATTCCGCCAAGCTCACATATTCAGCTTCTGTGGACGAAAGAGCGACTGTGCGTTGTTTTTGTGACTTCCAGCTAATCGCAGCACCGCTGAGAAAGAAAACGTATCCCGTGTAGGAATGGCGATCAGTTGTGCAGCCTCCCCAATCAGCATCAGCGTACCCAACTAGCTGTAAATCGGATTTTTGATACAGCAAGCTTCTATTGGCAGTACCGGCAAGATACCTTAAAATATTGTTACGAATTTACTGCTTGCTAGTTCACTTTGTTAGGTTCGTATCTCTTGATTGACAAATAAAACCAAAACTGTTTAATTTAATTCAACAACTCTTTATTTCACAACTCGTCTACACTATAGCAGTTTACTCTTAGCACTGATTGATTACGTTGGCGCTGCCACGGCTTATATAGCCACGCACTTCTCGCTGATGCCGACGTGTCCTTCTAGAATATTGCGTCTGGAAATTACCAGAACATAATGCTATACGGCGCCAGACGCAAGCAGACAGCCGCGGCGCCAGACTCAGCAATTGTTGAAGTAGACAAGCAGACAGTGCGGCGCCAGATGTCTATTGTTTCGACAAGCAGACAGCCGCGGCGCCAGATGTCTACAACAAGACAAATGCTATTCCATATACCTACAGCTATTGTTCATAATAAGGGATGCATATAGCAATACAAATACAACTTAATACTACTTTTTGTAACACTGCCCTCCACTAAAGCCTAATCGTCCGGATTAGGCACAAATCCTCTTGAACCAAATGGGGCGAGCCTCTCCAAATGTACTACTTTCATTTTACATCGTGCTTTTCCATTTCTTTGTATGCGGTATACCACGTCATTAAGTCGTTTCATCACCATATAGGGTCCTTCCCAGGCTGTCTGCAGTTTCGGGGACAAGCCTTTCTTTCGAAGTGGATTGTACAACAGGACCAGATCACCTTCTTCAAAACCTTTTGAATTTGCCGCTTGATCGAACCGGTCCTTCATCTTATTGCTCATCAGATGCGTATGCTGTCTTACCATTAGATGCAATTCATTCATTTCTTCCTTTAAGGCAGAACAATAATCTCCATCATTTCTTACAGCTGAAGGATTCGTTCCAAACTTAAGATCAGCAGGGAGTCGCAGATCAGATCCGAAAATAATCTTTGCCGGCGTGTAACCAGTTGTCTCGTGCTTTGCTGAACGATACGCCAGCAGGAACATCTGGATGCACTTGTCCCAATTCCGTTGGTCTTTATCAACGATTTTCCGCAGATGTTCTTCGAGCGTTCGGTTGAATCTCTCTATCATCCCATCTGATTGTGGGTGTAACGCTGTTGTCCGTGTCTTGTGGATGCCCAATAATGTACAGACTTCTTGGAAAATGGAAGATTCGAAATTCCTGCCTTGATCTGAGTGTAATTCGACGGGCACTCCGAACTTTGTTATCCAATTTTCTACAAACGCTTCGGCTACTGTCTTCGCTTCTTGGTTTGGTAAGGCATATACTTCTGGCCATTTACTGAAATAGTCCATGACAACCAGTAGATATTTGTTTCCGGCCGTACTGGTTGGGAACGGACCTGCAACATCCATTGCGACTCGTTCAAATGGTGATCCCACGTTGTACTGTTGTAGCCTACCGCGACTTTTGGCTTTAGAACCTTTAGCTGCCATGCACTCTACGCAATTACTTATCCATTCTGCTATGGAATCTCGACAACCGATCCAGTAGAACCGTTGTTTAATCTTCTCTATAGTTTTTGTAATCCCAAGGTGCCCTCCACTAGGTCCATTGTGATATTCTTTCAATACTTTCGGGATCATGGACTTCGGTACTATGATCAGCAGACGAGACTGTTTGCCATCTTCGCTTTCCCAGGTACGATGAAGGTATCCATTAACGAGGTTTATGCTGTTCCATTGGGCCCAATACGCTTTTGCCGTTGGGCTCTCGTTACTTATTTGTTCCTTTGGTGGTCGTACCCCATTTTCTTTGGCTATTATCAGCTTTGCAAGATCAGGGTCCTCCAGCTGATTGATTCTGATGCGGTGAGGAGTCCAATCATCCTCAGGTTCTATATTCAGTAATCGCACGTCGATTATACCTTCTTTTCCTTCTGATTTGGAGCAATGTTTACATTCCAGTGGACAAGGGCGACGTGATAAAGCATCCGCATTTTTGTGGTGAATCCCCTTTCGATGTTCCGTTTCGAAGTCGTAATTCTGTAATCTTTCGATCCATCGTGCAATTTGGCCTTCCGGATTCTTAAACTGTAATAACCATTTTAATGCTGCATGATCAGTCCTCAGCAAGAATCGTTGTCCATACAAATACTTGTGGAAATGTTTTACACATTCCACCACAGCTAGTAGTTCTTTTCGCGTCACACAGTAGTTTTTCTCTGGTTTCCCGAGCACTCTGCTGTAATACCCAATTACTCTTTCTTGCCCGTCGATGAGCTGAGACAGGACACCTCCAATTCCATAAGCGCTCGCATCTGTATCCAGGATGAATTTCTTTCCAGGTATTGGATAAGCTAACATCGGCGCCGTACAAAGCAGTTCTTTAAGCTGCTCAAACGCTTTTTCTTGTTCCAACTGCCGAAGCTGCGGAGTTCATGTATGTTGGTGGGTTGAGGCCAATCTTTAACTGCTTTTATTTTTCCCTCCTCGGTGTGAATCCCCTCAGTTGACACTTTATGTCCGAGATATGTGACCTGCTTCTTCCATAATGAACACTTTTTGGGATTCAAGCGTAATCCGGCTGATGCTATTCGCTGAAAGACTTCCTCTAGATTTTTCAGATGATCATCAAAACTTTTTCCCATGATGATAATGTCATCAAGATACAACAAACATGTCTTCCAGTTGAGTCCTTTTAACACATGTTCCATCAGTCGATCGAACGTTGCAGGCGCATTACATAACCCAAATGGCATCACAGAGAATTCCCATAACCCGTCGCCCATACTGAAAGCGGTCTTTTCACGGTCACATTCATCAATCTCGACTTGCCAATATCCACTTTGTAGATCTAATGTAGAAAACCATTTCGCTCCAGACAAGGTGTCTAATGTATCCTCGATTCTCGGTAGAGGATAATTGTCTTTCTTTGTGACATCATTCAACTTCCTATAATCTACGCAGAAACGGGTGCTACCATCTTTGTTTTTGACTAAGACGATAGGTGAGCTCCATGGACTTATTGAAGGTTCGATCACACCATTATTGTGCATGTCTTCAATAATTTTGTTAGCATCCTCACGTTTTGCTAGTGGAACCCTACGCGGAACTTGTCGGATTGGTTTAGCGTCTCCGGTATTTATGCGATGTTTGACAATGCCGGTTCTTCCTGTGTTGTTTCCTTCGTTTGCAAATATGGATGGGTATTTTTCTAATAGTTTTTGTGCTTTTAATTTTTCATTTCCATGCAGTTCGTTCAGCAAATTGTTTAGGAGTGTAGGACTTATCTGCTGTGGCTCAATAGTAGGTTTCTGTTGTGACCGTTCGCATCGTGCTATTGCACTTATATTCTGGCACTGTCCAATTACTGCTCCTTTCTTCAGACTTATAGGCGTGTTGAATTCATTCACTACTCTGACCGGAATGGTGGCGTCTTCTCTAGTTTTCACAAGCGTTCTTCCTACCAATATGGGTGTATCTATTTTTGTTGGTTCCACAATCCACAATTCTTCAGTCCCACCTCCTCCATTCACTTTAGCCCAAACAATCGCCTCAGATTTTGGTGGAATACTCTGATTATCATCAACAATCACCCTCTTACTTTCAACGTTGGTCACATATCCGGTGTTTATAGGCATCTCCATGTTCTGGCAAAACAGCATTTGCTTGTTTAAATCCAAAGTAACCCCGTGATCAATCATGAAATCTACTCCAATTATAATTTCATCCGTGATTTCTGCTACGATGAAGGTGTGATTAACTTCCAGGGTACCAATCATCACTTCGCAAAACACTTTTCCCGCGACAGCTGCTTCCTCCCCGGTGGCCGTTCGAAGCTTGCAACCGACTAATGGTTCAACCGTTCCTCTTACCACATCCGGTCGGATGATTGAATGTGTGGCACCAGTATCCAAAGTAAGCGTTGACAGTTGTCCATTTACGATGCCGTTGATAGTAAGATTGTTGTCTTGGCGACCTAGTTGTGATATCGAGATGGCGGGGCAAATAGTTATGGGAACCAGCTCACGCCCCTTTGAACTGTTCCGTTTTAGTTTAACGACTTGTGAGATGTGGATGCTCCGTCCTCGTTATCTGTTGGTTGTTTCCGTTTTGATGGGTTTACTTTTATATTGCAATTTCGGGCAAAGTGACCCGCTTTTCCACAGTTGAAACATCTTGCTGTTGTATTTACTCGCGGTGCAGCAATTGTCTTCAGAGTCTTCAATATTTCTTCCATCAGCGCCGATTGTTCCATTTCAACCCTTTGTACTTTGTGTGCTGGTTTACTTAGTAGGGAAGCTGTTTCCTGTGTGAGGGCGTGCGAAACCGTTTCAGCAAACGTTCTTTTTGGCAATGCATATGTGGCGCGTTTGGTGTCCACATCACGAATTCCATTTATGAAACATTGAATTTTTACCCTCTCAATGTAATCCACAGGTGCATCTGCATTTGCCAAATGAGGGTCGTTCGATTTCAGTTGCGAACTCTTGCAATGACTCGTTCATCTTCTGACCCCTATTTTGCAGTTCGATCTGGTATATTTGTTTCCGGTGCTCACTACCATATCGTCTTTCTATCGCACTCATCAATGCCTCATAGTTGTCCCGTTCACAGTCTGGAATAGTCTGAAGGATTTCTGCCGCAGGTCCTTTCAATGATACAAACAAGGACGCCACTTTGTCCGCTGCATTCCAATTATTGGCCATTGCTGTCTTTTCAAACTGAAGTTTGAAAATTTGAAATGGAATACTTCCATCGAATGTGGGTGCCTTCAATCTTTGGATATTTGTTGATGGTGCAGGGCCATGCAGTTGCAGTTCTCGCACACGATTACTTAATTGAAGAACTTCTGATTTTAAATTTTCTTCGTCATTTTTTAAAGTGCTTAATTCGTCTTCAAATTTTGAAAATTTCTCTTGCACTTGTGTATTATTCTCTGTAATCTGTTGTGTAAGGCGAGACTCTAACTGTGATGTATTTTCAGCTATTTGCGTTATTTGCTGTGCCAGACGATTTTCTGTTTGCACTACATTTTCTGTTATTCGTGATATATTTTCAGCTATTTGCTGTGCCAGACGATTTTCTGTTTGCACTGCATTTTCTGCTATTTGCCTAATAGCCACTAATAACATGTTAGTGTCTACGCTTGATGATGTTCGTTGTTCTTCTAATTTTTCTTCTACCTTTGTAGAAGTTCCTGGCCCATCAAATTCGAACTCGTCCACATTAATTCCATCCGCTTCCATTGCTTCACGTAGTCGTGCCTGCAGATCCGCCTTTTGCTCGCTTATCGGCAAATTACGCTCTTCCAGTTCCTTTTTTAATTGCTGAATTCTCAATTCTCCGAATTTAACCATCTTGAATTTGGATTGTTTGACAATCCCACTTCTGACACCAATTGTTACGAATTTACTGCTTGCTTGTTCACTTTGTTAGGTTCGTATCTCTGGATTGACAAATAAAACCAAAACTGTTTAATTTAATTCAACAACTCTTTATTTCACAACTCGTCTACACTATAGCAGTTTACTCTTAGCACTGATTGATTACGTTGGCGCTGCCACGGCTTATATAGCCACGCACTTCTCGCTGATGCCGACGTGTCCTTCTAGAATATTGCGTCTGGAAATTACCAGAACATAATGCTATACGGCGCCAGACGCAAGCAGACAGCCGCGGCGCCAGACTCAGCAATTGTTGAAGTAGACAAGCAGACAGTGCGGCGCCAGATGTCTACAACTAGACAAATGCTATTCCATATACCTACAGCTATTGTTCATAATAAGGGATGCATATAGCAATACAAATACAACTTAATACTACTTTTTGTAACAATACGTTTGGCAGCATTCCAATGACATTTCAATGGATTCGTGACAAACTGCGCTAGTCTTGACACGGTGTTCGCTATGTCTGGCCTTGATGCGATGGACATATACATTAGAGCTCCAATTAATTGACGATATGGACAGAGTTTATCAATTGAATTATTTTCAACTAAATTTATCTTTAACTCTGAGTGTAGCAAGCGGGTTGCACTCACTCATTCCAAATCTCCTTAATAATGCTTTTATGTAGCCACTTTGCTTTAAAGTAATCTTACCATCCATTTGGTTAATCTCTAGTCCAAGACAATAATTTGCTCTACCAAGGTCCTTAATGTCAAAATATTCACTTCACGTGACGCAATAAGTAGATCGTCTACATATACAAGGAGTAAAACTAAGTTATTCTCAAAATAACCATAAAATAAACATGATTCATTTTCAGTGGGCTTTAACCCCATACTTATCAACTTTGATTTAAGTTTGGCATACCACTGCCTACCAGCTTGCTTAAGGCCATAGAGGGCTTTCTTAAGTCGACACGCATTACCTCCTTCGTTTAGTTCTTTTATCATTTTTGATGCTTTAATGCCAACGTCGCAATTTTTATCAAATTTCATTGTTATTCGTTGCAAAATATCATATAGCATGTCTGGTACCTTCATAAGCACTTTTTCGTTCAACGTTCCATTCAGATATGCGCTCACAACATCAAGCTGCCAGATAGTGAGATTAAAATGAGCCGACAATGCAAGTAATAACCGAATCGATTCTAAACGTGCTACTGGAGCATAAGTGCCAGTATAATTTATACCATATTTTTGACCGTACCCTTTAGCTACAAGACGCGCTTTGCGTCGCTCGATCTTACCGTCTGACCCATACTTATTTGTCAAAACGAAACGGCATCCCACTATATTTTTGTTGTGATCGTCCGGAACAATATCCCATGTGTCATTTTTAATAATATTAATTACTTCACATTCCAATCCGTCGCGCCATTCATCACTCTCAGGCCCATTTAAAGCATCTTGTAAGCTAACCTTAGCCATACCAGCAAACACAACATCGCCTCCTGCACTATCGTTGTCGCTCTCTGGATGTGCCGTTTTCAGTGATGGCTCTGAATTAACTCGACTACGAAACACTTTTCGCGGTCTTCCTCTATTTCCCATTCGCATCAGTTTTGGCCTACCTGGCGCTCTCTGAATTTCTTCTAATTCACAATCCATAATTGCTGTTGGTTCGCTAATTCCGTTTTCATCGGTTTGAGAATGAGAAAAATCTACAAATTTACGACAATTACTGTAATTCTCTTCAGGAATTTTAAGTGGTAGCAGCAGATCACTAGCTTTATTTATTGGATTCGAAATCAGTTGATGTTCGCTAACAAACCGGACATCACGTGCACATATGACTTTATGCGCTTTCGGTATCCACACACGATAACCCTTTGTTTCTCTGGGATACCCAACAAACACACCTTCTTGACATCTAGGTGCCAGCTTATTTTTATCTGGTATTTTATCAAGCACCATTACCTTTCATCCAAACGACTTGAAGTGTTTAACACTTGGCTTTACCTTATTTAGGCATTCATAAGGCGATTTCCCACCTAATGTTCGGGATGGACATCTGTTTCTTATATGGCAAGCAGATGCCACAGCTTCTGACCAAAAAGTATGACCGAGGCCAGACTGCAATAACAAACACCTAGTCATGTCCAGCAGTGTTCTATTCATTCGTTCTGCGACTCCATTCTGTTGAGGCGTCCTGGGAACATTTAGCCGACGAGCTATGCCACATTCTGAAAGATACTTATCAAATTCATTATTTAGATACTCACGTCCATTATCGGACTGCAAACATTTAATTTTAAACCCAGTCTGTCTTTACATGAAACTTTGGTACATCTTGAATGCTTCGAAAACGTCAGACTTCTGCCTTAGTAAGTATATTTCGCACCACCTTGTACAATCATCTATAAAGGTGACAAAATATCGAGCTCGTCCAATGGATTCTTCTCTGAACGGTCCCACAACATCAGAATGTATAATTCTCATTGGTTCTGAACAAGGCACTCTGCCTCTATTGAACGGTAACGCAGACATTTTGCCTAATATACACACTTCGCACTGTATCAGTTGCTTCACCTCGTCAATATCAGAGACAGGAACTATGCCATCTCTTACCAATTTTGATAAATCAGCCCCGTTAAGATGACCCAGACGATAATGCCACTTCAACAGTTCGGAGCACTTCGCCTGAATAGAAGCACACTCGCTGCTTTCTTTGACGTAATATAAATCACCCGTGCGATCAGCAATCAAGGTAATTTCATCACTGCGTTGGATACAAACGCTCCATCTTTGGTAAATGTCACTTTATGTCCCTTGTTAGTAATTTTTGCCACCGAAACTAAATTTGTGCGCAGTTTCGGAACCAACAACGTATTTTGTAACTCAACTACTCGCTGGCCATCTGCGCCTGTCACTGACAAATTTACCACACACGCCTGTTGACTTGCCAAATTCAACTTAACTTTGGATGATTTTTCCACGGTCTTAAACATGCACTCGTCACTACACAAATGAGCAGTACACCCACTATCCAATACCCAAGCTCGTCTTCCACGCATATCCCCAAGAAATTTTTCTTCTATTGCAGAATGATATGCTGCATACGTTTCATCAACACAATATGCCAAATGTTTGGAATTATTGGAATCTTTTCCGTGAACACCATTATTACTCCTAACAGAACAAGAGCTCGCCTTGTGCCCTAATGCGCCGCACTTAAAGCATCGGAATTCTCTTTTATTCTTTATGAACTTTTTCCTACTCAGCTTATCTTGCACATGTGATTTCGCGGCCATAGCCATTACTGTATTACTAGCCGATTGCTTACGTGCTTCGCTCTCCTCTATTATTTTTATTTTCAGTACCTCAGCTGATGGAAGCGCATCGCGTGATTCTATTGCGCACCGAAAGTTTTCATAAGTAGACGGTAAACTATACAATAGCATGATACATAACAGATCACCGTTTATCTGCACATTCATGCTCTCCAACTTATCTACCGCATCGAAAAATTTCGCCATGTGCTCTTTCACGTCATCGCTTTCATCTAACTTTTGCAACATCAACTGCTTCAATAATGTTGCTTTACGTGCCGGTCCTTTTGACGCATAAATCGATTCTAGTTTCAGCCACACTTCCCGCGAAGTCTAACAACCCCTGACTTGCTTTAGTTCGGATGGCTGAATCGACAAAACCAAATCTGCTTTAGCTTTCTTGCCAGCTTTCAACCAAGCGCTTCTTGCTGCAGTGTCAGTCTCTGCCGGTATCAAATTAGAACCATTTACATACTCCCACAAATCATTTTTAGTCAGCAATGCTTCCACTTGCATGCTCCAAGTGTCGAAATTGTCCTTGGAAAGCAACTCGATCCGAGAAGATGTTGACGAAGTAATCGTAGACATTACTTCAGCCGTATCAAAGCACCTGCTAGCCTTACTGATTTAAATTTTTGGCAAAAACGCTTCTGAATTCTCAATATCACTCATTAGTCTTATAAACTCTCAAAATTTAAACAAATTTGCGATCCTGGGCCCATAACCTGATAGGATTGCAGAGATAATTAAGTATATATTTAGAGACAAACTAAAAGTTGATGTTCACTCCACGAGGTTTTAATCCAGAAGAAAATGTTATATTACATGAAGAATTAAAGAACAAAGTAATAACTAATACTTATACATGAAAATGTGAGAATGATAGTATGTAAAGAATGTAATGACGTAAATAATGCAATGACATGCATAGTGTTAGTAAACGACTATCTTCAACAATATGCTTATATAATTATAAAAACTTCTGTTTTCATTCTTCAATATACTTTTATTAAATCAGACTTCGCATAAACAAATGATATTTCACTAGATATAAAATCATTAAAAAAAAAAAACGCATTCCAATCTTTTTATCACTCTTGAAATTAAATATAAATAAAGAAAAATATGTTTATGAAACTTTCATTGCACGCATACTTTATAACTCCCAACCATTAAGCATTATAGTTTTTATAATATGTATTGAAGTGCCCTGGAGACGATCAAATAATTGCGTCAAACACTTTAAGTGTGTTGGTGTCGTCGGCTCTCGTCGGCTACACGTACGCTACACCGACTTGTTGTCGGCTCTGTTTGATGAAAATCAAAAATTTTTGATATTTCTATTTGACGGAAGATAATTTGATCGTCTCCACTCATGTTTGACAAGCATGACTCATTTGCAGTGAAGACTTCAAGCGAAGAGGACGTACATACTTGCGGAAAAGTGAAGTGAAGCGAAAAAGAGTGCAGTGAAGAAGAAAAAAGTTAGGTGAAATAAGCGAAGTGAAATAATAATAAATAAATTAAGATAATAAAATAATTAAAGTAAAATAAAATAAAATAAAATAAATTAAAGTAAAATAAAATAAAATAAATAAACTAAAATAAAATAAAATCAAATAAATTAAGATAATAAAATAATTAAAGTAAAATCAAATAAATCATGCGTAAACTTATTACGCTGTTTGTACCAGTTTTTCATCCACTCCGCCTTCTTCTTTTTCAATTTTTTTTTTCATAAGAATTGCAGCACATGCCAATAAAAGATAATCATCATCCGACGATGACATGACGACCGTTCGCTAAGAGATCAAAAATAGACTGATGTTTGACGTGTTAATTTGAACGTTTGCGGGCAACACACGATTGAACATCACTAACACATATGCACTGTTTGACGCAATTATTTGATCGTCTCCAGGGCACTTTAAGAACAGCAAACTGTCAACAGAGCCTGGCGCTATTCTGTTACGTTTTTCAGTAATTAAGTTGCCAGCTAAAGAAAAAGATCTCTCCGCCGCTGCACTGCTGGCTGGGATTGCATGAATCTGCAATGCAAACTTTGATAAATCGAAACTGTGATCGCAGTTCGAACCAGTGATTGCGATCGCAGTTCGAATCAGTGATTGCGATCGCAGTTCGAAACTGTGATCGCAGTTCGAACCTGTGATTTACGATAGCAGTTCGAACCTGTGAATTACGATCACAATAGCAAATAGCAGAAAAGTAACAACCTTCTTCAGGGTATTGTATATATCGTATATGCTATTTTTCGTCATAGCGGTTTGAAGTTTTGAGTGTAACGTTCTTATAATTTTTAATAATGGCAGGAAATGTATCAAGGAAAAGAAGTGAAGTGTGATGTTTGAAGTGGTAGATGAAATATAATCAAAATGGAATATTTTAATTTGTTTTAATGAAATTTTTAATTTTACTTATTGTTAAAACCAAATTTGAAAGCTTTTTGTGATGAAAACAAGAATTGTAGCTAATTAATTTCAGAAAAAATGATGGAATAAAAAAATTACGCGTTTTTAATATTTTCCCAAAGATTAGGAAACTCGCTTTAATTATTTGGTCTTGAAAATATTAAAAGCGGGTATACTAAACAAACAAATTATCAACCACACTAATGGTAATTCCTTCTAAGAAATGTGTGAAACCATCATATCAACATATAAATGAACTATGCAATACGCTCTAAGTGTCAGGTAGCCGAACCACTCCAACATTTGCGAAAATGTAGTGAAAAGAAAGGCGGAAAAACTTGACTCGAGTTACAGGAGCCAAAAGAGAATTTGCCGCCAATAACGACAAGATGTTTTCGTCGTTCCCACGACAGTCGGGTCTACGTAAGTGGAGCAGATCAGGACTTTTACTCGGCCAAACAGTGTCAAATTGGCAGAATCTGCCGCTACAACAACAACAACGACGTTCGAACGTCGACTTAGTTGCGATCGCAATATCAATATAAAATCACAGTGATTTAAAAATAGCAATCACTGAAATCACAGTGATTTAAAAATCGCAATATCGCTCATCTCTAGTATTTACCGTGATTACTTTGCCACCACTCCATCAAATTAAAATTTTCAGTCATCTCTACCTCTTCTCTGCTATATCTCTCAACTTCATCTTCAGGCTTTTCTGTGGCTTGTGGGGCTGTTCGTTTAACCAAATAAGTGAAAAAGAATGTATCGCCTCCAGTTTTTTAACATAAAGAAGAAGAATGGCTTTGATCTATTTGGTTACTTTCATTGAAAGAAAAATGCGTTGTCAAAGTAGGTGAGAGGGCGGTTGGGCTTAAGAAATCGTTTCCCGCACATGTTGCTGAAGTTGGTGCTGATATTGCATTATTTTGAGTTTGAGAGATGCAAAAATTTTTTATATCATCCAAATCATTTGGCTGCATATTTATAGCAGGTGGGTATAAAAAAGTTGCAACCTTATGCCATATACTTAAATTGACAACCCATATTTTCTCAATTTTTTTTCTTATGTTCTCTTTTAAGACTGAAATTGCAGCTATATCACCATTATTAAATTCACAAATGTTTTTTATTTTTAAAATGGACGGAAGAAAGAGCATAGCGATGGAGAACTGCAAAGTTGTAATTTATTGAATACCGTTTCAAAATCTTTGCACATTGAAACCAAAACTTTAAGAATGGATACATTTACGTGTAACAATCGTTGGCTTTGCTCATTTCAAACCAATTGTCAATTATGGATTTAATCATTCTATAATTAGAATTCCACCGAGTAGGACATTGGGATTTCAATGAAGTGGGTAGAAGATGCTGTAAATTTGCTTTCTTAAAATATTTTTTACAAGAAGCTAACACATCTGTAAGCTCTTCTGTCTTCTCGAATGATTTGTCCAATACATTGGAAAATGGATGGCTACTGCAGTTAAGACGTATACTTTGTTTTAAAGCTTTAACCATGTTACTTCCTCTGTCAGTAATGAATTTAATTTGGCTCATATTTTGAACACCATATTCTTTAAACATACTGCTAAGTTTATTAAGAACATTGTCACCCGAAGAACTTTCAAAATTCATAGATTTCATTCCCAAAACCAAGTCGAAGAATTTCAAGTCTTTTTGGAAGTGGAAGGTAACTCCTAAAAACTTCCGCTTCACATAGTTGTCCGTCTACATGTCGATTGTGGCTGAAGCTCCACCGCTGCTCACAATATTATTTATTTCTTCTTTAAGTTCTTCTTTTTTTCATTTGCACATTTTTGAACATTGTGGGAAATTGTTGTTGCGCTCGGTAACAAATCCTCCACATCGACGTGTTCGCCATACAATGCACCTATCTTTATGAAGAATTTCACAAGTTTTATAAAGCCTGAGCCTTGCACAATCGAAAATGGTCGGCAGTCTTCAACAACCCAGGATGTAAACTTTTTTACAGCTTCATTCTTGTCTTCCACCGTGACGGTTCTTAATTCTTGCGATGTTTTAATATTTCTGCAGCATGGGTGACGAATTAGGTTAGACGTCTGACCATTGTAATATTTCAATACTTTTAAGCAAGTGCGGCAGTAAACAAAAGCTTCCAGTACAGTTCCATCCAGTTTCAAAATTTCTGATAAAATATTCCATACGAAACTTCGGCCTTTGCGCTTACCAGACAAGCTGTAACTGCCATTCGCAATTTTGCAACCAATAGAATCTTCTTTTTCGGCCATTATTTTCAATAAATATCATGTAATACGTATCATATAAAATTCTTAACATTCACAAAGCAAATTAATCAACTGTACTGACGATTACACATAAACAAAAAATGCTGAGCCTAAACTCAGAAACTCGAACATATTGATCCGCAAAACACCCGAACCCAAACAAACACGTATGAACGACACTCGAGTGTTGTGATCAACACGTTCGTCTGCGCACAGCCGCTAACGAGCAATCCTTCTGCTCGTTCAAAGAAAGCGATACAAGCCGGTTTTGGGTAAGTGTTCGAGTGTGCACGGAAATTGTGTGTCCGTTGCAGATCTCTGTTTGATACCAAATATATACGGATCATATATAAATTACTAGCTGTTACCCTGTGCACTTCGCTACACCTAAATCGATTAAAACTCTTAAGGGTTTTTACTTTGTGTTTTATTTATTGTTGTAAAACTGTTACTTATTTATAAAACATATTGGTATACAACATTTTTGGTTTGTCCACCTGGCGCGTAAATGAATAAGCACCTTGGTGTTCCTACTCTCGAGCATGCGACGAACAATTGGCCTTGGGAGAAGCACGGTTCTTCCAAATTGACGTCGCACACTTGAAACGTTTGCCCTTGCGATTTGTTGATATTCATCGCAAAGGCAAGACGTACTGGGAACTGCAAGCGCTAAATTCAAACGGCATGTCCGTTGGAATCATGGGAATGCGTGGTAAGAGTACAACTTCACCTGCTCCTTGCCATTTAGTATTGTTGCTTCAACCAAATTTGCCACAATTTTTTGACTGAAAGTCTTGTGCCATTACACAAAGTCGGTGGCTTCAGATTTCGTAGAAGTATAATGGGTGAACCGACTTTCAGGACCAAACGATGCGGTGGCAGACCGGGGGGATCCAAAGAATTCAGTTGGATAATTGACTACTTCATCTTGATTCAAAACGCTATTCAATCGATGTATATGTTGTAGCTTCTCCTGGCAGTTTTTCTTGAATGGCAAAATTGATTTCGTTGACGTGTACAACAATATTCGGAAATACACTTTCAATCAATTCTTCTTTCGATTGTAAAAGTGTACCTAAGTTGTTCGGCAATGTGATCAAACTGGTATCATCGATTGGTATTTTGCCTTCGCCAATGTCCAACAACTGCTTCGAAAACGCCGCTACGGATCGATCATTTTGCAATTGGACTCGCATGTTGATGGCAAGAGTCAGCCTTTGAAAATGTCTCCACAAAACTGACGATTTTAAACATGAGTTTATTTCGTCGGCAGGAGTTGATCGAGGAATGACTGGCAAAGTTTGCCGAAAATCGCCGGATAATAAGACTAATGCTCCACCAAAAAGTTGTTGCTTTTGTCGTAAATCTTGCATTGTTCTATTGAATGCTTGTAATGACTTTTTGTTAGCCATTGGGCACTCATCCCATAGAACTATTCCAGCTCCTCGCAAAACTTTTGCCATTGCTGAATTCCTCGATATGTTGCACGTTGGTGTTTCAACGACTTGGATGTTCAACGGTAATTTCAATGCAGAATGTGCTGTTCGGCCGCCATCAAGTAGAGTAGCAGCGATGCCTGACGAAGCAATTGCCAGCGCAATTTTCTGCTGTGACCGTATAGTTGCAAGAACCAAAGAGATCAGAAACGTTTTCCCTGTACCACCGGGCGCATCCGGAAAGTAGAATCCACCGGCGTTATTGTCAACCGCTCGTGTAATCTTATCATAAGCATTTTTCTGCTGAATATTCAATTTGGTAATGATAGCTTGTATGAAAGCACGCAATTCATTGCAATCGTATTGTTGTTCACGTTGAAGCTCATGGTCAGTGATGGATACTGAACGATTGGGCGCAGTTATGCCAAGTTGCGCTAATGCCTTATTCGCAATTGTAAGGCACAGATCTTCAACCAATATCAAAGCATCATTATACATTTGTAATGTATGTAAGTTAACAATAGTTAACGCACTGAAGCGCTCATGCTGCCAAAAATTGCAAGGCAAGCAGTCTGCATCGGTCACTTCATGCGCGACCAAATTATGTAAACAAAACAACATGCTGGGTTAGCTGTAGTAATTCGATCAGTTCGATACATGAGCGTGGGAAGTGCCTATGCAAGCAATAACGTCGAGCAAACGGCAGCAGCGACGGCGAAAGTAGTAAGCTAGCAATAAGCTTACAAATTATAAAATAAATCAGTTTTAGAATGAAACTCAAAGCGTGAATATCATTTTCAAAAAGTAGCTCTGGTAGTCGACAACACCGTCGCTGCCCCAAGGGAGTTAAAATAATAAAGTGAAAAGTAACTTGTCAATATCATCTTCAAAATAACTCTGGGTAGTCGACAACACCGTCGCTGCCCCAAAGGAGTCATAGAAGTAGAGTGAAAGTGACTTGTCAATATCATCTTCAATATATCTCTGGCTTGTCGACAACATCGTCGCAGCACCAAAGGAGTTATAACAAGAAGATTAAAAATAACTGGCGCCCAACCAGAGGAAACCCACGCAGAAAGGAACAAAGGAACACCACCACCACCACCATCACCTGGAGGCAGAGGAATCAAGAATAATGTAAGTGAAACTTTTTTTTCTCTTCGCCTTCTGTTTACAATTATATCAGTGAAAATTTGACAATTTAAGTGTGGTTAGTGTGATTGTAATAAATAAGATTGCATTTTGAACTCCTAGTTCCCATTTTTGTTTTTTTTGTGTGCACTTACGTCCGCTACCCGTTCGTGCCATCTTAACTACCTTGCATGAGCAAACTTGAGACTAGTAAAGTTTTGGACAGACTAGACAACCAACTTTTGACAAGCAAACGTCTCAGGCGCGAACAAGACATGAATGAACAACAACTGCAGGGTATTATCAATGCGGCCGTCAGCGCCGCACTACAAGTACAAAGGAAAGACTTTGAAACCAAGCTGGAGCAGCTTACAAACCAGCTTCAGGCCACGACTGTGGCAGCTGCTGAAATTAAGACTTATGAACCAATAAAAATCATAGACGGGGTAGAATGCCATGAAGGTCTGGATGCAGTTAAATCACTTCCAGAGTTCGATGGCTCACAGGAGCAATATGTCTCCTGGCGACAGGCAGCTATGGCCGCGTATGATATATTTAAAACTTACGTGGGTAGTTCAAAACACTACCAAGCTGTCCTCATAATTCGCAACAGAATTAGGGGATCGGCTGATGCAGTTTTAGCATCATTCAACACGGTCCTTAATTTCGACGCTATCATTAGCCGTTTAGATTTTACATACTCAGACAAGCGACCATTGCATCTGCTCGAACAAGAGCTAGCAACGCTAAGGCAAGGACAATTGACTATTATTCAATTTTATGAGGAGGTTGAGAAAAAACTCACACTTCTCACAAATAAAACCACAATAACGTTTGATACTGACCAGGCACGGTATATGAATGACAAGCATAGGGCCGATGCGCTGCGCGTATTCGTCTCTGGGTTAAGGAGAAACCTCACGGATGTTCTTTTTGCAGCCCAGCCTAAAGATTTGCCCTCGGCTCTTGCAATGGCCCAGTAAATAGAAGGAAATCACGATAGGCACGCATTTGCGGCCCAGTTTGCAAGATC